>NC_055700.1:29480426-29812926 GCF_017639745.1 Melanotaenia boesemani
AATAAAATATGTAAATAAATCATGTAAATGTGTAACTGAGGTAAAACAGTTGAAATTTTACTTATTTTTCTCCAGAAATTTCAGGATGTTCATAATGTTTTCTAAAAGGACGGTTTAATAAATGTAAACATCTTGATAAAATACTTCTCTGAACTAAAACAGAAATGTGGAGTTTTATTATTGATAGGTTATTATTCTCTTATTTTACTGGTCTGACTGAAGGAGACCACGTTAAAAATGAAATAAAATGAGTTTGACTTCCGTTATAGTCTTGTGATTTATAAATAAAATTTGCATCACTTCTTCAGCTTTTATTCTGGTTTCTACTCAGTATTTAAAAATGTTAAGAGTTTTTAAGGCAGTCCATGTGGACAGTTTATCCTTACTGCGTCTGTTCCAAGAGGAGGCAGCGTGTCGAAGTCGTCCAGAGAGGCCTGGGCAGCCTGGACCGCCTGCATACTGGAGTTGATGGTTCCAGTCAGGGCTTGCTGGGCTGAAGTCTGCAGACACACAAAAAACATAAAACTTTATTGATCAATTCTAATATGTGTAAACGTTGTAATTCTCTGGAAACAAATCACTTTTCTTTAGTCAGAAATCTAACTATTTCCATCCATTTTTCTCCAGGATCTTGTATTGATGATGGAGAATCCGACCACTGAACAAAGCCTCATCTAGCACACCCCAAAAATGATCCATGGGGTTCAGGTCTGGACTCTGTGGTGGCCGATCCATCAATCTGAACCCCATGAATCCTGACACTGAGCCATCAGGGAAGATGGAATAACCTGCTCATTCATCAGGTATCAGCTGACTTCATTCTTTGGACATATAATGTTGCTGAACCTAGACCTGAACCCAGACCTGAACCTAGATGTGAACCTAGACCTGACCAGCTGCAGCAACCCCAGATCATAGACTTCCCCCACAGGCCTGTACAGCAGCATTAGGCATGATGCTGCTTCCCTTCATCCTCCTCTCTTCTTACCCTGATGCTCCATCACTCTGGACCAGGGTAGACCTGGACTCATCAGACCACATGACCTTCTTCCATGGCTCCAGAGTCCTGTCTTTTTGCTACCTAGCAACCTGAAGCCTTTTTCTCCAGTTAGCCTCACTGGTTAGTGGTTTTCTTCTGGCTCCACAGCTGTTCAGTCCCTTGAGTTCCTTCACATTGTTCATGTGGAAATGTTCTAACTTCCACTATTAAACATGGTCCTGAGTTCTACTGCTGTTTTTCTTCCATCTGGTTCCACCAAACGTTAAATCACAGATTACCATCATTCAGGATGTTTTTTTGACTAAGTTTCTGGAAGACAATGGTTCCCCATCATCCTTTTCAGTTTTTAATCTGTTGGACAGTTTCTTCTTCTCCTGAGATGTTTTCTCTGCTTGATGCCGATGATCTGACTCTTCTGAACAGACCACGGGATGTGTCTTCCCACGTGGTTGCTTAAGAAACAAGAAGCTACTCATTGCATCAGTTGGGGTTGAACAACTTGTTGCAGCTGGAACATGATCACCCTCAAGGAATTATCCAATAGGAGGCTTCTACCCACTGGCTTAGTTGAACTCAGATGGCACCTTTTTTATTAAAACAAAGTACAACTTGGCTTGGAGTTTTGGGTAAAGTTCTGAAATGTGAGCTGGGTTTGCAGTTTGTTAACTGGACCCTGTCCATCCTGCTTCCTGCTATCAAATATCTCATTTTATTATGAAATATATTGTGTGATATTTGTCCTGGTTACCAGTGGAGGCATGTGTCCTCTGTGCATCTGTCCACTGGTGATGTGCTGTTTGGCCTGAGGCATCGAACCCATCTGGAAGCTCTCTGGTCCCCCGGCTCCTGAGCGCATGATGGCCGGTAGGGCCACTGAACCTGTCTCCACCTTCCCCACCTTGTTGAACTGCTGCTGCAGAACAGTGGACCTGCAGTGATAGTAGAAATGTCCACACGGTTTTCAATGATCTGCAATATGTTAACAGGAAACTCCGCCCACTTCCCATGGGACGCATCATGCGAACAGCACATATAAATACAGCCTTTAGGAAGGTTAGTCATAAAACACACAAACTTACTTCTTGGGTGACACAGAGTCTTCCAACATGGTTGACTCTTCATCTCCTGCCAGGCCAAAGTGGTCTTTGCTCTTTTTCTGTTAAAAGACAGAAATATGGAGACACAACGGTCCTTAAAATGCTCCTTTCCAACAAAATCATGTATGATGTTGAGTCTGTGTCATGGCTGACCTTTTTAAGAATGATGTCGATGTAACCAGCGATCAGCTGAGCGATCTGCTCCCCCTCAGTGGTCTGCACAGAGTAGTAACCGTCCTGGTAGTCTCCAAAGTCCTGGTTTAACAGATCAGCACGTGAAGTCTGGGAAAACTGAATCTAGATTTCGGATGTGGACAAACCACCACAGGAAACCTTACCAAGGTGAAGCTCTTGGGTGATGCAGCCCAGCGTTTGATGTTGGTCAGGTTCCACTCCTGAATGACCTCCTTGGTCTTCTCGTCCACCCTCATCACGCTCTCCTTGGTGATTCCCAGCAGACGGGGCACCAGTTTGTTCTTCCCCTTCATTTTCTCCTGCAGCCATTAAAGGAAACACAGAGAAAGAATCCTGTTAGAATTTGTTATCTCTGATCAGCTGTCAGTCAGATCAATCAGCTTCTAGAAGTGAGAAGTACGACTCATTAGCTTAATTTCTACCAAGTTCTGAAGATAAAAACTATTCAATAAACAGGAAACAAGACATTTTATTATTTATAATTCTTCCTGTTTCCACATCACAGGAAGCTTTCTAAGCTCCGCGTGTCTTCAGTTGAAATGATTTTTGTTTGAATTTCTTTAAAGACTTTGTAAAATCACATTTAAAAGAAAAGCTCAAACCCATGAGCCTCCTTTAACCTCCTACATCCTGGTGTCCGCATACGAAGACATCACATTTTTATTTATCATCGCCATAATATTAAATTATGTGTAACTGGAACCAGTACACAGATGAGGACTCTTCCTCTGTCATTCGGTGGTGTCACATGGAAACATTTAAACATTTAACAGTTTGAGATGATATTTATATCCATAGCATATATAACATAAGTAAAATATAAAAAAATTTGTGCTGGGCAACGATTAAAATTTTTAATCGCATTACATGCTGTGATTTATCGTGATTAATCGCATTGTTACAAGCAAAGTGTTTCTTTCCTTTAAAAGGAGGCCTACAGCTATATAAAGAAAATGTAGTAAATTTTGGTTTACAAACACGACATCAGGGGTCTCTAACCTGCAACTCTGGAGCTGCAAGTGTCTCTCTGAACCTTCCACAATACCTCTAATTACGTGGCTAAAATATTTTTTTAAATCTATCTTTCTTGTCATTAGGTTGGAAACCAGGGACTTTTTTCTTTTAAAACATTTTCCACAAAGATCTACATCCCTTAGAAGAAAGTCTGTCTATCCTCTTTTTTTTTTTTTTTATAAAGGTTTATGTTTTTCTTAATTTAAAACCTAAAAATGGAAATAAAAATATGGTTCTTCAAAAATAACAAACATCCTATGGTGGCTCTTCATTAAAAATATATATTAATTTGCCTTTTTGAAAAGTCTGGTAACATCTGCGTCTCTAAAGTAGTTTTATTTAGCTGGCTGAGGGAAAAATGGCTCTTTGGATTGGAAAGGCTGCAGACCCCTGCACTAAACACATAAACAGGTTTAGCAGCAGTTTTCTCTTTAAACACCAACAGTTAAAATATTTCTTCATTAATATTTATAAAATCACATCTTTATGAGAAAGAAGGATGAAATGTTCAGGATTTACTAACTAAAAGGTAAAAAGTCAGCAGGATGAATTTAAAGCTGTGAAGCTGCTTCCTTCTAAACACAGAAGGAACAATATGTGATGAATATCAGCATCAGGTGAACAGACAGAAAGCAGGATGAGAATCTCACAGCTTCTAGATGGTGAGGAGAGAGAAATATTCACAATATGCACAATAACTTCCATCCATGCACCTTCACTGCTTCATTATCCACATTTCTGGATATAAATTCTCTAAACTTTAATTTTTAGCTTGACTGCACTTGCAGCCTCCGCTATCGGGAGTTAAGGGGTTAACATCTCGTTTTCCGGGTGTAACGTCAGATGTGGTATCTACCGAGAGTCCAGAATCTCAGCTAACAGCTCAGCAAAACCATTTCTATGACCAACAAACACAGTTAAAACAACAAATAATTCAAAGACCAGCTACATAAAGTCCGAAAAATATGTAAACACAGATGATGTTTCCCCGTGTCCACCCCATGGCATGAACACGAACAAACGGCTCCTCTACTGAAAGCTCACATCTCACAGATTCCACAGCTGGAAGTTTCATCTTAATATGACCAAGATTCACCGAACCAGAAGCAGAAGAAGACCCGATGTATGCTTTACGTTTGTAAAAGTCAGAAAGCATGTCTTACCTTTGCTGTCTTGCATAAATTAAAGCCGCATTTATAAAAAATAAAAAAAAAAAGTTTCTCATTGTCTTTTAGGAGCAGTTTCCCGTCCAAAAATCATGATGCTTTGCCCATCTGCATTTTGACAAAGAGAAACGTCGGTTCTTCTTCTTTCTTAAGTTCCAGACAGAAAATGTCTCTTCATTTTAATAAAGCTGCTCTCTCCTGATTACAGACGCACCGCTGCAGTAGGAAAGGAAGACATGGATGCCATGTTTCTGTCATCAAAGCCAGCTTCCAGAAAAAAAAAAAAAAAAAAAATCAACGCACAATTAAAAAAATTAATGCCGTTAATTAAGCGTTGCGATTATGCGCGATTAACGCGTTAACGTGTTAACGTGCCCAACACTAAAAAAAATCTATTTACTGCTTCTTCCTAACCCCAAATAGCTAAAGTATATCTAAAATGCAACAAAACTAAGACTCAAGTTAGTTATATACCAACATCAGACCCGATAAAAGTGTCACCCACAAGAAAAAAAAAAAAAAAAGAAAAAACGGGTGGAGCAGCGGCCATGGAGCTGTTCTACATGGCCAGCATCCCAGCCCTGGTCCATGCTGCCTCCTGAGGTTCCTGACTCCGAGGGGGTCCTGGGTAGGGACGTTCCTCTGCATCCTAAGGTTCATGTATTCCAGGGGGTCCCGGGTCAGGACACTCTTACTCTACCTCTGATTCCTGTGCCCAAGGGAGACACACCTATAAAACCAAAGTCTGTGTTTGGGAGGATTCTTCTGGACTCGTCAAAGGGGTCCCAGCTCCTGCTGACGTGGCCTCCCGGCCACCCTCCAGGACCCAGTCTCCTGTCCGCGCAGTCGCCCGGCCACCCTCCAGGACCCAGTCTCCTGTCCGCGCAGCCGCCCGGCCACCCTCCAGGACCCAGTCTCCTGTCCGCGCAGCCGCCCGGCCACCCTCCAGGACCCAGTCTCCTGTCCGTGCAGCCTCCCGGCCACCTTCCAGGACCCAGTCTCCCGTCTGCGCAGCCGCCCGGCCACCCTCCAGGACCCAGTCTCCCATCTGCGCAGCCTCCCAGCCACCCTCCAGGACCCAGTCTCCTGTCAGCAGTTTGTTTTAGCCTGGCCCTAAAACAACCTGTTCTTCATTTAAAGAATCAGGCCATACCGCATTATGCATATTGAGCTTTAAAATGTTCACATCATCTGAAAGAAAACTGAAATAATTTCTTTTTGTAGACATTAAATGAGGTTATAGTGTAAATGTATCCATGCTTGATTCAGATTCTCAGTTTGGATCCATGTTATTGGCTCTGATCATTGAACTGATATATTAATGACTCCTGAAGCCATTTCTCCTGAATCGAGCCAAAGTTCTGACAGATTTCCTCTCACCTTCACCAGGAAGAATGACACTCCGTAGGTTTTCAGGGACCTGGCCAGCTTCACATAGCTGACTTTGGCCTCAATCTCCGTCATATTCTGGCAGTTTTTATGTGCCTATATGAGCAGAAGAAACACAGAGGATCAGATTTATTCAGATCTAGTTTAATTCAATATGAAGGAGTGGATCTTCAGGTTATAAAACATCATTTAAGCTGCAGGAGGCTATATTGTTTTTACCTGGAAGATCTTTTTCTCCCCTTTGTTTTTGATGTACTCTTTGGGAAGGAACTCCTTTAAACTGAAAAGGAAGAAGTTCAACCAGAATCAGGAATCAGGTCAGCCAACTGAGAGCAGAACTGGAACCAAAAGAACCATGAAGCCAGTACTTACTCCAAGAATCCAGGCTTGTGTTTGGACTCGTTGTGGTCGCCGAACTGGATCTGACACTGATAACCTGCAAACTCGCAGGCCTTGTCGAAAGAGACGGGATGAGATCCGTTCAGAATGTCGTCGCGAGCCTGGAACCAAACACACAGATGATTACACACTTAATGAACAAAAATCTGCGTTAACATACAAATGATGATGTTTGCCGGAAAACATTTGATGTGAGAGCAGTTACCTGTACATAGAGCAGGTTCAGCTGGACAGGGTCTCTGGAGTCCACATTCTGGTCTGAGTAGAAAAACTTCCTCCTCAGCAGCAGCATTTCCGTCTCCTCCACCCCCTGCTCTCTCAGCGTCCTCCCGTGGTCCAGCCAGTTCACTGAGGCAAGATTCATTCAGAAACAGTCATCCATCCATTCATCCATCATGTTCGTAGCTGCAGGTCAACAGTTTCCTCTCCCAGGCCACCTCCTCTTCCCCCTCCTCTTCGTCTTCCAGATATTCCAGTACTGATAACCTGGAAGGTTTCCAGGAGACATCCAAACCAGATGTCTTAATTACCTGAACAGGCTCAGCCCTCTTCACCATGACAGACTCAACCAGAAACCCACATCACTTCAGAAGCTGCACAGATCCACCTGCCAACTCCTCCCCATGAGGACCAAATTCATTCTCATCCCACAGCGGCCAATCCACAGGTTTTCAGAAACATGGACTCCGACCTGGAGACGCCAATTCTCATCCTTCTCATTTTACACCTTGTCATGTAGACCAGCTGCACCACTTCCATGTTCTCTTTATGAAGTTTACATTCTCTCCAGGTGCTCCAGGTTCCTACTACTTGTGAGTCACAACAAAGGTGAAAGAGTCTGGTCTTCAACAGGTTGTGGGAAAGCAGCAGTCCACAGCTCAGTAAGGCAAGAAACAAGTTTAACCCGAAATCCCCTGCTCAGGCATTTTTGGCCATTTTCCACGTTTTCTTTTTTACTTGGTGTTATACCATGGTCTGGGTGAAATTTGATTCTGATTGGCTGGAGGGTGTCCATTAAAAAGTCATAATGGACACCTATAAAAGAAGTTCCCGTCAAATAGCCTTATTTTCGTAAATTATTGCCCAGACTAAACGGTAGTTGGTAACCGTGGCAACAGAAGCTCAGATCATGTCGTGGCATCGCTGTGAAAGCAGCCTGCAGGCTTTTGAACATGTAGGAAACTATCTGTGGACTTTGAAACAAAATGTGGCATCATCCTCTGGACACACACAAGCTGTAAGAGCTGCACCCCCCCTCCGAAATGATTCTTTGTGTCATGTAACATAACATTAAGCAATCATCTCCCTTCCCTCCACTGATCAGGTCTAATGGGCAAGACACACGGCAAGTTGTGATGTGCATCGCGCTCTAAGATCGCTTTTCTCCAAAAATTTGATTGGTTATGGTTGGTTATGGTGGGGGATTTTGACATTTTCAAACCAGTCCGTGACATGACAAATTATGACAGATGGAGAGTCAGAAGATTTTGCATGAAATGACAGAAATCTTGCTGTTTACTGTATAAATGAGAGACAACTGTGGGTTCATCCGAGTTTACAAAATAGGAAACTGCATCATGAATGTCATCATTTGATAGACCTCAAGGCTGATCCAGATCAATCCAGAACCTACGTTCGGACTAGTTCACTCTGGTGCCATGCGGCTGCCTTTTTATTTACATCTCTATAATCTTTGTGTGAAGTATGGGAAAGTGTGGGAAAGTCAGACACAGCTAAAATGATCCATTCTTCCATGTTCAAAGTCTTTGCAGACGGCACCGTCTAGCCTGCTCTCATTGGTCAGTCCATGAAGCCCCTCGCTGGTTGGCTGTAGTGCCAGGCGACAGCGACAGAAATTGAACATTTTTCTATTTTCTTGTGCCACGTCGCAAGCCCCCATGTGCAGAACGAGCGCAACATTTTACGTGCATGAATGTCGCCTGTCACTTGGCTGGAGGAGGGCAGCGATTTTCGCCTCATCGCACAGGTTCCATAGAAAATGATGGAGAAGGAGCGTCGTCGCCTCCCATCTGTCGAGCCCATAAAACACCAGCTGCAGCCGAACAAGCTGCAGGTTCTGTGTCAGAGCCGGTTACCTTGGCAACGCGTCACAACGAAACAGTCCACTCAGCTGCTTCTTGTGAATGACTCAGGATTTTAACGGCGAAAAACAACATTAACGTAATAATAATTGATTTAACATTTATTTCTTTTGTAAGTGACCATGGTATAAGCGGGATAATGCCCTTCGATAATGCCCATTAGTTTATGATAATGGACACCTCATCAGGCATTATCCAATACATAATTGTATCTGTATCTTTCCATTAACTCTTCTTTTCAGTCACATTTCTGCAATCCAAAGTAATTTTCTCTCACATCTTTTATACCCTGTTGTTGGATTTAGTAACCTCTAGTGTTCTTTATGACGAAAATGTCCACACACAAAACACTGCTATAAAATCATCAAACATCAATATTTTTTCTGCTTTCATTTATAATTTTAAAACCCCACAGCTCCTCCCTCCAGATGCAGGCATAGAAAACCACGCCCATGGATGCATATGAAGGGATGTGAGCTTATTTGGTGTAGATCTGCTAGTTTCAGACTTCTGTTCTTTCATAGAATTTCTGATGAAATCTTCCTGCAATGGGACGGATTTGTGCTTCTGAGGGTGTAAAAGTAAAACCGGACTTTATTCTTTACCTGCTGATCCTCATCTGGCGACAGACAGCAGCTCAAATCGTAGCAGCAGCAACTTCCTGCAGCTGCTACAACCTGCCGCGAGTCTCCACAGCTTTCCAAATTGTCAAGTAAATAAACATTGCTAAGTATATGTGTAAAGGGGGATTGCACTGAACTCTTGGCAACCTAGACCAGATTAGACCAGCCCCTATGAAGTAGGGTGTCAAAGATTAGCAGAAAACCTGATTTGATGTCATTAGTACTTTTATGTATTATCAGATACTTCCTCAGTGCACCGATGTGGCCAAAAAATGTTGCACTGATTTCCATTAAAACCATATCATAGGAAAATAATTTGTTTTTTTGTGTGTTTGTGCACGTACATTTTTGGCCCCAAAGGCCCTTTAGACGGTACTAAATTTGAGGAGGCCACAAGGATTAATAACGACACCTTTTTCAACCCTTTACATTAAACAAACACTGTGTACCATGAGGGGCAGGACATTTTGTTTTCTATCTTCATTCTATTGCTGTTAAACTATTTGTATAATTCGGCTCTCAGCCAAAGGAAACACTTTATTTTTACAGCAATGAAAGATGTATGTTACAAGAAAAGAAAAGTTTAGCTAAACTTTTATGCTTCTTTCTTATTTTTATCATTTATTTGGTCCATTCAAACTGTTCAGAAGCCCAGAAAAAGTTCTTGGTGGTTTTTGATGGATTGGATGATAGAACTCTCCCACAGTAGGCCATTTGTACTTTATTTACTTTCCACTGTCAGGATCCTCAGATGTACAACAGCTGGTTTCTCCACCCTATGCGGGTCCAGTCTGTGTTTACAGGTCTTTCTAAGACAGCTCCAACTAATCGAGATGCTGCTGCTCTGGTTCCCTCATCTTTACACTGGTCCTGGTCCAAAATAACAATCTAATCTGCCGACATTAGGGCTGCACAATTAATCAGATTTTGATCGTGATCACGATTTTGGTGCCACAATTAAACAAACCTGATCGTCAACGATATCAACCAGTGGTCTGCCAGCCACCAGGGGGCGAACGCGAGGCCAAGGCTTCATTAAGCTGCCTAAATAACACCTTTTACAGTCAGCAGCGAGTTGTTGCCAACTTAGCCACTTTGTTGCTATATTTAGCGAGTTTTCACTCACCTCTAGCGAATTTTTTTCAAAAAAGTTACGAGCGTCAAATCTAGTCACTTTTTCTGGTGATATTGGAGACTTTTGGAGACTGAAAGAGCGTATGGTTTACTCTTCAATGGGTGCTGCAGACCCCTCCCCCCATCCAGAAGCACTCAGACGAGGCTTGTTCCTCATGCTGCAGCATTCAGAGCAGGAGATGATCGCCTCTGGTTCATCACCAGGCTGGAAATGAAACGTACTAAGCTGCTGCTGGATGATCCCGCGCTGGCTTACCGTCACATATTATTGTTTATTAATGAAAACTGTGGACCTAAATATTTAAAAAGTGTTGTGACATGTTGCAGACTCATAATTAAATAAAAGCAAATTACACTTAATAAAATTAAACTTAAAAAACAAAGAAAATATTGACTGAAGAATTTAATTTTACTATTTTTTTGCTGTTCTAAACATTTTAGGTTGTCTTTACATCAATTTTTGCCTTTCTCACGCCACCCCTCTCCACGGTAGCCTCCATTACAACTATTTATACTAGTGATGGATGTTCAGCTCTTTTGGCTCCCGAACGGCTCTTAATTTAGCATCTTTTGTAGCCCCATAATTTACATTAACGTCTCACAAATTAATGGTAAATGTATTTTTCTGCATTCTTTATCATCTATTTTAATTTAATGTTTAATTTTTCACAAAAAATTGTTGCCACATACTTTGTTTATAATGATTGTGATTAATAATGGTGATTACAATATTGATCAAAATAATTGTGATTATTATTTTGGTCATAATCGTGCAGCCCTAGCTGACATCCTATGAGCCACCAAGACTTCTAAGATCATCTGGGCCCAGTTTGTTTTCCAGCCCGAGTTCAAACTAAACATTTAATTTTCCTGCTCTTGATTTCTGGATCAAACTTGAGGAGAAACCTGAAGTCTGAACTTACATTCATCGTCTGTGTGGAGCTTCTGCTTCAGCTTCTCCATCTTTTTGTCATCTCTTAGAAGAGTCTTGTCTCTTTTCAGAGTACCTGTGGTTTCCTCCTTCTTCTCCTCACCAATGTCTCTCACCAAGGAGTACTCATCATAGTTTGTTATACCTGATAAACAGACAAGGCTTTGCTTTACAATCACCGCAAACAGTGGAAAAATGAAACAAAATGAAGCCACACCAGCAGTAACATGATGTTCATGGAGTTACGTTCCAATGGCCGAGCTCACCTATTCTTGCACAGATGGTCATGAGCATATCACTGACGATCTTGGAGTCGTCCACCATGACGGTCTTCACTGTGCCGTCCAACATACGGATCTTCAGGGGTCTCTGCTTCTTCTTGTACTCCAAAGTGTCCTGCAACAGAAATCAGAGGATGTTTGACCAAAGATTAAGTCAACTCCATTAATCTGGATCAATTCATTTCTTCTGCATCAGAGTTAAAGAAATTAATTCAGATTAATGAAGTTGTTTACTGAACTCCAAAGTCACTATTTTCCCAAGTCATGACAATAGTTATGCTGCAGTTAAAGTTGTAAAGTTAAGGTTAACGTTAATGTTAGTGTTGTGTGGTGGTATGTGTGTATTAGTGGTGTGTATCAGTGTGACTCACCCCATTCCTCAACATGTAGTAGTCCAGCGCCTTTCCAGCCTCCAGCCAGATTCCTTTCTTTGGGTCTTCATCAGACAGAAACAAGCTGTAGTCGTTGGCTGCAGAGGAAAATAGAAACTCTGAGTTTCTGATTTATCATTCAGCCACTATGAAGCTGTTACTGTAGCGATGGTGCTCATGTTAACCAGGTCAGTGGATAAACAGATTAAATAAATACATGTCTACATATGAACACTGGTCTTCACAGCATTGGAGATTTACACCATGCAGTCTAATAATATTACCTAATGGAAGAATAATGCTGGTACAGAACTCTGAGGAACTCCATGACTTCATGTACTGTGTGAGGAAGACTCATCATTTACACAAACTGGATTCTATCACATAAATATGACTTAAACCAGCCGGTTTCTTTTATCCCGATAACATGTTCAAGCCACTGAAATGAATTTCTGATCAACGGCAATGTTTGGCAATGCAATGTTCCTACATCCACACAACTCTGACCCAGGCGTATGCACAGAATCTAGAGAAACAGGAAACGGCGACACCAACGGTCCAGAATAAAATCAAGGAAAAAAGGAAAAACAGGAAAAAAAAAGATGACATTAATAAGAAGCTCAACCACTGAAACATGTTCTGTCATTGTGAAACAAAACTTCATGTTATAAAACCCATCCAGATAAATAAGGAGCCAGTCTGCTGCCAGCATGTAGCAGCCAGTGTGGAAAGTAGCTTTGGTCCTTCATTCCTGCAGAGCGGGACCAGACTGGAGGCTGGAGGTCTAGAAGTGATGCTACGCTAACGAAACACACAAGAGGAGGATTTCCTTTATTTATTCTTACACAATGTTTTTTATTGTTGTCCTCATTCCTGTCCACACAGTCTTTATTTCCCGCAACTCCTCATCCACCTGGTTAATAGCGGTGATTGTGTCCCTCTGCACCGCCCACCCAGCTGGAGCCCCGCCCACCCTGCTGGAGCACCGCTCACCCAGCTGGAGCACCGCCCACCCACCTGGAACACCCAGCAACTAGAAAGAAATATTATTTAACACTAAATAAACTGCTACCAGTCTCAGATGTATCTGTACATATTTATTTTATACATTAAAACTAAATTACCAGCATCATTACTGTCATTTAGCAGACGCTTTTTTCCAAAGTGATTCACCCCTGTGGGAATCGAACTTTGATCTCGGATGCTCTACCGACTGAGATATCCAGCCGTACGTTCCGATGCCTCTGGTGTGTCTTCCCTTCTGACACTGTGATGACAGGATCTCCACCTGCTGCCACTATTCTGTCTTTCTGACACCAGTAACGCCCACACAGTGTCCACCCATCAGGATCTCTGTCTCACACCCTGAAAAATTTCTCTTTTCCCCTCTTTTTCCCTCTCGAGCCATCATGGAAATGATGTGATGATGTATTACAGGTGTCCATGTGGGCGGGGCAAGGCGTTCCTCCCATGCGCCCGCTTTAGAGTTAATTGTGATTTATGAACGGAAACAGGCGTGGGACGTGCGTGCCTACGCTTTTATAAATCTGAAAGTTGACTTGCGCCACAGACAACGCCTGTAGTTTGTTTTGCTACGCTCAGTTTTATAAATAAGGCCCATGGTCTGTCTCTGACCTACAATGAGCTCTAAATCTGGACTGAAACTCTTTAAACTGGTTATTTCTGCTGAAATGGGCACAAAGTTGAGATTAAACTATTTATTCCAAGCATTTTAGAAACAAAGGCAGCATGGATATAGATCTATTATTAGCTAACCTTAAAAGGCTGAAGTTCATATCTTATCAATAAGGATATAATTTAATTAAGGGAGGAAAACTCCTTCAAGTCTGCTTGGGATGAAGTCTTAGATAGAGTACAATGTGATAGTTTAGACCAGGGGTATCATATGGCCCGCAGGCCAAAACCAGCCCACCAGAGAGTTGGATCTGGCTCCTGGGATGACTTTAATAACGATATAATTACATAAACTGCTATTTAATAAGACTGCAGTGTGTCCAGGTGAGGTTTAATTTTTAATGTTTAAATGTAAAACATTTCCTAGGCAGGAGGAGAACTTCTGACCTATTAGATGTGACTTCAGTTTGTATGAAGAGGTGAGTCGGTTCAGGTGGTCAGGATTACTACACACATGTACACGTATGTACATTAAAAGTTACTTCTAGATCTGGAAAAGTTACTTTGATCAAAATGTGAAGTAATGAATTATTTAGACATTACAAACATAAAATCTCTTCCCTCACCCATCCTCCCCATCTCCCCTGGGTGGGCTGATTGGCTGTTCATCTCCAGCTCGGGTCCTCTATCAGAGTCCTGAGAGCTTGAGGGTCCTCCAGTATCTTAGCTGTTCCTTGGACTACTCTCTTCTGGATGGAGATGTCTGATGGTTCTCCAGGTATCTGTTGGAGCCACTTCTCCAGTGTGGGGGACACGGCCCCCAGTGCTCCAATGACTACTGGTACTACTGTTGTCTTCACCTTCCAGGCTTTCTCCAGCTCCTCCTTGAGTCCTTGGTATTTCTCCAGTTTCTCGTGTTCCTTTTTCCTGATATTTCCACCGTTTGGGATGCTACATCCATCACTACGGCTTTGCTGCTTATCCATGATCACTATGCCGGCCACTTGGTTCTGGTGTTCCATGTATTCTTTGTCTGCCAGTATCTGGCACCCTGCTGTGAGGTGCTGGATTGTTTCAGGGGCCTCTTTGCACAGCCTGCACCTGGAGTCCTGCCTGGTGCGGTAGATCTGGGGTCCTTCCTGGTGCGGTAGATCTGGGGTCCTTCCTGGTGAGGTAGATCTGGGGTCCTTCCTGGTGTGGTAGATCTGGGGTCCTGCCTGGTGTGGTAGACCTGGGGTCCTTCCTGGTGCGGTAGATCTGGGGTCCTTCCTGGTGTGGTAGACCTGGGGTCCTTCCTGGTGCGGTAGATCTGGGGTCCTTCCTGGTGTGGTAGATCTGGGGTCCTGCCTGGTGTGGTAGATCTGGGGTCCTTCCTGGTGCGGTAGATCTTGGGTCCTTCCTGGTGCGGTAGATCTGGGGTCCTTCCTGGTGCGGTAGATCTGGGGTCCTTCCTGGTGTGGTAGACCTGGGGTCCTTCCTGGTGCGGTAGATCTGGGGTCCTGCCTGGTGTGGTAGACCTGGGGTCCTTCCTGGTGCGGTAGATCTGGGGTCCTTCCTGGTGCGGTAGATCTGGAGTCCTTCCTGGTGTGGTAGATCTGGGGTCCTGCCTGGTGTGGTAGACATGGGGTTCTTTCTGGTGTGGTAGATCTGGGCCTCGATTGCCCTGGTTCTGAAGGCTTGCTCTTGTGCTACCATGATTAGTGCCTCTGTGCTGTCCTGTAGTCCAGCCCTCTCTAGCTAATCGGTAGGACTTGTTCATATCCGCCACTTCAGCTATCTGTTGGTGGTACATCTCATGCAGCAGCTTGTCCTCCATGATGGTTTCTCCATTTCATTCTCCTCCAGGTTCCATTGCCTGAGACACTCACTCAGTGCTTCATCCCTTGGGGCATCTTCCTGATGTATTCATGGAGCTTGGATGTTTCATTTTGGATAGTGGCCCTGATGTTCACTAGTCCTCGGACTCCCTCTTTGTGCTTAGTATATAGCCTCTGGAGACTGGGTTTGGGGTGGAACCCTCCATGCATGGTGAACAGCTTCCATGTTTTAACATCTGTGGTCTGAACAACTTCCTTTGGCCAGCTTATTATCCTAGCAGGGGATAATAAGTATAATTGGAAGTTTTTATTATTTATAGCTTATCATCCTATTTTTTTTGTTGGTCTGGCCCACTTACGGTCAAACCGCACTGAATGTGGCCTCTGAACTAAAATGAGTGTGACCCCGTGGTTTAGATTACTCTAGTTTTCAGGTTAAGTCAGAGAGCTACAGGACAGAACCAGTCCAAACATAATTCAGGTGAAACATCAGTGGCAGTCAAGGAGAGAAGGTTATCAATCAGTTTATTTGGTGAAGAAACTCCTGAAGTCATCAAAAAGAAAAACACGACTCGACAGAGCTGCCCCAGCGGAGGAGCCTGAGCAAAGACATGTTGAGAATTTGCTGGACAGCAGAAACGAGCTGCAGCCTGCAGCAGAAATCAGAGAGCCCAGATTTTTGTGTCTCTTCCACATGATGAACATGCTGGAACGGGTAATGCAGGAGCTGCTGTGGAAATATGACACACTTCAGAGGATGTTAGTGCAGGAGAAGGCTATGACCAGGACAAAGAGATGATTTCCTAAATGGTTGGTAATTAATAAGCTGAAAGCAGACATGACACATGTCCAACAACCTTCAGCTGCAGACTGATTTCAGACAGTCTGTATGAACGGACAAACAAAAAACTACACAACAGTCCACCAATTTTCCAGTTTTTTCTCCAGTAGGTTTGACATCATTTTGGTCCTCCTTGGCTCATCTTCAGCATGGTGATATTATCTTGCTCTTCCTCCAAGACCTTCACTCTTGTAGTTGTACAGCAGGGGCGTTGGCCATACACCATCTCATCACTTGGCTTGAGTTTGTTTCCTTTTAGCTCTTCGCAGTGAAGATTTCTGAGAAATTACAGACAGGATGCAGCTGCTTCCTTCTTCTTCTTCCAGAAAAAACTGGATCAGCTTAGAGGCCCAGTTTGTAGGAATTACTCACATCTAGTGGTAAAGATGTGCACAGAAAATTATGAATGGACGGTGGCCATCAGTGGCCAAAATTCTTCTGTTTTCATGTGTGAGTGTGTCCAGTGGCCTCAGGTGAAGCGATGACTGCACTACAGGTAATTACTGTCTTCCTTTATGGTGCTTTTAAGTCGTTTCTTATCCCAAACGGTGCTCTAGCGCCTATCAAAGATGCTACTGCAGTTTTAAAGCTTCACATACAAGAGTTGTTTGTCCATTCAGAGACACCGTAGTAAAAATGGTGGCAGCTGACATGCAGGTGGACCCACGACAAAATTAGTAGCCCCCTGATGAAATTTAAAGTTTTCTAAATTTTTCCATGTTGTTTTTTAATGGAGTAAAGAATTATAAACCTACTAGTTATCTTTAGAAAACATCAGTTATTTCTGTTTCCACACAACAACAGAACTATTAAAAAAAAGTAAAAATAGCCAGGGTCATTATCATTAGCCATCTTAAGAAACAGCTCTGTTCATTGAGCCGCTGAACAAACCACCATTTAAACTCTGTTATGCTCAAAGCTTGTAAAATCAAGATAAACTGAGGGTTGCCTCCTAATTTACACATACTGTATTCTAAAAACTTCAGTAAGGGTTTGGCCTCAGAAAGCATCCTGCCAAAAGCAAAAGAAATCAGTTTAGCTTTAGCAGTTAGCAGCAGGAAGATGTACCAAGTTATCACATTGTTTCCAGGAGCTGGAGTCAGGTATCATCAGGGAAGGTATGGAGAGCCACACAGAACAAACCTGACAGAGGGAGGAAGAGAAAGATTGCAAAGCCCTGGGATAAAACTAGTGAGAGATGTGTCCAAAGACTCAGGGTGACTACTGAGACACTTGAGGAAAAACTGGAGGAATTTATGCCCCCTCTACAGGGGGGAGGACCAAGAGACTGCAGACCAAGAAAAACTCCACTTCTGCAGAAGAGACACCTTTAATCCAGACTGAAGTATGCTGAGGACAACCTGGAGACAGACGACGCATACTGAAGCATGTTGGGTCAGATGGAAGAAGCTAGAGTTGTTTTGGCTACAGAGACATTGCTTATGTTAGGAGAAAGAAGGATAGGTGTAACTGCACAGTGAAACACGGTGGTGGCAGTATTGTGCTGTGGGGATGCTTCAGTTCATCTGGAACTGGAAATCCAAGTGAAAAGAAAATGAAATGAAATATGAAAGCAAAGGGATATGTGAGGATTTTACAAGAAAACCTGAAGCCGTCAGCAGAAGAAGTGGATCTGGGTCGTTGTTTGGTGACCCAAAACACATCTGCAGAAGCTGAACTGATAACAGAGGTCCACACCAGAGGACCATCAAATCTGGAGGCGCCTGAAAGATTTGCCAAAAAAATGATGGGCTGGAATTCCTCTAGAGCCTTGATGAAGACCACAACAAACCACTGCAGGCTAACTGTTAGCACCGGGGGTGAAACGTTCTGACAAAATAAAACGAGGACACCTGAAAAAGCTGTTAAAGATTCTTTGACAGCATGAAAAAAAAACATTTAAAACAATGACATTTTCTCAGTGTAGAGGGGCTAATGATTTTGTCCTTAACCGTAAAAATGGTTCATTTTAAGAGAATAAAACATTAGGTATGTTAAAAAATGATTAGATACAAATAGAAACACAGTTTTTAATGAGAGATTACATCCTTTGATTTTGTTACACGTTGCATCTTTAAAGGAATAAAGTACTCTTTTCTGACAGAGAAGAAGGAACCACGTCCACGACAGAGGAAGAAAAAAGATGTTAGCCTGAGTTAGCATGACTGTACAAAGATACTTTATTTTTGTTTTCTTCATCTTTAATTTTTTAATCTTCAATCTTTACTTTATTCAATTTATTAAAACATTTATTTATTGTTTCATTCAATGTTTCAACTGTTGTATCGAGATGAAGAACAGGTTTAGACACACTGTCTCTTAGACTGAAAGAGAAGTTAACACAACCCCACTGTGCTGGATTTAACTGGGTTTAAAACGAAAAAAAACAATGTTAAATAAGCTCTGCAACAACCTCTGAAATGTTTCTGATTAAAGTGATCCCGTGTTTCAGAGCTTTACATGACAGTGTTTGCAGTCGTGGGAGATACGATGGGAACTGGGAAGGACAGTGAAGAGCAGTGTTTGTCTGTGTGTGGTGGGAGCTTACGCTGGCCGAGCTGTGCTTCAGGAACTCTCTCCCTGATGATCCGGCAGGCGTCGTACACCATGGTGGAGGGCTCAAACTGCATGGTTTTCACCACATTCCCCACGCCGATCTTTAACGACAGGGCAACCATGATTGCTGCTCTGCACCTCCACCTGACTCACACCTGCATGAGGGCGAAAAAGTCAGTCAGTACGAGTAACATCAACAAATCCTTCAAATACAGCAGAATCACCCATTAAACCACCAACTGTCTGATTCGGTTTATGAACTTATGCTAAACACCTAACTGTGAGTTGAGGTCAGTATGGGCGTCTTGCAACAATATGAAACCCTTATACCAATAAAGTTTGGACTCTGTGTAAAATGTAAATAAAACCAGAATCTCGTCATCTCATATTTTAATGCCAGTAGAAGATCACCAACATCTCAGATAATGAAACTGAGACGTTTCACCATGTGATGACAACATGAGCTGACAGTGAATCTGATGCAGCAACACGTCTGGAAAAAGTAGGAACAGGAGCAACAAAAGGCTGGAAAAGTACCTGGTACAAACCAGAAACACCTGGAGGAGCATTGGACAACAAACCAGGTTACCTGGCAACAGGTCAGTAACATGACTGGTATAAAAGGAGCATTTCAGAGAGGCAGAGTCTCTCAGAAGGAAAGATGGACAGAGCTTCAACAATCTGAGACAAACTGGATCTAAAACTGTGGAACAATTTCAGAAAAATGTTCCTCAGACTTTGAAGATCCTCCATCTACAGTTTAGAATAACATCTGAAGACAGAGAATCAGAAGGAATCTCTGTATGCATGGGACAAGGCTGGATGCTGGTGATTAAAAGCAGACATGATTCTCTACTGGAAACCACTGCATGGACTCAGGAAGACTTCCAGAAACCACTGTCTGTGAACACAGTTCACCCTGAAACCCACAAATGCAGGTTAAAGCTCCATCATGCAGAGAAGAAGCCAGATGTGAACAGGATCCAGAACCAGCTTCTTCTGTCTTCTCTGGACCAAAGCTCATTTAAAATGGTCTGAGGCAAAGTGGAAACCTGGATGAAGATGTGAACTAGTTTGTGGAAAGCATGGACGGCCTGTCCTGCAGACTAAAGAGGAGAAGGAGTCTCACGGTCTCAGACTAAATCAACCTAGTGATGGCCTCAGACTAAATCAACCTAGTCACGGTTTCAGACTAAATCAACCTAGTCACGGTCTCAAACTAAATTAACCTAGTCACGGTCTAAGACTAAATCAACCTAGTCACGGTCTCAGACTAAATGAACCTAGTCACGGTCTCAGGCTAAATCAACCTAGTCACAGTCTCAGACTAAATCAACCTAGTCACGGTCTCAAACTAAATTAACCTAGTCACGGTCTAAGACTAAATGAATCTAGTCACGGTCTCAAACTAAATTAACCCAGTCACGGTCTAAGACTAAATCAACCTAGTCACGGTCTCAAACTAAATGAACCTAGTCGTGGCCTCAGGCTAAATCAACCTAGTCACGGTCTCAGACTAAATGAACGGTCTAAGACTAAATGAACCTAGTCACGGTCTCAGACTAAATCAACCTAGTCATTGCCTCAGACTAAATTAACATAGTCACGGTCTCAGACTAAATCAACCTAGTCACGGTCTCAAACCAAATTAACCTAGTCACGGTCTAAGAGTAAATTAACCTAGTCACGGTCTAAGACTAAATGAACCTAATCACGGTCTCAGACTAAATGAACCTAGTCATGGCCTCAGACTAAACGAACATAGTCACGGTCTCAGACTAAATCAACCTAGTCACGGTCTAAGACTAAATCAACCTAGTCACGGTCTCAGACTGAATCAACCTAGTCATGGTCTCAGACTAAATGAACGGTCTCAGACTAAATGAACCTAGTCACGGTCTAAGACTAAATCAACCTAGTCATTGCCTCAGACTAAATTAACATAGTCACGGTCTCAGACTAAATCAACCTAGTCACGGTCTCAAACCAAATTAACCTAGTCACGGTCTAAGAGTAAATTAACCTAGTCACGGTCTAAGACTAAATCAACCTAGTCACGGTCTCAGACTAAATCAACCTAGTCATGGCCTCAGACTAAACGAACATAGTCACGGTCTCAGACTAAATTAACCTAGTCACGGTCTGAGACTAAATCAACCTAGTCACGGTCTAAGACTAAATCAACCTAGTCACGGTCTCAGACTAAATCAACCTAGTCACGGTCTAAGACTAAATCAACCTAGTCACGGTCTCAGACTAAATGAATCTAGTCATGGCCTCAGACTAAATCAACTTAGTCACGGTCTCAGACTAAATGAACGGTCTCAGACTAAATTAACCTAGTCACGGTCTGAGACTAAATCAACCTAGTCACGGTCTAAGACTAAATCAACCTAGTCACGGTCTCAGACTAAATGAACCTAGTCACGGTCTCAGGCTAAATCAACCTAGTCACGGTCTCAGACTAAATCAACCTAGTCACGGTCTCAAACTAAATTAACCTAGTCACGGTCTAAGACTAAATGAATCTAGTCACGGTCTCAAACTAAATTAACCTAGTCACGGTCTAAGACTAAATCAACCTAGTCACGGTCTCAAACTAAATTAACCTAGTCGTGGCCTCAGGCTAAATCAACCTAGTCACGGTCTCAGACTAAATGAACGGTCTCAGACTAAATGAAGAGATGGAGCAACCTTCTAGAAGCACCAAGCCATGGTAGCTGCATGAATGAAACGGTCTGCCAGAAAGCACCGAGCTAGTACAGGTACACCTGCGAAAGATGTGGACAAAGCTGAGCTACAAGTCCTGTTTTACTTAGTAATGGATGAATCTGCCATAAACACCAAGTAACTCATTCAGAGCACAGATGATAATCAGATTAAAACAAAACTGTCAAGGAAGTCCTAAAACCACGTGAACATCGATTCAGCATAACAGAGGATTGAGAACAGTTAAAAAATCCACTGAGTAACACAAACCTCACCAGTCTGGTACTCAGTCAGAGCTGGACCCTCCCCAGGACCAGTTTGATTTTACTGGGACTCTTATCAAATAGAAAGAGATGAAGTCGAGGAGATAGACAAGAAAACAGAGCTTGGAGGGAGATGATTTATTACACTGATGCAGCTGAAAGAGTCAAGTTCCAGCAATGAATAAAGTTTTTATATCAAGTCGGTAAAGTTGGATATGCGAGCAGGTTTAGAGCCTGGAGACGAGACCAGAGATGTCTGAGAGTAAGAAAGGAGAAAGAGACAAATGGAAGCTGCATTAATCTGAGTGGAGAGTAGGACACTGCAGGACCGTAGTTAAGCTCACTGGTAAAACCCCCCCAAAGTGGAGAAATCCCCCTATGTGAAGCATGTAGGAGGGAATCCCCCCCACCAAATCCCGTTTAGAAAAATGAATTTCAGTTTATGTTCTACTGGGAATTGTTGAATTCTGTTTTTATTTACATTTTACACAGAGAGCAGACTTTTCTAGAGCTGGGGTTGTATGATAGTAAAAAATGTTTTCTGGTGGACTGAGTTTGTTAGTCTAACAGATAAAAACTTCCACTTTCCATCACCGTTACTTCCTGTTTTACTAAATTTCATTGTTCATCTATTCTGGGATTGTTCATGGTCCTTTATTATTATTTTTGTTCGTTTATCTCTTGTCATGAACTGCAGTGGTTAGAGGTTAAAGACCAGTACTGAACCCTGATTAGCAGACCACCGAACCAGTCGGCTCCACAAATGAACATGTCATCATAACCCGAGAATGAGCTTTTCAGGCATGTGTGTGCAACAGCCTCCATTAAAAGGTAGCTGGAATCACAAATTCATTCATTTTTTATTGCATCGTGTCAACGTCCAAATTTTCTGCAGCGGCTGCCTCTTCCAAGTCCCCCAAGAACCAAACAGCTTCCCTCAGACTGCAGTCTGTTGTGTTTATACTGTGGTATAAACTATAGACTAAAACATTAAATATTTTAGGCTGAACTTGTTTAAAGCTAAAGTTAAAATATTGTAAGTATGAAATTTTTCTTGTTCTTGCGGACTCGAGAACTAGAACAAAGTCGTTGCTTGTCGCAGAGTAACAAGCTTCAGTGTTGAAGGCGCTGCTCGGCCGGGCATGTCAGTGAGCTGGTCAGATGATGCTTGAACGAGCTTATGCTGAATGGATGATTATCTGTGGGAAACACATTTCACACACCTGCCTGACCATTTCTTTCATCAAAACACTGAAAACATTAGTCTACATGTAAGCAGGTAAGATCCTGTGTTAGAGGAAATAACTAACAACTGTCACTTCTGACCCTTCACTTTAATTCCTGCCGATGATGTAACACCAGCTCTTGTCCGATTATAGATCTGCAGTATGAACAGACCTTGTGTTAGTATCCAGCTGTCTGAAGTTAAACTACTGTAAGCTTAACGCTAACAAAGGGCTGGACAATATAAAAAAAAGCATATCGATGAAAAAAATAAAATAAAAAATAAAAATTAGTGATCAACTGATGATTATCAATAATTATAAAAAAATTGAATATATTTTAAATGCAGCTTTGCCTATTGCTTAATGACTTACTAATGAATAAACACAAACACTGAATTCATATTCAAGCACCTTTTTAACCACAACTGAAAGTTTTTAAAAAAGAAATATATTTATTTAAAAGACCTGAGTGACGTCAGTAAACACTGACAAACAGAAAGAACAGACTAAAGCTCAGCAGTTCAGACTGGGCCAGACAGGAAGTCAGACACGGGAGCAGTGTAAAGAATCCGATGAGTTTCAAAATAAAAGCCCCGGGCAGAACTATGTGAACATTATGTCATTAACTGTTAGGGGGGCTCAGTGTTGTTTGTCCGCCCCCCAAATAGACGACGAGACATTTATCCTCCAAGTGGAGAATCTTGTGATTATGACTCTCCACTTCTCCGGTGACTCTCCAGCTAGGCGGATCTTCTGACACCACGTGAATTGGTGTGCTGCGGAGGTCGGGAAATTGGCTGTTAGGTAGCTCAGAAACTGGTAGGATTGAGCTACCATATAAATAAACACCACATCACATTTCCTCCGTCTCTCCTTGCTGCAACATCTTTTGCAACACACACTTGGTGACGGAACGAGCCTGTGTCTGCATTTGTGATTGGTTGGGAGGAAGTAATGACTGTAGAATTAAGCTACATGATAGGCTACAATAAAAAAAGAAAGGGAAACTTTTTCTGTAGAACTTTTTAATCAACCTTTTGTTCCTATCGCATCACACATCTATCGATCGATATATATTGCTATCAAATTATCGTCCAGCCCTAAATTTTATATATTGTAAGCTAAAGTTTACGTATTTTACTCTGTTGCTAACATACTGTAAGCTTAAGTTAGCATACTATAGGTAAAGTTAATATATTTTAGGCCAGGGGGGCCCAAACTTTTTGCCTCTAAGGGCCAAAGTGAAAATGTACCAGTGAGCCGTGGGCCAAACACACAGATCTTAAGGGTGAAACACAAATAAAGGTAAACCATAGTTCTTTTAATTATTGTTCATGCATGCAAATGTTTTCTTTTCCATCAGTGCAAATAGCATGCTACAAACATCAATACGGCAAAATAACAGTAAAGGTGTAGTTAGACGGAGAACAAACAACAATTGCAGGCACTAAATTGTAACCAAATATAGTGCAAAACTTTATCAACAACAAACAATGCATGTTCAGCAAGCACACTGCTACCACTAGTGGGACAAATGAAGCCGATCTTTAGACATTACTAGCCTGTCAGTGTTAGGTTGCACCTGGCTCACAGACAAGGTGAGTATGTCATTGAGTTGTGAGGCAATCTTTTAAGTGTGACATACTCAAAATAGTTTTGATATCTAATTGGTGGGCCAGACATGTCAGGCTGGCGGGCCAAATTTGGCCCGTGGGCCTTACTTTGGGCACCCCTGTTTTAGGCTAAAGATAAATACAGTAAATAAGCTGAAGTTAAATTATTGCAAGCTAAAGTAAATATATTTTAGGCTACAGTTAAAATACACTAAGTTAAATTTTATGTATTTTAAATTGAAGTAAAAACACACATACTGTAAGCTAAAGTTAATATATTTTAAAGATAATGTGAAACAACAAGAAGAGCTATGAAATGTAAGTATTTATAATATGTGTATTATTGTAAATCGTCTTGTGGAAATAAGATACGGCTGTTCTGGGCTCACCTGAGATGAACTGATATTTTTTTTATTTATTTAAATTCAAATTCAACTCCTGGATAATTATAGGCCTTTAGCGTTAGCCAGTATCTTATCCAAAGTTACTGAATGAATTCTGCGTAACAGAGTGAGTGGGTTTATACTTGATTATCGGTTTGGTTTTAAAACGAAGCTCAGCACTGACGTGCATATATGCTCTAAAAGAAACAGTGAACCTCTACAAGGTCAAAACCTCATCTGTGCTCATGTGTTTTATTGATGCTTCCAAAGCATTTGATCAAATAAATCATTAACAACTATTTATTAAGTTAAGACAACAGGGAGTGCCTTGGTATATTGTGAGGGTTCTTGGCTACCGGTATGCAAACCACAAAATGCAGATCAAATGGGGGGGTAGTACACCTGCCCCTTTTAGTGTCCAGTGGCATCA
Organism: Melanotaenia boesemani; assembly: GCF_017639745.1. Lineage (NCBI taxonomy): Eukaryota > Metazoa > Chordata > Actinopteri > Atheriniformes > Melanotaeniidae > Melanotaenia > Melanotaenia boesemani. The sequence continues at coordinate 29,505,602 of NC_055700.1, forward strand.
GTCAGGGTGGAATCTTGTCCCCTGTTTTATTTAATCTATACGTAAATGAGTTGTTTATGAGACTGAAAGCATGTAACACTGGCTGTTTGATTAATGAACCATTTAATGTAGGCGATGACCTCGTCACCTTCAGCCCGAGCAGGTCTGGGTTGAAGCAGCTGCACTGTGTTAATATGTCCAACCAAACAAGACAAATGGCTTCATGTTGAAACTGTCTAATACGAGACTCGAAGTCAGTCAAAAGATCAAATACCTTGATTATTTTTTTGAAGAGGACATGAGTGATGATGATGATGATATATACAGACAATGTTGTAAGTTAAATGTACAGGCAAACACAATTGCACGTAAATTTAGTTTTTGTTCTACTCCAGTTAGTGTCCATGTCTAAGCATATAGTACACCACTCTACACGGCCCTCTGTGGTCATCTTCAGAGGCGTCGCCTGGCCTGGGCGTTCCCGGCTCTGGCCCCAAACGTTTCACATCAAGCCACAAATGTTTTTCCACCCCAGAAGGAATAAGTTTACATCAACTGAGCCGCCTTGTAACATTAAAGAATATGGTAGTTTTGTAATTTCCTGGCGTATGTGAATGCAACACAGGTACAATAATATGACCAATCACAGAGGAATTTTATGGAAGCGGGGAATCCTCCGTTTTGGCTGACAGCCCGGCGTTTTATCCCTAATCTGAACTCTGGTGTTATTTCGGTCATCATCAGCGATGAAAAAGGGACATCAGACGTTTTTTTATTTAAGAAGAGAGAAACTCTTCAGTTGTGGTCGCTGCCACTGGGCAGCAAGACTCTGGGTCAACACACGAAACAGGTAAACAAGAAGTAATTTAAACCCTGTGTGTCTTAAAAATGAAATGAACATTAGGCAGATGATTCATGACAGTACTTGGTACTTCGAAGGTTAAGCTAGCTGTACTAAACCGTTAGCCCTGCCCTTTTCTGTTCTACACATTTGCACTAAATCCAGTGGTGAAGTCTACGTGATTCGCAGGTTAACCCGCTGGAAAAGGTCCCGAATTTCCCATAACCACTAAGAAGGAGGTGCTGCTGATTGTGTGTGTGTGTGTGTGTGTGTGTGTGTGTTTGTGTATGTGCAAGTGTTTGTGCTGTAGATGAAAACGGCTTTCCCATTAGTGTTGGATGTTTGGTTTCTAGATGCTGTTTTTGTTCAAATATAGATAGAAAAAGAACAACTTTATTATGTTTACTGATGTTTTTGTTTACCTGCAGGTCACTGGTTGGTCCGTAGTTCAAGTCCAGCTTTTAAAGACTGTTTTACTTTTTATGTTGCTCACTATACATTTATATTTGGAATAAAAACCAGTCTTTCATGGTCTCGCCTTTGTGTGTGTGTGTTTACTTTATGTATTAATGAGGTTGGTGGTTCTTGTATGTGTGTGTTGCTCCAGGACAGGGGTGTTCGAGACTGGGAAGGAAAAATCAGAGTTTACCACTAGTTTAAACTCGGCTATACTACTGAAAAAGTAGTAATGGTAAAGATGGAAAACAGCAAGTGAAAGAAGGAAAGAAGGGAAATGATGGAAGGAAACAAGCCTGTAGGGAAAGAAGGAAGAGACAGATGAGATGATAGAGAGGTAGTAAATACTACATCATGATCTTTATTCTGGAAACTGAAAGTGACTGAAAACAGCTCACGTTCATCATTTTGTTGCAGGAGATGTGCAGTAAAGAGCAGGTTGTGGAGATAAACAGCAGATGTCTGGAAAAGTAAAAGTTTACTACTGATTTTAGAGATCTTGTTTACATGGTCACGTTTAAGCTTGAAAATAAATACATATCGAAGCACATGTTACAGTATTTGGCTTTAAACAAGGCGACACAATGCTCAAGAAGCTTAAATAAAAAGCCGTTTTTACTGTGTTGGTTCACTGAGATTCCTCTATGAGGGTGTGGGCTCAGCCCTTAATGTTCCCAGGTCCAGGAACTCCCCTGGTCATCTAATAAAAAATCTTCCAAGCAGAAGTTACACGCTGCAGACAGTGATGCTACGAGAATAATACCCAACGCTCCCAGAGGAGGGATGCCAGTCAGATGTTTGTCACTGCAGGAGTGAGCCCGCTCGAAGCACTGTTAACAAACTTGATGTTTAAGTTTATGCAACGTCTGGATGTTTCCACAGAGTATCGTGGTGTCATCTTGGTCCTTCGGAGAGCTGCTCCCATTACTCATCCAGACTGAGGATGTACAGGCTGAAATGTCTGCATGACTTTCGATGGTCCCGATCATCTTTCTGGGATTTTATATCTTTATATTTTCTCGCTATTCTGTTTTATAAATGTTTCTTATGGATGTAAGTCTGTTTAATAAATATTCACTGTGGCACATTGAACCAGTGGGAAGTGACGTTATTACCTGATGTAAACTGGTGTTTCAGTAGGAGCCCACCTGTCCAGTCAGATGATGAAGTTTGCCTCACACACCTCCTGTCTGAATAAACAGAAAGATGGAGGCCAGGTTACAAAAATGTTTATACTGCAAACATGAGCTATTCATGACCATGAAAACAGCAATCACACCATCAGAAAACCGAGTCCCACATCAGGCTGAACCAGACATTTCCTCAGTAAGCACGGAAATCCAGAGCCGCACTATTACCGCAACATCTCTGAGTTTACCAGCACTTACATATGCTAACTTTTCTTTTTGAGGATCCGTTCTGTGGATACGAATTCAATATTTGCCAATGTGACAAATTCTGCCACAGTCTGGCTTGGACTGGATTAGATTCAGGATCCAGTGATCTATATGAGACTATATCACAAGCGGATTTAAAAATACACTTTGTGTTAAAAACTGGCCTGAATGATGCTTTCAAGATGATCTGTTTGTCCGTTAAAAGACTGAAGACCTTTACAAAACACCAGCTGGTAACAGGTATACACACAGGTATAAACTGGACTAATGTGGACCAGTAATTTGTTTTAACTGGTTGATAATGAATAGGATTGAACTGGACTGTGTCTTGGGATGACTTAATTGTGAATTGATGTGAGACGACATCCGGCTGATTTAACCCAAACACTTCCACTCACATCATAACAATCTCATTTTCTTCCTGATCAGAGACGGACGGATGGACAGACGGAGACGTCATGTCCATCAGGGAGACGCAGCTGCATCTGCGTCACTGTAGGAGTTTCTGACTTGTATTACAACTTCAAATGGATGGAATATTCTTTGGTTTTATTAACGTCAGCATGTTATCTGAGGTCAATCAACCCTTATTTATATAGCACCTTCTCATACCCCAGGGTACCCAAAGAGCTGTACAGATAAAATGACAACAAATAAAACATCAAATCATAATAAAACAAGCAGTTTAAAACAGTAAAATAACAGATAAAAATATAATTAAATTAAAAGGCCTGGCCTAATGATCCTGCTCTCTAGGGTTAAAAGCCAAAGAGATAAGTTTTCAAAAGACATTTAAAATTGTTCAGATCTTTGTTCGGAGGTCTGAACTTTAAGGATATTCAGAGCGACTCCGCTCAATGAAGCGGTGTCATCCGGACATTTAGAAAGTTAAGCGGCTTTCTGTGCCGACTATTTTGTTTTTTTCATTTTTTCACTGCCTTTTGGTTATTTATGGAATCTGGTCCGCAGTGAAGTTTGTCTGAGACCTTCTGCATTATTTTAGGGTAAAAACTTGTTAAAAACCCTGTTGTACAGGATGTGATACTTGACTTGTGCACATTGTTATTCCACCACACACACCAGCAGCTGCTGTGTGTGTGTGGTGTTATACAGCCTCCATTCACCACGGTGCAAAATGGACTTGTGTTTTATCTATACTCTACTAAGCATTCTTGTTTTTAAGATTTCTATTTCAGACCTTTTATTGTTACTCATCGTTTCCTGAGTTATCGCTGTATTTTATTTATTTTTTTATTGTGTTTTAGTTTACACACCAAGTGGAGTTGCACCTCTAACCTTGTTGTTCTCTGCTGCAGTGATTAGCTCTCGCTGGCTAATTCTGACATATCACACCGTAATAAACGGAAAATATACAAAAATTATTTTAATTTGTTTGTTGTTATTTTGTGAAAAGGTCAAATAAATACTTCAGATAAAACTACTTTGAATTTTTGCTTTGGTTCGGCCTTTAAAGGGTTAATAATCTAGACATTCCTCCTATTTAGAGACATTAGCCAAATGTTTAAACACAGTGAAAACGACACTAATGTGTCCGTTCAGCCTCATTTTCTGCTCCCTAAAACTCTGATGTTGTGTTTCTGACTCCTTTCTGTTGGAAAATTGATTTTTTTCAGAGTTTAGCTGCTTCATGTTGAGAGCTTTGCTCAGGTGTCAGTGGCCTCGTCTCCCGACTGGATTGAGTCCTTCTCTGCTCTGAAATGACAGGGTTCTTGTGAGATCAGATGTCCTGATGCCATTTCCTGTTTTTAAAGCCCTTCAATGCCATAAAAGGACATTTCAGACATCTGTATGCTGCCTGCTATGATTCAGCTGGGAAAACTGAATCTTGTCTGTGAGCTCAGCTTGTTTGCTTCAAGGAAAGATATAAGGTGGTTTATCTGAAGCTCATTCAGGTCTGCTCAGGTCTTACTAAATATCAGCAGTGGTTAAAAGTCTTATTATTTCTGCCAGTTTACATACACACCAAAAAGCCTACCCTCCTTAACTCTTCCTGTTCAACTAATATGAGGTCAAAGAGTGGGAAATCATCTTGTTTCAAGTCTGCAGACTAAAGAAGTTGTGTTAATTCTTCCCAGTCCACCCAGAGGAAGTGTGGAGTCACAACAGTAATTACTGTAGTTACTGAGGAATGAGGAAGAGGGTCGAACTGAACTTCATGAGCTCTGAACACACTGAAAAACGGGAGCAGAGGAAATGAAGACATACTACACAATGTTAGAGTAACAACAATTACAACCCCAATTCCCAAAAAGTTGGGACTGTGAAAACTGAAAATAAAACCAAAATTCAATGATTTCCACATCTCATCACCTCATATTTTATTCCCAGTAGAAGATCAACATCACATCAGAGGATGAAACAGAAACTGTTCCACAGTTCCAGACTTCCAGAAACCCTGAAACCCACAAATGCAGGTTAAAGCTCCATCATGCAGAGAAGAAGCCAGATGTGAACAGGATCCAGAACCAGCTTCTTCCATCTTCTCTGGAAACCTGGATGAAGATGTGAACTAGTTTGTGGAAAGCATGGACGGCGTGTCCTGCAGACTAAAGAGGAGAGGGAGCATCCAGCTTGTTATCAGTGGACAGGTGAAGAGCTGCATCTCTGATGGGATGGGGCTGCATTAGTGTCTATGGCGTGGGCAGCTTCCACATCTGTGAAGCTCCATCAATACTGAAAAGTACATGGAGGTTTTAGAGCAACATCTGCTCCCATCCAGACAACGTCTCTTTCAGGGAAGACCTTGCAGATTTCAGCAAGACGATGCTGAACCACATCCTGCATCCATCACAGCAGCATGGCTTCACAGGAGAAGAGTCCAGCTGCTGAACTGGCCTGCCTGCAGTCCAGACCTTTCACCAGTACACAACATCTGGAGCATCATGGAAGCAGAAATCCAGCAACCAAGGTCCAGGACTGTAGAGCAGCTAGAATCCTGCATCAGACCAGAACGGGACAACATTCCTCTCCTAAAACTCCAGCAACTGGTCTCCACACTTCCCAGACATGTTAGAAGAAGAAGAGATGCTACATGATGGATTTGGGGTTTGAGTTAAACCAGTGAATAAAGACGTTTACATCATGTTGCTTTGTGTCTGATATCATCATCTTAACCGGTGCAGTAAAGACTGAGAGGTTTTAGTAAATGAAGCCATCATTCATGCTGAAGCTTCCTCCTGCCTGTCAGCAGCCGGCTGTCATTCCCAAACCAAACATCCGGTCCGTCTCTAACAGTCAGATACTGTAGATCCCCACGTTTATCTCATTTCCTTCAGGCCCTGCGAGTCCTTTAAAGACTTATCTGGTGACAAACCAACACAAGCTAACAACGGATGACAACGGCATCTCCCTCCAAGAGAATGTTTTTAACAAGCTGAAAGTTTCATGTGTGGTGGATGAAGACAAGCTACAGACGAAATCATTTCATTCCCGTCAAGTTTCACTTTAATGTCAAATTTTTTTAAACTCCCCAGCCAGGACCACCATCCTCAGCCAGGACCACCATCCTCAGCCAGGACCACCATATACAGCCAGGACCACCATATACAGCCAGGACCACCATATACAGCCAGGACCACCATCCTCAGCCAGGACCACCATATACAGCCAGGACCACCATCCTCAGCCAGGACCACCATATACAGCCAGGACCACCATATACAGCCAGGACCACCATCCTCAGCCAGGACCACCATATACAGCCAGGACCACCATCCCCAGCCAGGACCATTATATACAGCCAGGACCACCATCCTCAGCCAGGACCACCATATACAGCTAAGACCACCATATACAGCCAAGACCACCATATACAGCCAGGGCCACCATCCCCAGCCAGAACCATTATATACAGCCAAGACCACCATCCTCAGCCAGGACCACCATCCTCAGCAAGGACCACCATATACAGCCAGGACCACCATATACAGCCAGGACCACCATCCCCAGCCAGGACCACCATCCTCAGCAAGGACCACCATATACAGCCATGACCACCATATACAGCCAGGACCACCATATACAGCTAAGACCACCATCCCCAGCCAGGGCCCCCCTCCTGTGACCTGTGGTCAGAGTCAGAGAGGAATGCATTTTGAAAAATGAGAGTGGAGCAGCAGAAGCTTCAATCGGCTCTGCTGAATCCAGTATTCATGAGCTCTGCAGCTGTAGCAGGTAACCTCTCCGTTACATTATTACAGAGGGAAGACGACATGTGATGACAAAACAGCCTCATTTAAACATCACTTGAAAGCTGTGAACACACGTTACATTTCCAGACTTCATCATGAACCAATTTTCCAGAAATGACCGAAATGCTTTGACTTAAAAAATACTCTGCACAGAAAGCCGTTTAACTTTCTAAACGTCCGGATGAAACCGCTTCATTGAGCGGAGTCGCTCTGAATCTTCCTAACCCATTAAGGCCCGACCCATGAAAAAAGGATAAGAAAAGTCCATTTTTTTTAAATATGAGGTCTTTATTTGGCCCTTTAACAAAATGTGACAAAAAAAATTAACCTTTTTTTTTATTACCATGTGATTGTTTTTATATTATATGATTTTACTCTGATATTACTCTGATATTATATGATTATAATGTGGTTTTCTGCTTCTGGGTATCTGTTAGGGGCCAGAAGACAAGTATCAGATTGTGTTCAACAGGATTTTGAGCAAAGTTTAAACCATAAATTGAAGCAAAATGTCTCAGAAACTGTATGTGACAAATATGTCACGTCGGGCTCTTATGGGTTAATGTTCAGACCTCAGATAACATGCTCACGTTAATAAAACCAAAGAATATTCCATCCATTTGAAGTCGTAATACAAGTCAGAAACTCCTACAATGACGTAGACTCAGCTGCGTCTCCCTGATGGACGTTCTCGGACCTAATATCGTCTGCTTGTCGGTTGTTTAATCCTTCGTGTTTGGCTGAGTGATAATCAACACATCCGTCAGTGATGTAACAAACTCAGAATGCTGATTATTTCTTCGTTCAGACTTTAAAAAGAGAAATCCTGCATCCAGATGAGACTGTTGGTGAACTAAAGAGCCAAACAGAAAGCTGATATTTGTCATTGTTGATTAAACTTGCACTCTGAATATTTTCCCTCCACTTCCAGCCCTGCAGAGGAATTCAGCTGAGGCTCTCTGAGGAATACCAGCATCTAAACACGAGCAGAGAGGAAGGGCTGAAGCTTTAATCAGACTTATGTCACTGGCAGCCAGCGTAAGAAGCTGCAGCCCATCCAAAAGCAACAGAGAAATATGAGGCCAGCAGCTCTGTGGCAGAGTAAAGATAACACGGCTGAGATGGTTAGCAGTGCAGGGAAAACAAAGCAGGCCAGACTGCGTAGAAACATACTTTCTCTATCAGGCTCAGTGAGTCAGTCAGTAGGATTATGCCAAAACAGGAAAACTGCATATTTTTATCATTTTAATACAAATTCAAATGTAGTTGGACCTTTATTGGTGTTGAATCTCAATAATCTGGGTCACATTAATCCTGGGAACTTGAAAATAAGATATCTGGACTTTCTGAGGTGTGTTTGTTGTCTCGACAACTCAAAGTGAGTTATAATTCTGACTGCTACCTGAAACCTGGTGGTCTTAATATGGAAAAACCAGACAGAACATGTTTGATTAGAGGTAAGGATCAGAAACCTTCTACAGCCTGGGTGGTAGGAGCGCCAAGAGTAGCAACAACAGGACTGAGGGATATTTGGGGGGACCATCTAGGACAGGGGTAGCCAACGTTGGTCCTCGAGGGCACCAATCCGACAGGTTTTCCAGATTTCCCTGCTCCAGCACACCTGACTCAAATTAAATAGATCCAACAGCCTATAAGGATCTCCACAATGACTCGTTAGTTTAAGTGTTGGGGCACGGAAATCTGGAAAACCTGCCGGATTGGTGCCCTCGAGGACCAACGTTGGCTACCCCTGATCTAGGATTTAATGTTCGAAAGATGAGTAGAAACAAAGACTCTGCTGTGATCTGAGAGCTTTATGTCATGTACAGATGAATGTCATCAGCATAAAAATGAAATGCATTATGGTCCTGAACAGGCTGGCCAACAGATGGAAGTGAAGGGCAAAAGGAGGCCTAAGTCTAAGCCCTGTGGTACACCACAACTCAGATGTAGAGAAGATGAGTGTTTTTCTAAACACTTTCATGCTACCAGGTCTCTGCAGATATGTCATGGTCTCTGGAGTTTTTGGTTTAGTGGTTATCTTTTACTGTCATTGTTTTTTTTTGCCTGTCCTCTCTGGTTCTGGTTTTTATTTTGTATCTTCTTTCCCTTTTTACATTCGTTTTTACTTCCTGCTTCTTAGTTCACCTGGTTTGATTTGCTAAGTGCCTTCACCTGTTCCCTTTTAGTCTCCCTGAGTGTGTGTGTAGCATTATTTTTCTTCTATTCACACACACATAGAACTTTCTGCTCACTGGTTGATCTTTGGCTGCTCCTGATTGGACGTTACCGTCAATCTAAGCTCTCTGATTGGTGGAAAGTCTGACAGGAAGTGGCTTCATCATCATGTCCAGGTCTAAATAGAGGTCTCTTAGCAACATAGTAGTGATGGTGATGTTTTTATGGTGAAATGTGATAAATAATGCTGTTATCATGGATCATTGTGGATTTACCAGATAGAGTCTCTGAATAAAACTACATTTAGTGGCTGGATTGTAAACCTGCTGGACAGGACAGAAATGCTGGAAAACTTCTGTACATCAGCTAAAGGGTTAAATATCCATCACATTTACCCCACAGAGCTTCACACTACTGCTCCTGGTGGAGTAGGAGATGGACCTCCCAGATCTGGTTTATGGGTTTTATGGGTTAATAACACGACCTGATCTTATGTCAAATTAACCCAATGCTGCTGTGCGTACCTGTTTAGTAACATGACTGCAGCAGCTCACATCCATACCTGTCTAAAGCTCCTTTTCAAAAGCCTGCAAACACCCGCTAATTCATATATACATTTGGAGTGAAAGGTGAAAATGATTCATTGGCACTGAATCTAGAAAACTTCTCTTTACAAAGTCGCAGCTTTACCGGCTCTAACACGTCACAGAGGCTGTGTGACCACTACAAGTCAAAGTCAAAGAAAAACGGCTCCGTTGTATCATCAGTGAGTCAGCCGGCATGATTGTATCAGAAATCTGGGATTATCAGAACCCACCCAGCCTGCAGATTACGGAGAGTGGGACAGGAATCAGCTTGTTCCTGCAGGTATACCCAGGTTTAAAGAACGGGCTCATGAGGAGTATTAGATGCCTTTCTTTTTACGGTTCATCTTTCCATTACATTTTTCTGAATTACTCTGATTTTTTCTTCTTGAGCATTTCGATGATGTGCAGAAATGTAACATTGTCTTTACTAATCCAGCAAATGTTGCCTTTCAGTTGACTGAAATCAGAGCTGCGTTCTCCATCGGGTCTGACTGAGCTCTCCTGAGTCTGACGCAGGCTCGGGAATTGGCTGAAGCCTAAAACAAATGATTTCTTGTGCCGGAGTAGTAGGAGCATATGTTGTCCTGGCCAAATATGGCTGAGTTAAAACACTACAGTCAAATATCTGCAGCACCCTGGAATGAAAAGCAGGTTTCCTTAACTGGTGTGAGCGCTGGCTGCAAAGCGGTGTGGAAGCATGCTCGCTGGAGAAAACCAGCAGAGCACACGCTCACGTCAGGCTGAAACATCCACAACGCTACAAAACTGTGAGACCAACGCTACGACACAGCAACGCCACGTCAGTTCTTATTTTACCAATCTAACGTTCAGGATTTTGGGGGAAGAAAAAAAGAAAAGAAAAAAAGCTTGAAAGTTTTAGTAAGTTTACAGAAACCTTCAGGAGTGTCTTGTCCTGCCCTGCATGATGAAGGCACAGAGAGGAAAACAGCACATCCGTGTGTTACCACAATGAAAAGAAAAAGTGCATCACTAACTCAAACCAGTTTAACACACTCTAGTTTAAGTTTTGTAAATGCAAAAACAAGCTACAACAGCCTATGAGGAAACTTGTTTTAACAGAGTACCACCTTATAAAAGCTCATATGCTGCAAAGTGAAGGTAAATCATCAAATCTGCAACCCCAGGTCCTCCGAAGTCTGGTCTCTGGGTAAAATGTAAATAAAAACAGAAATCAATGATTTCCACATCTCATCAACTCATATTTTATTCCCAGTAGAAGATCACCAACACGTCAGAGGATGAAACGGAGACATTTCACCGTGAGATGAAAATATGAGCTGATAGTGAATCTGATGGAAAAAGTTGGAACAGGAGCAACAAAAGGCTGGAAAAGTACCTGGTACAAACCAGAAACACCTGGAGGAGCATTGGACAACTAACCAGGTTACCTGGCAACAGGTCAGTAACATGACTGGTATAAAAGGAGCATTTCAGAGAGGCAGAGTCTCTCAGATGGAAAGATGGACAGAGCTTCACCAATCTGAGACAAACTGGATCTAAAACAGTGGAACAATTTCAGAAAAATGTTCTTCAGACTTTGAAGATCCTCCACCTACAGTGTAGAATATCATCAGAAGATTCAGAGAATCAGGAGGAATCTCTGTGTGCATGAGACAAGGCTGGATGCTGGTGATCTTCTGCATTAAAAGCAGACATGATTCTCTACTGGAAACCACTGCATGGACTCAGGAAGACTTCCAGAAACCACTGTCTGTGAACACAGTTCACCCTGAAACCCACAAATGCAGGTTAAAGCTCCATCATGCAGAGAAGAAGCCAGATGTGAAGAGGATCCAGAACCAGCTTCTTCCGTCTTCTCTGGACCAAAGCTCATTTAAAATGGTCTGAGGCAAAGTGGAAACCTGGATGAAGATGTGAAATAGTTTGTGGAAAGCATGGACGGCGTGTCCTGCAGACTAAAGAGGAGAGGGAGCATCCAGCTTGTTATCAGTGGACAGGTGAAAAGCTGCATCTCTGATGGGATGGGGCTGCATTAGTGCCTATGGCGTGGGCAGCTTCCACATCTGTGAAGCTCCATCAATGCTGAAAAGTACATGGAGGTTTTAGAGCAACATCTGCTCCCATCCAGACAACGTCTCTTTCAGGGAAGACCTTGCAGATTTCAGCAAGACGATGCTGAACCACATCCTGCATCCATCACAGCAGCATGGCTTCACAGGAGAAGAGTCCGGCTGCTGAACTGGCCTGCCTGCAGTCCAGACCTTTCACCAGTACACAACATCTGGAGCATCATGGAAGCAGGAATCCATGTCGCAGCAGAGAAGCCTCTAAAACCTGCAGGACTCTGGTCCAGGACATCCAGAGTTGGTGATCCTTGATACAGTCTCTGAATAAAACTACATTTAGTGGCTGGATTGTAAACCTCCTGGACAGGATAGAAATGCCTGGAAAACCTCCGTAGATCAGCTAAAGGGTAGCTATCCATCACAGTTTATCCCACAGAGCTGTACACCACCGCTCATGAGACACTGAAGATGATGATGATGATGGCAGAAGCAGTTTTCTAAACAAATGTTAAAGAGTGCTTCATGTAAATGCAGATGAAATTAGGGTAATAACAACTTGGAAAAAGCACAAGATAAGCGACACCTGTCCCTGATCATATAATCACTTTATTTCTACAAGTCCTGTTTAGAAATGATGTTCAGCACCCTCCCTGTTATTATTACATAACTTCTGAGTCATGGTTCAGCAGTCATGCTTGTACATGCAGGACAGCATTTCACATGTTACCCTACCCAGCAATCAGCAGTGTTCCACCACGTCTTTGACCCTACCATCCGGCTGCTGCAGCAGGTTCAGGACCACGTGGAGCCACCTATCGTAGGTCAGCAGCAACCACAGTGGCCTGGGATGTAAAACTGCTTCATTCCAGTTTCCACAGCAACAAACTTTCTTTTGACCCATTAAGTCCTAGATAAGCCGTAAGCATGGCTGCATACATGACCAGTAGTAAATTCTCCACAGGTGTATGAACTTAGATCAAATACAAGGTAAAACAATGATGTGAAATGAGCAGCAAGACATGAAACCTGAACTTCATTCATTGTTGGGCAGCTGGTAACAACCTAAGTTATTAATAATCAGTGCTGTTTGAATCCTAACAGCTTTGTACTTTTGTGAGCTTATGGTGGTAACTTACGGTGGTAACTTATGGTGGTAACCTATGGTGGTAACTTACGGTGGTAACTTATGTTGGTAACTTACGGTGGTAACTTATGGTGGTAACCTATGGTGGTAACTTATGTTGGTAACTTACGGTGGTAACCTATGGTGGTAACTTACGGTGGTAACCTATGGTGGTAACTTACGGTGGTAACTTATGGTGGTAACTTACGGTGGTAACCTATGGTGGTAACTTACGGTGGTAACTTACGGTGGTAACCTATGGTGGTAACCTATGGTGGTAACTTACGGTGGTAACCTATGGGGGTAACTTATGGCGGTAACTTACGGTGGTGACCTATGGTGGTAACCTATGGTGGTAACTTACGGTGGTAACCTATGGGGGTAACTTATGGCGGTAACTTACGGTGGTGACCTATGGGGGTAACTTATGGCGGTAACTTACGGTGGTGACCTATGGTGGTAACCTATGGTGGTAACTTACGGTGGTAACCTATGGTGGTAACTTACGGTGGTAACCTATGGGGGTAACTTATGGCGGTAACTTACGGTGGTGACCTATGGTGGTAACCTATGGTGGTAACTTACGGTGGTAACCTATGGTGGTAACTTACGGTGGTAACTTACGGTGGTAACTTATGGTGGTAACCTATGGTGGTAACCTACGGTGGTAACCTATGGGGGTAACTTATGGCGGTAACTTACGGTGGTGACCTATGGTGGTAACTTACGGTGGTAACTTATGGTGGTAACCTATGGTGGTAACTTACGGTGGTAACTTACGGTGGTAACTTATGGTGGTAACTTACGGTGGTAACCTATGGTGGTAAGGGTGAACCCTGAAGTGTCTCAGGTGAGTGTTGTCGGGGGACAGCGTCTGCTCTTCAGGGAGCCAACCTCCCCTGAGCTCCACTGTCATTTGAATTATGGTCTTACAGATGAATAATAATCACTTCTGATCAATGGATCAGCCGCATTTTTCCATCACAATTCCTTGGTGTGTTATTAACCCAGAAAACTCATTCTAAATTCCTTCCATAAAACTGCTACAGACTGGTTTATACTGGAATTAAAAGCTTCAGCTTCTACAGACTGGTTTATACTGGGATTAAAAGCTTCAGCTTCTACAGACTGGTTTATATTGGAATTAAAAGCTCCAGCTGCAACAGACTGGTTTATACTGGGATTAAAAGCTTTAGCTTCTACAGACTGGTTTATATTGGAATTAAAAGCTCCAGCTGCAACAGACTGGTTTATACTGGGATTAAAAGCTTTAGCTTCTACAGACTGGTTTATACTGGGATTAAAAGCTTCAGCTTCTACAGACTGGTTTATACTGGGATTAAAAGCTTTAGCTTCTACAGACTGGTTTATACTGGGATTAAAAGCTTTAGCTTCTACAGACTGGTTTATACTGGGATTAAAAGCTTCAGCTTCTACAGACTGGTTTATACTGGGATTAAAAGCTTTAGCTTCTACAGACTGGTTTATACTGGGATTAAAAGCTTTAGCTTCTACAGACTGGTTTATACTGGGATTAAAAGCTTTAGCTTCTACAGACTGGTTTATACTGGGATTAAAAGCTTTAGCTTCTACAGACTGGTTTATACTGGGATTAAAAGCTTCAGCTTCTACAGACTGGTTTATACTGGGATTAAAAGCTTTAGCTTCTACAGACTGGTTTATACTGGGATTAAAAGCTTTAGCTTCTACAGACTGGTTTATACTGGGATTAAAAGCTTCAGCTTCTACAGACTGGTTTATATTGGAATTAAAAGCTCCAGCTGCAACAGACTGGTTTATACTGGGATTAAAAGCTTTAGCTTCTACAGACTGGTTTATATTGGAATTAAAAGCTCCAGCTGCAACAGACTGGTTTATACTGGGATTAAAAGCTTTAGCTTCTACAGACTGGTTTATACTGGGATTAAAAGCTTCAGCTTCTACAGACTGGTTTATACTGGGATTAAAAGCTTTAGCTTCTACAGACTGGTTTATACTGGGATTAAAAGCTTTAGCTTCTACAGACTGGTTTATACTGGGATTAAAAGCTTCAGCTTCTACAGACTGGTTTATACTGGGATTAAAAGCTTTAGCTTCTACAGACTGGTTTATACTGGGATTAAAAGCTTTAGCTTCTACAGACTGGTTTATACTGGGATTAAAAGCTTTAGCTTCTACAGACTGGTTTATACTGGGATTAAAAACTTCTATAGGCTGGTTTTATTATGAAAAGGGGGAAAGGTTAAAAATGTTTGATGTATCAAACTGATGCTGCAGATCTTTAATCTGAATGGATCTACATCCAACAGAAGGAAGCAACCTGCAGCCTGTTGAAACGGATCCCTCCACGGTGCTGCACGCGCACACCTCCGTGCAAGAGGAATGCGTGCCCAGAGGCCATGTTTCTGCGAGTCGTGGCGGCTGCAACACACCCCACAGTCTGACACAATGAGCTGAACCTCTGCTGGTCATAAAAGGCGCAGCAACAGAGGAGGGCGGTCCGTGATGGTCCGTCTGAGAAATACGGAACTCAGCTAGTTTCACAATATCACGCGCGCGCGCGCACAAACACATAAACGCCTCTCCAACATACCAGACTAACTGTCTGAACACGGTGTGTATCCCCAACACAGAGTAGTACATTCAGCTATGCACGCGCGTGTTTCTATACGTGTGTGTGTGCACGCGCGCAGCGGCTTCGCTGTCTATGTGAAGCGAGCCGCTTCACCTTCGTTTCTTCTTCTTCGTGTTAATGTCAGCACTGGAAATGAACGGCAGCTCGCGCCGTCTCTAAAAAGAAACCAGTAAAAGTCGTTTTGTCCCAGTTTCTGGTGACGTCAGAACTTCTGGTTCAAACTCTGAAACTTTTCTCAGTTAGAAAACTGTGTCTGACCTGAGCGCGTGAATCCTCCCGCGGCCGGACCGATGCACTCTGAATCTTTGACGCCTTTTCTTTTGTTTTGAGGATTTTAGTTTTAGTTTGAGACGAGGAGAAAGGCCAGAAGAGTCGACTTGTTGTCCGCTCCCCTCCCTATCCGCTCCGTGTAGCGGTGCTGTGTAACTCCACCCTGAACTGCGTGCGTGCGCGGACGCCGCGGGGCTGCGCCGCGCGCTCCTCCGCGAGCAGCTGCGGTGAACGTGGAGGTTTTTATGAACTTCTTCATACTGCGCGTTATTTTCTGCATTTCTCCTCCAGTTCCTGTTACTTTGACACTCTTTGGTCACGCGCTCACTCAGCTAAAAGTGAAAACTTAGTTAATGAGTGATCAGTGAGCAGAAAAACTGACACAAACCTTCTCAGGTTTCTCCTTAAACTGATCCAGTTAAAGTTTTCTTGTTCGCTTGTGTTTCTGATGCTGCAGCCAAGGTCGTAGCACAAAATCTTGAGGCCCCTATAAACCATTTTGGTCCCCCCTCGACAGAACGCGTTACCATAGTCTGAATTTATAGGTAAATCAATCAATCCCAGTGTTGCACCTTTAGAAAAGAATACTGCACATTTTTCATACAATTCACAGTTTTGGGTCGTAAGAATGGCACGTTTAAAGATCATTAACCCACATGGGCACAGTCTCAAGAAATAATATCACAGGTGTTCAAAAATCAAACTGCAAATAAATTTGTGAAGGTGGGATTCCTCGAAAGCGTAAATTGCCCCATCAAAGTATGCTACGTATTTATCCAGATAGGATGCCTCCACAGAGTAAAGCAATGATTATATTTAGTATATATAATAATGAAAAACTCAAAATATCTTTAAAAATGTATTTTAAAAATTTTGTTTATACTATTTTGATTAAAATTAATAAAATGATATAAAATAAAAATTATTAATGTATTGCTTACAAATGAATATAACAATATAAAAAAATATAAAATTTTATCTGTCTTTACTTATTCCTTTGTAGTTCTTGTGGGATTGTAATGGAAGTCCCCGGCCAGAAGATAATGTGTTTTGCGGGGCCCTGAAACATAAAATTCTGGAAAGCGCAGGGGGCTCATTTATAAACGTGACCTACACACAAAACGAGGCCTGAAAGTGGCGTTTGCCACTCCCCGCAATAGTTGTGACCTAGAAAAACAAACATGATGGTAAAATGTGCACCTGTACGTAAACTCTGGAGACGATGCAGGTGGACTGCAGCCAGACTGCATCATGCTGCTCTCACATTTAATTTCACTTCACAGCAAACATCAATTCTACATCCACGTTATCATCCAGACCAGCAATGTTATCTGTGCTGCAGCTTGTAATGAGCCAGAACTGTTCCAGAAACATCTTTCAATATAAAATTATATCTAACCAGTCAGATCTCAGACCCTGGAGCAGAGAAAAGGGCCGGTCTGTGTGGCAACTAACAGGTTAATTATCTTCATGGCTTTACAGGGAGGCAAGGATCTGTGAGGATGTAATGGAGCATTGTGTGGAAGAACTGAAGGTGGTTGCAGACGGCAGCTGGCTAGCTAGCGTGTTTTTATGGACCTGACATGATTATAGGTGCGGTAATCAGCTATGCTTCTCTTCATCGTTTTTATGCAACCACTCACCTGTTGATTTATTTATTTATGTATATGTGTGTGTGCTTGTGTATATGTAGGGTGTGTATATATTGTATATGTATCAGGTATGTGTATATATACATATACTTACCAAGTATATGTATACTTACTGCCTGTTATGTTCTTTTGTATTCTGCCTCTGACACTTGGCACCTGGCCTGCTCTTTTGTGTACTGCTGCTACAACTGTGTTTTAAATTGCCCTCAGGGACAAATAAAGTTTTTGAATTGAATTAATTGAATTGAAATAAACCAGTCGTCGCTTGACGCAGAAGATGGAGCTATACCACCAGAAACCACGGGGGCAGTGCTGAGCAGAATAGCTGACGTGGAACCAGCAAAAGAAACAAACCAGAGAAGAAGGAAGGAAAGAAGAATGAAGATGAGCACAACAACTGTAGAAATTGCAAAAGCTTTAGAAGAAAGATTTGAATGTTTGGAGCATGTTAGAAAAAGCTTTATAGCAGCTCATTATTTATTTTTTTTAGTTTTTATTAACACAAAAAGAAATTACTTGCTCCTCCTGGTGGAGAAGTTTGCGGGTCCTGATAATCCTAGGAGCTATGTTGTCGGGGACTTTATGTCCCAGGTAGGGTCACCCATGGCAAACAGGTGTCTAGGGGAGGGACTAGATGAAGCGTGGCTCAATGCACCCCTATTATGACACCCGGGTTTCCCTTGCCCAGATGTGGGTCACCAGTGCCCCCCTCTGGAGCCAGGCCTGGAGGTGAGGCACGGATGCAGTTGGTGGTCAGGCCTTTGCGGGGTACACTGAGTCCATGTGCGCTGTGTTCCACGCCTCTATTGTTAAGGCCGAAGCTGTGGCTGTAAGGTCATTGGTGCCCGTCGTGGTGGAAACCCCAAACTAGTTGGTGGACACAAGCAGTAAGGGATGCCGTCAAACTGAAGACGGAGTCCTATCAGGTCTTTTTGGCCTGATACTGATACTGCCTGCCCCTGTCTGTGAACTCTGACCCTTGGACTGTTTGTTGGATTTTGGAAACTGGAAATCGGATATTGGATATTGGATTTGGATTACAGTACCTGTTTCTCTCCCATTTGGATCATTTGGAGGATTTACCTGGTTCTTTCCTGAGGTTTTGTCCAGTGTGGACATCTCCGCTCCAGATTCAACTAATACTGATTTGGTTCAGCAGTCTCCACAGCCCAGCGGAGCTTCATCGTAATCATCTCGGTTCCTGTAACTTCCTGGCCGGCTTCTATTCCCTCTGCGGGTACGTGATCTGCTGTTCGAACATTATCTTGCCTGATCACGCCTGTTCTCACTCTGATCTCCTGTTCTCTCAGGCAAGCGGACTTTGTGACCGGACCCTCCTGGATTACTCGCATCGTTACAATAAAAATCCTTCATCACCCAATCCGTAGTACTGACTAATATTTGTGGTCCAGTTTGCTGATCTGTTACAGTGTACAGTGGGGATGGGGGCTGCTGACCTCGACTCGGGACGTTGTGAGGCGGTGGAGGGAATACTTCGAAGACCTTCTCAATCCCACCAACAT
The DNA here is from genome assembly GCF_017639745.1 of Melanotaenia boesemani. Classification (NCBI taxonomy): domain Eukaryota; kingdom Metazoa; phylum Chordata; class Actinopteri; order Atheriniformes; family Melanotaeniidae; genus Melanotaenia; species Melanotaenia boesemani. The sequence goes on from NC_055700.1 coordinate 29,524,502, forward strand.
GTCTTCCGATGAGGAAGCAGAGTCTGGGAACCCTGGTGTTGGCTCTTCCATTTCTGGGGCTGAGGTCACCGAGGTGGTTAAAGAGCTCCTCGTGGCATGGCCCCGGGGGTGGATGAGGTCTGCCTGGAGTTCCTTAAGGCTCTGGATGCTGTAGGTCTGCCTTGGCTGACATGCCTCTGCAGCATCGCGTGGACATCCCCTGTTCCCCTGGACTAGCAGACTGGGGTGGTGGTCTCCCTCTTCAAAAAGGAGGACTGGAGGGTGTGCTCCAACTACAGAGGGATCACACTCCTCAGCCTCCCCGGTAAGGTCTATTCAGGGGTGCTGGAGACGAGGGTCCATTGGATAGTCAAACCTCGGATTGGGGAGGAGCACTGTGGTTTTTGTCCCGGAACAGTGGACCAGCTCTACACCATCTTCAGGGTCTTGGAGGAGGCATGGGAGTTTGTTCAACATTTTTCTTTGTGGAGAAGGCATTCAACCGTGTCTCCTGACTCTTGTGGGGGGTACTCTGGAAGTATGGAGTGGCGGACCCCCTTGTACGAGCTGTCCAGTCCCTGTATGACCAGTGTCAGAGCTTGGTCCACATTGCCGGCAGTAAACCAGAATAATTTCCAGTGACTCCGCCAAGGCTGCCCTTTGTCACCGATTCTGTGTATAACTTTTATGGACAGAATTTCTAGGTGCAGCCGAGGTGTTGGGGGGATCCGGTTTGGTTGCCTCAGAATTGGGTCTCTGCTCTTTGCAGATGATGTGATTCTGTTGGCTTCATCAGCGATTCGCAGCCGAGTGTGAAGCAGCTGGGATGACAATCAGCACCTCCAAGTCCGAGACCATGGTCCTCAGCCGGAAAAGGGTGGATTGCTCTCTCCGGGTCTGCAATAGGGTCCTGCCCCAAGTGGAGGAGTTCACGTATCTCAGGGTCTTGCTCACGAGTGAGGGAACGATGGAGCGGGAGATCAACAGGCGGATCGGTGCGGCGTCTGCAGTGATGCAGACTCTGCATCGGTCTGTTGTGGTAAAGAAGGAGCTGAGCCAAAAGGCAAAGCTCTTGATTTATCGGTCGATCTACGTTCCTACCCTCACCTATGGTCACGAGCTGTGGGTAGTGACCGAAAGAACAAGATTGCGAATACAAGCAGCCAAAATGAGTTTTCTCCGCAGGGTGGCCGGGCTCTCCCTTAGAGATAGGGTGAGAAGATGGTGATCCGGGAGTGGCTCAGAGTGGAGTCGCTGCTCCTTTACATCAAGAGGAGCCAGATAAGGTGGCTCGGGCATCTGGTAAGGATGCCTCCAGGACGCCTCCCTGGTGAGGTGTTCCGGGCACATCCCACCGGAAAGAGGCCCCGGGGAAGACCTAGGACGTGCTGGACGGACTACATCTTTCATCTGGCCTGGGAACGCCTCGGGATCCCTCTGGATGAGCTGGTAAGTGTGGCCAGGGACAGGAAAGTCTGGGTTTCCCTGCTTAGGCAGCTGCCCCAGCGACCCGACTCCGGATAAGCAGCAGAAAATGGATGGATGGATGGAGGGACACATACTTATGTGGATATACCTTCAGCTTTAAAGAGAAGAACTCTGCGCTCAGTGACAGGCCTCTCATCAACCTTATATTCAACCTCTTGGTTATTTGTTGTATTATTGGGTTAAAGTTCAAATTGCAGCGATCATTTTAATTTTTATCAACAACCACAACTAAATGAGCAACTGTGCTCTTTACTGGAATACCACTCAGGTCACCTTCTTTGATTGGCAGGAACATTTATTTAAATTTATTCTCAGATCAGATCAGCTGAAAGTTCATCAACTAATTGCTTTTCCTGCTTCATATGTATCCTTTAGAAATATGTCTGTATCATCTGCTAGTTGAGCTAATTTCAGTTCTCTGTCTAGAATGTTTTAAATAGATTTTTCATGTGCGCAGCCATGACCTGTGCAACCAACAGAAATAAGAACAGACTTAATGGGCAGCCCTATCAAATTCAAACGGTTTACACTGAATCTGGAGCTTGAACATGTTCGTTTAACTGAGCTCTTACATCTTTTCTACAGATGAAACTGAAAAAATTAGACTATTGCCCAAACTTAATTTCTTGCAGTAATCCAACTTAAAAATGTAAACATATATATAATGTAGACTCATTATTTGCAAAGTGAGATATTTCGAGTATTTATTTGTTAGACTTGTGATGATTTATCACTTCCAGCTGATGAAAACCCCAAAATCTAAATCTCAGAAAATTAGAATATAGTGAAAAGGTTCAGTGTTGGAGCCTCTAAGAGCTGCACTCTAACCAGCTGATTAAGCCAAATACCTGCAGAGGCCTCCTGAGCATCTAGATGGTCTCAGTCTGTTCCAGTAGAGTCCAGCATCATGGGGAAGGTTGCTGACCTGACAGCTGGGCAGAAACCATCACCTCCCTCCACCAGGAGGAAAAGCCTCAGCAGGCGGCTGCAGAAGAAGCTGGATGATCAAAGTGCTGCATCAAAGCTCATCAAGAAGCTGAGAGGAAGGAGAAGCTGGAACAAGCAGCAGGATGAAGCAGCTGGAGAGGACGGTCAGGAAAAGCTTCACCAAGACTGGACTGAGGCTGGAGTTAGAGCCTCCAGAGCCACCACACAGACGGATCCTGGACCTGGACTTCATGTTGTAGTCCTCTAGTCCAGCCGCTCCAAAACACAACACAACGTCAGCAGCGTCTCACCTGGACTAAAGAAACCAGGACCTGGTCTGCTGAGCAGTGGTCCAAAGGGTCTTTTCTGATGAGCTAATCCTGCATCTCATGTGGAAATCCAGGTCCCAGAGTCTGGAAGAAGACTGGAGAGGCAACAATCCAAAACCCTTAAAGTGCAGCATGAAGTTTCACAGTGGGTGGTGATGTGGGAGCCGTGTCCTCTGGTGCTGGTCCACCGGGCTTTACTAAGTCCAGAGTCCACGCAGCGTCTACCAGGAGGTTTTAGAGCTGTTCATGGTTCCTTTGTGGAGATGTGGACTTTATTTTCCAGCAGGACTTGGCACCTCCCCACACTGCCACAAGAACCAGAACCTGGTTCAAGGACCAAGGATTACTGGGCTGGACTGGCCAGCAGACTCTCCAGACCTGAACCCTGTATAAAAACCGATGGAGCCTTTCCAAGAGGAAGATGAGACACATGAGACAGAGCGATGCAGAAGATCTGAAGGACTGAAGCATCCTGGTCTTCATTCCACCCAGCAGGATCACAAGCTGGTAAAATCCACGCCGCATGGAGGCAGGAGTCCATGCCGAAGGACTCAGACCAAGACCTGGGTTCATATGCAAGACTAGACCAAGAACTGGCTTAATATGCAGGACTAGACCTCGAACTGGGTTCTTATGCAGGACTAGACCGTGACCTGGCTTCATATGCAGGACTAGACCGAGACCTGGCTTCATATGCAGGACTAGACCATGACCTGGCTTCATATGCAGGACTAGACCGCGAACTGAGTTCATATGCAGGACTAGACCAAGAACTGGGTTCATATGCAGGACTAGACCGAGACCTGGCTTCATATGCAGGACCAGACCAAGAACTGGGTTCATATGCAGGACTAGACCGAGACCTGGTCACAGTTCTGAATTTAATGTCCATTTTTTTATTGATTTCATGTAAAATTTTAATTTCCTGAGATTGAGATTTTTCAGGGCTGCACGGTGGTGTGGTCGTTAGATTGCCAGTTCGAGCCTCGGCTGGGGGGAGGTTCGAACCTGGGGGGCGGTGGCCTTTCTGTGTGGGGTTTGCATGTTCTCCCCATGTATGCGTGGGTTCTCTCCGGTTCTCCAGCTTCCTCCCACCGTCCAAAGACATGCATGATAGGTTAATTGGTTATTCTAAATTCTCCCTAGAGAGTGTGTGTGTGGTTGTTTGTCTATCTGTGTTGGCCCGGCGACAGACTGATGACCTGTCCAGGTGTACCTGCCTCTCACCTGTTAAAATGCTGGGATAGGCTCCAGCTCACCTGCAACCTGTAGAGGAATAAGCGGTCAAGATAATGAATGAATGAGATTTTTGGGTTTAATCAGCTGAAAGACGTGATCATCACAACTATAACAAAGAAATGCTGGAAATACCTCACTCTGCATGTAAGGAGTCGATAGAATATCTTAAGTTCCTTTTTTGTTGAATTACTGAAATAAATGAAGTTTTGTGCACTATTTGTTCTTTTAGTTTCACCTGTATAAACTTTTGACCACTTTTTGAAACCTCTCCAAATCCAAAAATGTCAGTAGTTTTAATAATAAACTGGTGACTGGTTGCATCAAATGCTTTTTAGAAATCAACAACTAGTATAAAGCTTTCACCAGAAATATAGTAATTATCATCAGTCCTATAAAGTTAATGTTTCTTCCAGCCAAAATCCTAATTCCTCCTCATGATGATGTCATTAAACCAAGTTTTAGCCTTTAAAAATAAAAGTAAATATTTTGGCGTCATTGAGCCGGATGATTGTGTCTCAGCACTGAGTCTGTCCCTATCGGATCAGGGATTAGTTGGCCACATATTTATAAATTTCCTTTTCATTATCACATTACATCCTAAAGTTTTCCCAGAAACAACCGGTCATAATTCCTTTTTTCCAAGCTAAAATATTTTTCACTTCAGCCGTCTTCACCAGCACCTTTGGCCTTTCCTCATAAATTTTGTGCAGTTGTCAGACTTCCTGTTTCTTCTTAAGAAAATTTTTATTTACTTGATGATTTTTGTGCCCATCTGAGATTTTCTCAGTTTGTTCTAAACATCTTTTTTCTAGTTTGTAGAGCCAGATTTCAGATTTCATCGACTCTCAGTATTTGCTAAAAGTATTAATTTAACTTGTCTGCAGTGTTTATCTGTCAGGATGCTTGAAGGAAAGGACCCGAGTGCAGGAAGCAGACCTGAACCAAATGTGCCACAAAGACCTGAACCGAACGCGCCTCAAAGACCTGAACCGAACGCGCCACGAAGACCTGAACCGAACGTGTCTTGAAGACCTGAACCGAACACGCCACGAAGACCTGAACATAATGTGCCACGAAGACCTGAACCAAACGATTCTATATTATCCCCTATATCTGGTGAGGTTAACCAGAAGTCTATATGAGACTGAAGAGAGCTATCCTTATTACCCGGATTCCTCCAGGTATGCTTTTTCATTTGAATGCTTGTGTCTCCAGATATCAGTCAAACCTGTCCTGCCACATATGTTTTTTAATCTATCCTTTTGTTTGTCTTTGGGAGGGCACCTATGCATACTCTCATCCATCACTGTGTTAAAATCTACTAGTCATCAGTCAGCCATGCACACATCTATGAAGACAGATCAGGTTCAGGTATCTAGTGAGAGTGAAAGGAGACGTCTTCTCTAGATCATTGCTGCTGTGCAGATGTTGGAGACTCAGGTCTGATCATTTAGGGACCATGAATGTGGAAAGAGAAACTATAAACAGGTTCTAAAATATAAATCAGTATGGAAGCCTAGAGCAGCCTTCATCGGTTATTCTTTTTTATTCGATATCGTGAGATAACTAGGACCGTTTTCTCTTGATAACAGGATCATTTATCTCATTATCTCAAGAAAACAAAGTTTGTTTTCTCAAGATAACGGATTATTCCAATGCAGAGTTATGAGAGGGCTGGAGCTGCTCCTGGTCCATCACAGAACCAACGCAGACACAATCAGACTCGCAGACAGTCCTAGACGGAATCTAGAGACTCAAATCAGCCTAACATGTCTTTGGACGGTGGGAGAAGCCGGGAGGGAACCCTGGCATACACAGGGAGAACACAATCTCCACACAGGTTCCCCAGAAACCTACTCCTTGTTAATATATAAGAATTTTAAAATAAGATTGTTTTATTGAGTGTGTTTGTGGTCTACTGTGAGAACCACCAACCTCCTCCAAGAGCTCCTTCACGCTTCAGATGCAGCAGTCTGTCTCTGAAGGAGCTCTGAGGGCTGCCAGTGTTCGCGGGGTACTGGGATGCCTCACCAGCCGATGCAGACGTTAGATCGAGCAGCATCCATCACTAATCTATATGTCTAAATTTTACTTCTATCAAGTCTGACAACGGCTGAAACTGTGACGTGTCTGTTAAGTTTTACCATCACTCATTCACATCATTACACACCAGCTCCATGACTGTAGCCCCGCCCACCAGCTGTCATGGCGTCTGATTTGGACGTTGAAATCAGGTGTCACACACTCACTTTTCAGTCCACTTCAGTCGTTTAAAAAATGAATAAGAGCCAAAAACGACGGCTTTCGGCTTCCATATAAATCCGAGCAGGAGCTTCTCTAACACAGTAGCTGCTGGTGGTAGACAGGGTTCACACTTCAGCTCTGCAGGGCGGGTCTAGAAAAGATATTGAACTGATTATTACAACTAAAGTGATCATCTGATGTAAAAAGTGAAGAAAAACTAGTAAAACAAGCAGCCAATGACGTGTTTTATCAGCAGGTTTTACTTTGGGTGAAGCTGCTGTAGAACTTTTATCACTGCTGCACAAACACAAACACTTCAATGACAAAAGGAAAAAGCAGTTTTCATCCAGATCATCAGTTTTATCAGTTTCTTCATCAATGTCGGCTGTTTAATTTCAGTTGTCACATCTGCTGCTTTTAGGACAGAGATTATCACCATGGAGACGGTTGGTGAGATGATGATGTATGAATTCTGAGTTATGATCTAGACGAGTGGTCTCCAACCTAAATGTCTTGAGGACCCCCTCGTGCAGCTACCATAAAGCTGTGGACCCCCACCCACCCGCCGCGTGTTGAAGCCATGCTTGGTTTTATGCTTTCATCAGCTGTTTCTTACCAAAAACTACGTGTTGTGGCTGAGTCTTTTCCTTTGATAAACCAAAGTTAAGCTAATGAAATGGTGCAAAGTGTTTTCAGGCTCCCAAAACCCTGGTGAATGAAACACTGAAATGATGAAAAACTTAAGCAAATCCACCTCAACTCATCTCTGTGTGGACATGGACTTCAATTAAATTTTTATATAGAAAGGATTTCTATGGCAGTGTTAGTATCTACTTTTGTTTACATCAGATTCCACTCACACACAGTTTGGCTTTAATGTGCCGACAACCAACAAGGACGTCCATGCTTGCAGCTGGTAGATTAGTTTTATGGCTTTACGTTTTCTATCTTTATATTTTGTGAATATTATTAATCTGATTGACTTCTTCCTGAATTTTATTCCATAGTTCTACACACATAAACTTTAAGCTCCTGCTTGGTAACCCCTCGGTTTTAGGACTGCATGAGGGTCCCGTGTAACAGTGTATAACCAGCAACATGTCTGTTTGATGTATACAGGTATGAATGTACGAGTGCATAGATGTGTATTTAATTGATATCATTATCTATCCACTTTCTTTTTAATTTATGTTCATAACACAAAATATGTTGACGCCACAGTTGTTAATTGTGAACTACTCGTCCCTGGCTGGTGAAACTTCTCAAGTTTGCCACGTATCAAGCTTCTGGTTCAATAAAGTTCAATAAAAAGTTGAATGAAAAAAAGGCTCCTGCTTCTACTTCTTCTCAGATACTCTCCGTTTGTATGTGTTGACATAGTAAAACTTCTGGATTCATTCATTATTATTGCTGCTTGTAACTCCACTAAATCCCTGAACTTGTGTTTGAACTTCCTGCGGTGCGCGTGCGCCACATTGCGGTGTTGTGCCCAAAGTGAACGTCTGCCACAAACTGATGAGATGTACCCCACTCTGCAGCTGTAATTAATCAGGTAAAGCAGCTTTCTTTGTTCGTATGGACATACTGTCACTCGCATGTTCGTGTTATGTCGGTTTTATACGGAGAGGAACAGCCACAGACCACAGCGCGTTGACAACAGTCTCATACCGGCTGCGCCACGGTTCTGCTCCGACCTCCGTGGCACGTGAATCCACACCGGGAGCGGGTCAGGCGCGAGCGCTCGCGAGATCACGAAATCACGGGAGAATTGCAAGATCACGCGTGATGTTGTCAGGTCACGCGATAACAACCGCAGATCAAAAGGCTGCAAACAGCGGTTCTCGCTTCATTTTCTGCTCTTTTGGACACGTCTTTATGAGTTTTTGGCTACCTCCATGGGTAGGCGACATGGTTTCTTTTATTTTTATTGTGTTGCCAGTTGTCATTCATTCATTTTTTGTAACTTGCATACAAACCTAATAAAGCTAAAAGCTAACCTATAACCTGTGTGGATCAAAGATGTGATTGTGGTTAATTAAAATGCACCAGACTAAAATGATCCTTGTTTCTATTTGACATTTAGTGGCTGTTAGCAGAAGGAGAGCGCTCGTGCTTGTTCTCCTACTTGCAGCCTTACGGAGGAGAAGCAGGAGAAGGAGCCGGTGGTGGGTGCATCCCCTCAACCAGCGCAGGGCGCAGCAGGGGGACTTCTACCGGCTGGTGGCGGAGCTGGGGCTGGACCCGCAGCGCCATCTGCAGTACTTCCGGATGACTGCAGAGCAGATGGACGAGCTTCTGTCCCTCATTGGTCCTGAACTAACCAGGCAGTCTACCAACTACAGAGCTGCTATAGAGCCCAAACAGCGGCTGGCGGTTGGACTAAGGTAAGCTGAAAAGAAATGAGTAACCACAAGTTTAGAACCGTCTTATTACAGTCTTAAGTATAATAATTAAAAAAAAGTATTTGGATTACAAAAGAGTTCACAAAATAAAACTGAGACTTATAGAACAAAAAAATTAACCATATAAATACATTTTCAACCAAAAGTAAAAATATATATAAAAAAATAACCTAAAACATATAAAAAACCCAAAGTGATAAAAAAAAGCTGACTATTGTCATTCCTCCAGATTGGGAAGTGTGTATAAAATGCTCATTTTGGCCTGTTGGACCAGTTCATAGGACTGTGGTCCAGGTGGCGTCTCCGGTAAGATGGAGATCAGTCTGTCAGGCTGTGATGGCTGGCTCCTCCTACTGTCTTTAGCTGCTTGTGGCCTGGACATCCGCTCCCTGGGGCTTCGGACCGAAAGGGCCTTCCTCCCTCCCCAGAGGTTGATGCAGAGGGGGCTGGAGCAGCAGATGATGTCTGTTCTAGTAATAATGGTGTAGTGGATCTCTCCTCAGATCCAGTCTGTGGTACTGGGGCATTGCTCCTCTTCAACATGAGCCGATGGTCGAGGCCCCAAGTTGCTTTTTGATAACACAAATGACATGAAACACAAAAGAAAACTAATTATTTTCTGTTCTTTATTATGGAATTAATTAGCAAAAGAATGTCTTCATTTAAATCTCTGCTTGTTGAGTAATATTAATTTATAAAACGTTGCTGTTATAACGTTGGTAATATCCTTAACCAACATTCTGCTTCTTGGCTGGAGGGCGTACAAGGAAGGACATGATTTTAGAAAATTCCCAGTCCTTCTGAGTCCCACCAGCTGACCACTTGGCATCCTGCAGTGCTGTCCATCTCGCCTTGCAGACATCAACTAAAACAAAGAGCAGACACATATTAGCAACAGCATTTGACATCTAACCTTTATTTTTTTCTGCCATCACAGGTACTTGGCCTCTGGGGGCTCTCTGGTTAGCCTAGCTTCTAGCTATCGGCTAGGGCACTCCACTGTTGCGAACTCTGTCCACATGGTGTGTGCTGCCATTGAGAAAATCATGATGGACCGGATCTTACCCATTCCAACAGAAGACATGTGGAAGGAGGTGGCCAAAGGCTTCTGGAAGAAGTGGAACTTTCCAAACTGCTTGGGAGCTATTGGTGGCAAACATGTGACGATACAAGCACCTCCACTGTCTAGGAGTCAGTCTTTTAATTATAAGAAGACGTTTTCCAGAGTGCTGTTGGCACTAGTGGATGCTGACTGCAGGTTCCTGGTGATTCAGGTGGGAGACTTTGGCAGAACCAGCGGCGGAGGTGTGTTTGCTGGATCTCATCTGGGTAGAGGTATGGAGGATGGGACACTTCATGTGCCACCCTGTACGTCTCTACCTGGTGCTGCTCACCTGGGTGATGTCCCATATGCCATGGTGGGTGATACAGCCTTCCCACTAAAGACCTATCTCATGAGACCTTACCCCAGACAGAACCTCAATCACCAAAAGAGGGTCTTCAATTACAGACTCTCAAGAGCGAGGATGGTGGTGGAGAATGCCTTTGGCATCCTGGCCTCCAGGTGGAGGATATTTCATAAAAACATAAACCTTCACCCACAACATGTGGATACACTTGTGGTGGCAGCTTGCATCCTCCACAACTTTCTGGTTAACCCTACTGACAACCAGAGGATGCTGAATGAGGCGGAGCAGCTCGGGCTGCAGATGGCCCCTGTGGGGAACATGGGTGGAAACAGGCCCTCCACAGCGGCCTGGAACATCAGGGAGAGCTTCAGCACCTTCTTCAGCTCTGCTGAAGGCAGTGTGTCTTGGCAGGACAGGATGGTGTGAGCTCATGAGCAGAAAGGTTGTGTAATAACACATAAATATTTGTTTTATTTTTCAATGATGCCTCCAGTTAGAGGCAAACAGTTGCAATGACTGATAATGTTCAAAGACCCATGAAAAGATCGTTGATTTCTTTGTTTTTTTTTCTTTGTTTTTTTGGAAATAAACAAATTGTTGGAAAATGTTTGTGAACTTCTTAATATTACAAATGGGTTTCATACAAACATGAAACACCATATAGAAATTTAATCTATTCAAAATAACACTGCTTTCATTAATTCATGGGAGGTACGCTGCAACTTTTCATGGTGTTGTGAAGTATCACGTCCTCATGAGAAGAGGTGTTGCTCTCTGTGAGGCCGATAATCAGCTGTGCACATCAGCATAACAGAGGCTGCAAGCTCCTCCATCCTGTAACCTCCACCAACAAGGCTGAAGCTTTTTAATGCCCTTAATTAGTACATCTCCAAAAATGTAGAATTGTACATGGTTGATAATGTGTTTTAAGTGGTACGTTGAGGGAAAAGAACATATTTAAATGTTGGTTTGTTAAACTCACCATCCACTCCCAGTAACTGCTGGTACCTCAGTCCACTTCCTTTCTGCTGTAATATCAAATACAATCTGGTGATTCACAACTTCCATGACTAAGCTCTCGTCGTCCGTGATGTAAAAAGAAAAAAAAAACTTGAGACCCCCCCCCCCCCGACTTCTGTCACCGGTAATGATGTAATGTTTACCTGGCTCAGCAGCACAAATCTGCACAAGGGCTTTTATTTTGAAAAATACCAGAAGCTTTTACACTGCCCCCGTGTATGATTTCCTGTCTGGCCTCATCCCCCCCCCCAATTATTTAAATATGGCTGCATTAATATTAAAACTGAATATGGCCATATTTACATTTACACAGCATCCGAACTTTAAGTCGGGTTAAACGTCAGGTCCCTGGAAAAGAAAAGTCCGACAGAAATGTTTCATCTTTGTTTATTCTCTACATGTTTATACAAACGTCTGAATCCAGCTGATGACTTTCATATCTACACCACATACATTAGACTTTGTGCTGTACACTAGCATCAGCTCTAGAAATGATCACATGACCCATGAGCCAGACAGCACACACACACACACACACACTGTGCACATTCAGCCCAACATCACTGAACCAAGACTGTACAATTTAAAAGAATAGATCTGTACATTATTGGATGAAAACTTATCTACAGTTTGTAAGGCTTCTCCAGAAGGAAGTCGACTTCACATTTACTTTCCCACCAGAACCAGAACCTGAGTCAGAACCAGAACCAGCAGGAACCAGCGCTGCTGTTTGAAGGCTGATATGAGATCTGTTTGTGTGTGTGGAGGAGGCTGCAGGTCCACAGCAGCTCTGATTGGCTGATGCCAAGTTACGGGTATTTGGCAAACTGAGAAGTCGGACGTCAGAGCGATGCTAAAATCTGCTCTGACGCAGAATAAACCTTTAAAATCTGTCTTTTACTGTTGGGCTGTGAAGAAGAACCAGGGGGAAAGGTGGAGGAAGGTGGAGACGTTCAAACCTTACAGGACATGTTCTGTTCTCAAACTTTACTTTTCAGGGATTTGTATGAATATTTTCCCTCGGCTGCGATTCTGGAGTTTAAGTTAAAATTCCCTAAATAAAACCAAGTCGCAGAGCCTTTCAAGTATCATTATTCATCTGTAGGTCCTGTAACGCTGACAAGTCTGGAGCTTTGCCGGGTCTAAGACCAGCCAGTCGGTTCTGAAGCCTTCATGGTTCCTGATGTTTGGTCGGGAGGTCACATGATGGACGCCAGGAAGGTCCGGTGGTGAAGCAGAGCTGAAGAACATGCAGCAGGGTGGAGAAGAGCGCGGCAGCAGCTGATTTAATGGTTTTTTTCTTCTTACTGACTGAAAACGGGACCTGTTTCCTCTCAAATAAAACGCAGTCTGCAGCTGCAGTGATAAAATAAATTCAAACCGAAGCGGAGGAGAGTTCAGATATGAGAGGTATCTTCATCTGACATGATGAGAGATTCAGGCTGGGCAGGAGCGTCTCCACCTCTGGAGGTGGTGCTGCCTTCTTGTGCGTACCAGTAGAACTGTGGTACTGTGAGGTTTTACATTCTACTAGCTGCTGGACTGGGTCGCCTCTCGGAGGGGAGCTGGATGCTGTCAGTTGCTGCTGGTGGCTTCAGGTCCAGCTGCAGGGATGCGAGGCATCTTCTTCACCGGGCTCGGGATGTGCTGCAGGGTCAAACAGACGACGTCAGATTAGATCACAGGGAGAGAATCTGAACGCAGCAGCGAACCTGTCAATGTGAAAAATATGGCATTTATGTTTTTATTCAGTTTCCATGGAAACGACAACTATGACGAGATCAGACGATGAGGCAACTCTAATCACCAACTATTCTTTTTTTATCCTGTAACAATCATTTCCTTTGGAGATCCACATGTCATGTTACCATGGATACCAATGAGATTACGATCCCTCATATTTCAATCTGCTCATCATTTTTTGTGTGTACTCGTCACATAGTTTTAATTAAACCCCAAAAAACTACATCTAAGAGTGTGGCTCGAGTTGTGCTGATGAAATCTGCTGGAAATGAGGAATAAAATCAGGCCTCCTCATCACGTAGAAGCTTCATTCAAACTTACAAGAAAAGTTAAAGGTTTGATAAAGTTTTTTAACACAATCACAGTTTAAATTTGATGCAATTTCTGAAAAAGCCTTAAGAGTCCACTCAGGGCTGATAATGTCTGGCATCACGCTAATTTAGTCCTTTAAAATTTATCAGAAAACTTCTCAAACCAGCTTCAATCGCGTCCAGTTTGTCCTGCACATTTACAAATTATACATCAAGCTGTCGGCATCTGTCTTTTCTGTGACCCAACGTGAACACCAGGTCTTCTGCTTTTCTCTCAAATCTCCCATGAGTGCCCAAAAATAAGCTCCACTGACTTATTTATTTTCAACCTGCCATAAAACTGCAGAGAAGACAACAGAATTCCAGAAGTTCCGTCTGTCCAGCAGACGCTTCAGTTTGTCTGAAAAGAGCTGAAACTTCAGCCTTTCTGACAGTTTCTTAGTGTCTCTGTGGAGAGAAGACACCGTTGTCATAGCAACGTTAACTTTCAAGCTCAGAAGACTCCATCGTCATAGCAACATTAGGAAGAAAAATTCCATCATGGCTGCCCTCGTGGGGCCTCTATCATCCAGACCTGTTTGTCTTTCTTGGCCCCTCCCCACCTACTCCTCCCACCGTGCCAGCGAGCGGGCAGTAGACGCATCCATCAGAATTTCTTCAGCAATGTTCTAGTTTCTATCAGCTTCCATCAGACAGAGGACTGAAAATGAGTTCTTAGACCGAAGGACATCTGGTACCTCAGTGGCTGAGCTGGAACGAACCAGTTCTGGCTCCACCGACAGGTCTTCGTCCAGGGGTCTGCGGGCGTATTCCCTGCGATGTTTCTCATCCACTCGTGTCAAGTACCACGTTCCAGGGAACAGATCCTCCACCGAGCCTCGGGGGACGTAGCTGGCTGCAAGAAGAAGGACAAGCACTTCAGGTGTTTATGTCTAGATCGGAGGTGGAGTTCGACAGTCCGACTCTGGATGGTGAGCGAGGGATTGAATGCTGTTACCTAGGTGGTGAGTCTCCTCTCTGAGCTTCATGCTGTCGGAGAAAACAGCAGGTAGGACCTTCTTCCTGGAGTCCAGTCGGACCCTCAAGTCGCTCAGACTGGACACCAGTTTGTCCAGACTGGACCCTGACACAAACATTCAACACGTTTAATCACTTTCTACACATTTACAACGTGGGAACATTTAGATTTCCTCCATAGCAGCTCACCAGGAGTATGGTCCTGCGTGACTCTGAGAGAATACAAGGTGGCGGCAAATCCTGATCCATAGGAGAAAACTCCGATCCGTTGTCCTGCCAGCTGAGACGGTGCGTGCCTACAACACAGAGGAAGGAACGCGTTAAAGACCGGTTGTCTTCCTGCTCCGTAAACGGTTAAATGAATCAGAGACGTACTCTGCGATGACCGAAGCCAGGCAGCCGTACACAGACGGCGTGTACATGTTCCCGTTCTGGTTGGAGATCAATAAGGAGGGCTTGGTCTTCCTCTCAAACAGGTCTGCGCTGGCCTTCATGAAGGCCTTCTCCACATCTCTGTCAAAGTAACTCTCCTCTGGCTTCACATCTCTGTCAACACACAGACACCATGTCCAACATGAAAGTCCACACAACAGAATCCATCAGGACCAGAGAGAGACGGAAAAATGTTGATGACTTTTTAAAGTCCGGCAGAAGAAGAGTTTTCCCTCGAAACCACTCACATTTTTGCAAATATTTATTATGTCTTCTCATGGGACAAGACTATAGACATGAAACTTTGATATTCTGTATGTCAAAGTTTAATTTCTATAGTGTCGTCCCATGAAAAGACATAATGAAATATTTGCTAAAATGTGAAGGGTGTACTCACTTCTGTGAAATACTGTATGTATGTATATGTATATATATATATATATATATATATATATATATATATATATATATATATACACACACACACACACACCACACACACACACAAACACACAGATGGTAGTGAAGCTAGAGAAGAGACGTTGTGGATGTTTAACAGCAGGACTTAATATGATCAGGTGACTGGAACGGTACTGATATCTGCTGAGGACAGTCTGACACACATTACCAGGATTAACAAACGCTGCTTTACCACCATCAGGTGAGAGGAGGAGTTTGGACCAGTAATCTAATTACTCACTAGTGTTAACACCACAGGTTGCTTGGGTTTTTAACCGTTAACGGCTCAGCATCACGTTAACTGTGACGCAGAATTAACATAAACTAAACCATCTTCTCTTCGGGTACCTGAAGGCGTCCAGGCCTGTGAAGGGTCCCGTCTCGGTGTTGGGGGCGGGGTGGTTCAGGAAGTCATTCAGCATCAGTCGAGCCAGCGACTTCTGAACCAGTTTGCAGTAAGGAGAGTGAAAGACTAAAAAGCCAAAGTCCTCCAGGCTGAAGTGTTTCTCAGAGCCGTCTGTCAGGAAATCAGAGCAGATTATTATATCCTTGGTTTGGTTGCATGGTTTCACATTTCTGATGTCTTTCCTCCTTTTTTCTCCCCCTGATCTCCTTCTGAATAACCTCATCTGTGCAGCTTGGGGCACTCAGTTGACCTGGAATATTTTTGTGGGTTTTATGACATATTTATAAAGTCTTTCCTGCAGCAGTCAGAACACTCTCAGTTTGTAGAAGCATCACTACTGGGCCAGCTAAAGCTAAAGCTTCCATCTAAAACACCTGAAAACGCCACGTCCTTAGACAGGCTGCGTACACTCGCAGTAGTAAACACACTAAATGTGAGTAGAAAACATGTGAACGCAGCGTGTGAACATAAACACATCCAGAGAGAGAAGACCAGCTGCTACACTCTGCTGCTTGTAAACAGCTGCTAACTGCGACGCATCAGCTGCACAGCGTCCCGCGGTGCGTTCAAAGACAAACCGAAAAATAAAGGTTGTGAACATAGGCTACGTCCCTCATGGCTGAGTCATTGAGGTATTTAGACGATGAAAACTTTGTGTTTCCCTCTGAGTAGCTTTTAGCTTTAGCTCAAAGCTAGCTGCCAGAGTTCTCAGCTGAACTGCCTCTTCGAATGAATAAATATAAAATGAAGAAAATGTATAAAAAAGGTTGAGCTAATATCACAAACTGTAATATCACAGCTACTTTCAACACAGCGAGGTTATATCTTAATTAAAGATATATATTCTAATTATTGCAATTAATCGTTTCTTAAAAAAGAATCTCCTTCTACAACATAATAATTTCCCTTTAGGATAAATCAAGTATTTTTCATTTTATTCAATTTAATTCATGCCTCTATTTAAACTTAATCTTTATTGGCTGTTTATGCTAAACACGTGTTTGTGTGTGTGTACATGATCCTGCTGACGTGTGGTTTTTTGCATGTTAGAGGACTGTGAACCCACCTCTCTGCCACTGTGCGTGGATCTTGTTGCGGTAGACGGAGTAGCAGCGATCCAAGGCACTGAGGTAGCACTCTATGGACAGCTTTCCGTCCACCACGGGGTACTCCGACACCATGTCCGGCTTGTAGAAGTCGTACGCATGCTGCATGTGTGTTCCCCGCAGACCTGCGTCGTTACACACACATTTTTCCACAGTTCAGAAAGACGTAGCTTTGCCTTTGTGGTTGGCTGATGGCTCATCAACACAAACACAAACCAGATCTGTGTTTCATCTTAAATTAATCCTCTATATTTATAGACATTTTCATCTTGAATTACAACAACTCCACAAAAAAACGAAAAGATTGCAAAGATTTGCAAAAATGTCTTAAACAAATATTTTATTTACAGAAACTTCTCAGATGTTTAAAATGAGATGTTTTACTTTTCAGGACAGATTTGAGCTCATCTTGAATTTCACGGCAGGAGAAACGATATAAAAAAATGGAAAAAGAACAGAAACATCAACAGGTCAGTAGCAGGACTGGGTATAAAAAGGAGCACCTTAGAGAGGCAGAGTCTCTCACAGGTAAAGATCCATTAAAAAGATGTTTTTTTCCTAGGAGACCCTGCATATTTCAGCAAGACGATCTTAAACCACATACTGCATCTATAATAATAATAATAATAATAATACATTTTATTTTAAAAAAGCGCCTTATCAAAGCACCCAAGGACACTGTACAAACATAAGACATTAAAAGTAAGCAAAACATTAAAAGCACAAAACAGAATAAGTGATAGGGGAAGGAAACACTGTGGAAAGATGTATATGGACTTAGGGGGGATAAGACTGTCTGAACAGATGAGTTTTGAGTCTGGATTTGAAGAGAAGGAAGGAGTCCACTGTACGGAGATCAGGAGGGAGGGAATTCCAGAGATGAGGAGCCGAGCGACTAAACGCCCTGCTCCCCATTGTTGCCAGACGTGCCGGGGGAACGGAAAGCTGATGGGTATGGGAGGAACGCAGTGTGCGGGAAGGGGTGTGTGGATGAAGGAGATCAGAGATGTAAGATGGAGCCATGTTATGGAGTGCCTTAAAAGTGATGATCAGTATTTTGTAGATGATCCTTTGTTTGATGGGGAGCCAGTGGAGTTGTTGCAAGATGGGAGTGATATGATGAGCAATGGGGGTCCGAGTGATAACACGTGCGGCAGAGTTTTGGAGGAGCTGCAGCTTCTGGAGGGACTTATTGGGGAGGCCAAAAAGAAGTGAATTGCAGTAGTCAATGCGGGATGTGATCAGGCTGTGAACTAGAATGGCAGTAGTTTGGGAAGTGAGGGAAGGACGGAGACGAGAAATATTACGTAGGTGGAAATAGGCGGACCGGGTGATGTTATTAATGTGAGACTGGAAGGACAATGTGCTGTCGAGGACGACACCCAAGCTCTTAACCTGAGGGGAGGGGAGGACAGTTGAGTTATCAAGAGTAATGAAACATTTATTGGCTTTGGATAGGGTGTGAGGTGTGCCTACCAAGAGGACTTCCGTTTTAGAGCTGTTTAGTTTTAGAAAGTTGGATGAGAACCAAGACTGGATTTCTTCAAGACAGAGGGTGAGGGCGGTTGGCGGGAGCGAGGCAGATGGTTGAGTTGAGAGGTAGAGCTGGGTGTCGTCCGCGTAGCAGTGGAAATTGATATTATATTTACGAAGGATGTGGCCGAGTGGGAGTATGTAGATGATAAAAAGGAGGGGGCCCAGTACAGAACCTTGGGGCACTCCAGCGGAAACGGGGTAGGAAATAGATTTATGAGATTTGAGTTGTATGAACTGTGTTCGATCAGAGAGATATGAAGTAAACCAGGCTATTGGGGTGTGAGTGATGCCAAGAAATGAGAGTCGACTTAGAAGAGTAGCGTGAGAAATGGTATCAAAGGCTGCTGTGAGGTCCAGGAGAATGAGGATGGAAAGCAGTCCAGAGTCGGAAGCCATGAATAGGTCATCAGAAATTTTGATAAGTGCAGTCTCGGTGCTGTGGAGGGGACGGAAGCCAGATTGAAACTGCTCATAAATATTGTTGGACAGCAGATGATTATGAAGTTGAAAGGCAACAGATTTTTCTAAAATTTTGGAAATGAAGGGGAGATTGGATATGGGACGAAGGTTGATGAAGTTGGTTGGGTCCAGGCCAGGTTTCTTCAGAATGGGCGTGACTGAGGCAGATTTGAGTGAAGAAGGGACCAAACCAGAACTCAATGAAGAGTGGATGATTTTGGTAATGAGAGGCGCAAGTGAGGAGCAGCAGGATTTAACCAGGATGGAGGGAAGTGGATCAAGGTGACATGTGGAAGGTTTGGATTTATGGATAATGTCAGAGATGGTTTGGACTGAGGGAAGGTCAAAACTAGAAAAAGTGGTTGTAAGAGATGGGAAGGAGGTAGTGGGGTCACCTCCAGCGACTGCAGCTCCAGTTGAAGTGAGGTGTGTATGGATATCTGTGATTTTGGAAATGAAAAAAGACATGAGTTTGTTGCAGAAATCGTGAGATTGCATATGGTGGGGAAGAGAATCAGGAGGTTTAGTGATGGAAGTGAGAAGAGAGAAGAGGGTTTTAGAGTTATGACTGTTTGAATGGATTAAATTGGAGTAGTATGCAGATTTGGCTGAGTAGAGAGCGGCCTTGTACACAGTGATGTGGTCCTTGTACATATTATTATGAATAGTGAGTCCAGTTTTGTTGGCAAGGCGTTCCAGCTGACGGCCGCGGGATTTCAGTTGACGTAGGGCAGGAGTAAACCAGGGTGCTGAGCGGGTGAAGGAGACTGATCTAGATCGCAGAGGAGCATGGATGTCCAGGAGAGTGTGAAGACTTTTGTCATAAAAAGAAACCAGGTCATCAGGTGAGCAACAGGAAGATACACTGGGAAAATTATTGATATCAGATGTGAAAGTTTCGATGTTTATGTCCTTTATATTACGAAAGGAGATGATGCGAGGGAGTATAATTTTAGACAGCTGCACCTTGATGTTAAAAGTGATGAGCTGGTGATCAGAAAAAGCAACAGAATGAGATTTACAACCAGTAGGGGCGATACCAGAGCAGCAGACTAAATCCAAAATATGTTTTTTACAGTGGGTTGGAAAATTAATGTATTGATGAAGACCAAAGCTGTCCAGGCAGGACGAGAAGTCCCTGGAAAGAGGAGCACTGTCATTGTCCAAATGAATATTGAAGTCACCTAGAATGATCAAGTTGTGGGAGAGGGAAGAAAGATGGGTGAGGAGGAGGGAGAAATCATTCAAAAAATCCTTGTCTATTCCAACAAGACCAGGACTACAGAGCAGCTAGAGTCCTGCATCAGACCAGAACATGATAACAATCCTCCCAAAATTCCAGCGACTGGTCTCCTCAGCTTCTACAGAAGTGGAGATGCTACACAATGGACGTGTTGCTGCCATTAAAACCGAGACAAAAGAATCTTTTCCATCTCATTTCTAACAGTTTGTGTTTTCTATGTTCTCTTGAGAAAACGGAGATTTCCGGATTGTTTTACTGGTTTTGTGTCTCAACATTTAGTTTTATGCTTCATTCATAGCTGTCTGCTGTTAAAATGTATTGTTTAACACCTTAACCAGAAGTTTGGACCAAGACATGGAGAACTGACCTCGTTCAAAGGCCAGAGGAGCGTTGGGTCCGACCAGCATGGCCACTGCACCTGCACCGCCTGTAGGCCGGGCACTTCCTGTGGCATAGACGGCGATGTCTCCGGCAACCACCAGAGCATAACGGCCTGCACACAGGAAGCAACCAACATCACACACCAGAACGTTTTCCTACAGCAGTTAATTATAAACGATCATTTAGAATAAATCATTACATTTTTATTTCTTATTAAACCTTTTAAACGAAGAACTCGTCTCACTCATTCAATCATTTAACCGAAAACTTCTCCAAAGCTTCATCATCTGCAACTTTTACACCTTAAACAATCAACATATTTATATTTTTCCACACAGAAATAACAGACATAACATGTTTTATTCTAAAGTAAATTATTATTTTTGGTGTTTGCATCCCTTTCACTACTTCTTCCCCGTAAATATATATACTGCAATTTTATTTTGTACATCCCCTATTTATTACCAAAATACTTCAAGTTATGCTTCCAAAAACTTGTGTGGTGACTGACCAGCGTGAGGCAGGTTGTGGTTCAGGCACATCTGAACCGTGTGCGGTGAGATGATGACAGAATCAAACCATCAGACCAGAAAGATTCAGCACTGATTGTATCTTTCAACCACCTTTCTCAGGTTGGCTTCAGTTCATGCTTTCCATCATTACTTTAAACTACTGTTTGGGTTTGAAGATGTTCAACCTCCATCATTATTTTCTTAGATTCCATAAAGCAAAATATTTAACTGGGAGAAACAGAGCAATGATGCTGGGTGGACATTGTTTAACTCTGGTTTACTGACTCACCGTCCCATGAGCTGGACTCCACCCAGTTAACAGCGTTAAAGAGTGCAGCTGTACCACCGTAGCAGGCGTTTGTGGTGTCAATGCCCTCCACATCTGCATTACCAGAATCCTCAAACAGCTGCATGATGACCGTCTTCACAGACTTTGACTTGTCGATAATGGTCTCCGTGCCAACCTCCAGTCGACCGATGCTGTCGTAGGACAAGCCGTTTCTCTCCATCAGCCTCTGGACCACGGTCAGGCACAGAGAGTTGATGTCCTCCCGGTCCGAGCAGAATCCCATGCGAGCTTGGCCCAGACCTACGGTGTATTTACCAGCTGACACACCATCAAACTGCTCCAGCTCAGCCTGGTCCACATACTGGGATGGGAAGTACAGTTCCATGGCGATGACGCCCACATCTTTGGGCCATGGTCCCAAACAGCTAATTGGAGCTGAGCCAGGCATCCTGGACAAGATAAAAAAAAAAAAAGATTTCATGTTCATATTAAAAGATTTCAGGCACTGAATGAGAAACTCCAGCTGCCTGAGTGAATGAAGATAAATGACAGAGACAGCTGGTCTGAAGAATAATAACCAACCAGGTGACAGCAGTGTGGTAACTTATGTTACGAGACCAAAACGGACACAAAATACCAGAAGTTACATCAAATCAATCATTTATCTAGTTATTTTTCTGTTTGTCCATCCCAGCTAATGTTATGCAACTGATGTGAGCTTAGCGGTCTTAAAGGGCCATTGAAAACACAGCTAGATAGCATGTTAGCAAGGACTTTAACACTGCTGCTGCACTTATCTCATTTCAGTATCCCAATATCTCAGTTAAGCTGTTTTCTTTACTTGGCATTAACAGTAACCAAGTTATCCAAACGACGGTATGTCTGAACATGTCAGCGCTTCCAAACATGACGACAAACAGCGCTAATTAAACTGTTTTAAGAGGATATTTTTAGAACCAAAGTTTGCTAGGCTGGATGAAACGTGACATTTCTTCAATTCTAGGTTTCAGAGCTGTATGCAACATCTGCACACTGTTACACTGCTTATTACACGTACCTACACAGTTACATAAGTCCGGATTTTTGGGGGGTGAGTTGTCAAATAGCGGAGAAGAGGAGAAAACTAACTGGGTGAAAGGGCAACGGGATTTCCTAGAACATAATCAGTTTACGGCCGAGTAGCGAAAGGTCACACGACGGGTCAGTTATAAATTAAAGCACCGGCTTGTTGACTAAAGATAATTTGTTACGGCTTGTTTTGGTTTTTTACATTTTATTTTATATCTACCAGTTTAAATCCATAGTTAACCAAAACTGGTGGCTAATTTAAAAGGACCAGAAACACGTTAAACAGTTTGCTGCCCGGAACGAATTCACTGACGGACCGGCTCATCTAAACTGTCCAACACGAAGCATCGTCACTACGTTGAGCGGAACGATTTCTCTTTGCAGTAAATGTCATAAATGTTCTGACAGTGTAACAGGACTCGGGGACAGCTGTCTGTCTATTAGTAATACCCTCTGGTAAATTAAAAGAAAAACACGAACACATATTTTTAATGTTAGATAATCAAATTAAGTGTCAGAATTTACGTAAATCTCCTCACCTGCGTTTCACGTCAGCTCTGATGAAATCTGGTGTCTTCGTCCCGATGTTGTCAGCTTGCTGCCGAGCACTCCACGAGCTTGGCAAAGTTATATTTATATTTGGGGACGGCGGAGCAGCATACCCTTTGCACTGCTGTACCTGCTTCCCGGTGTCCAATCACAGCCCACAAACACGATGCGGCGCTCTGAAGACCCACAAGCTTCTGACCAATCAGGGACAATGAATCACAAACGCGCAGTACGACGGTCTTGGCTGACCAATCGCGTGGCTTGTACGATGTCTGGTGAGAGAAAATGAGCCAATAAGAGTGTAAAAGTAATTCATGGCGCTGCAGACGTATTAGTGGGCATCAGGCCGGTCAACTTGGGCGGCGTATAGCTAACAGGTAGACCCGGTTCAGTCTGCAGTACTGTAGCCATCAGGAACACTGATTTTTAATCATATACCAGTAACTTTTATTTAAAAAAGACTTCATTTCAATATTCTAAAATATAACTGAACTTTGATTATAAGTATCACCCGCTGATCCATCTTATTATTAAATGAGGGGACTGATTCTTAGTGCATTGTTACTTTTAAAATGTCAGATTAAACAAACAAACAAAAACTTATGTTGGGACTGTTAAACTTTTTTTTTTTTTTTTTTTTTTTTTTTTACTTTAAACTGCAATTAAATGCTGGAAAATATTTTTTTTCAAATGAAAAAAAAAAAATGCTGGAAAGTAATCATTTTAAAATTATGTAATGATTTTATTAACTATTAAAAATGAACCTTTTATATCAGTTTTAATCATATACCACAACAGTTTTAGAAAAAATACACAATTCAATATTCTAAAAACAAATTAAAGTTTGATCATTGTTAACTAAAATGGGATATTTTTGTTAATGACTTTATTTTTTTTTTTACAAAACTTCAAAGGGTTTTCTGTATAGAAATAAAAAATTACAGGCAAAAAGGTTTTTCACTTTAATTTAAAATAGGTGGTCAAAAAATGTGGTTATAAATCTGTGGGACAAATCTGGTAGTTAAGAGTACCAACGTAACAAATCAAATCAAACTTTATTTATAAAGCGCTTTTCATGCTGAAGGCAACACAAAGTGCTTTATATGCTAAAAAAAATGAGCAATTCATGCATTTTAAAAATGAAACAAGCCTTTACATCCATCAAAATAGATTACATAATCAATTAAAACCACTCAAAGTCTTTCACACAGTCGCCCACACACATGTACAGACACACACATTCTGTACAAGCATGACTTAAATTTCTTTCTACAAACTGAATGTAGGTAGGTATACTAAAAGCGATAAACATCTGGCTTGATGCTGCTGTGAGGAAACAATATCATGGGAATCCATCCACACCAGGAGCCAGTCCACCCATGTCCTACAGCGGCCGCTGCCATGGCAACCACCCCAATCAGGGCAGACTGGGGCCCACACCACAGCCGTAAGGCTGCAGTGCAGGGCCCCAGCCACCCAAACAAGGGTGATCACCACAGCAACAACCCCCATACCAAGCAGGCAAAACCGGCAGCATGGAGGATCCCCATGAGGAAAACATAGACATCTCACACACTTAAAATACAGAAGATATGGATTACGCTCAAGAATTTCTATATTAACTAAAAACACACCTCCCATATTTCATGTCTACACAAAATGCTTTAAAAGATCTTAAAGTTTAGGCTTAATATTGAGATAAATTCATGTTTAAACTTTAATGTCTCCAGTATGACACTATAAAATCCTTCATATTCATCTTATCAAATTCACATGATAATGAGTTGAGTTTCAATGGTTATAATAATAAAATGGTCCATTTCCCTACTTAAAACCTAAAGGTTGTGATGAATTTCCAAACCCTAATTCATTCTTTCTGGACTGAAAGTGGTCACTCACAAAGCCCCATTAACGGGTTAGATATTCATGGATCTCACAAAGGAAAGGACCTTCTGCAGAAAAGAGGTAAAAGTCAAGAGTTTGACTTTTTGTGAAAGTATTTACAAAAAGACTCTGAGTGGCCTTGGCCTTTTAGTTAAATTAACAAATGTACCAAACAGACTGTTACATCTCAGTCCAACACATCAGTAACTAGAAAACAAGGCGGACTCCTCAGCCTTGCACCTGCCTCAGGTTTGGCCTTCTGGAGTGAATGTTTTCCTTAATGTTTTAGACAGAAAATCTGTTTCTCTTATATCACACGAGCCCGGGGAGCAGGGTTTCCACGTGCTCCAGTTGGACCGATGCCTCGTTCACTGTTGTTGCTACAGCCTCCATAACCTAAAAATGATAAACAGTTGCAGAATTTCCAGAGCTGTAAGATGATAATTTGCTCCTTTATCAGACGGCGGCGAGTACAGTTTGTCCTGAACATACATACCATCGCTGGGGAAACATTTGTGGTTTGCTGCTTTATCATAAAAACCCAGCTGTTGTCCCAGAAATGTACCAGTTTATGGACGACATCGATCACACTGTAGCAGTTTCCTCGTGTTACTCAGAGAAAATGTGCAGCTCTTTGTTTCTGTCAAAGATTAATTTACAAACAGAAAAACACTGAATTCTGAGGAGGTGTCAGATCTACAGCCCCATCTCCAAAATGGTTGGGACACAAGTTAAGGTTTAAAACAGACAAGCAGAAAGGGTCAACAGTCGCCAGCGAGCAGGCAGAGAGAACAAAGACAAGCTGTCTGTCTGCGATGCATTGTCAACACGCCGGAGTCTAGATGTCTAGCTGGAACTCTCATCAGGCCCTCCGCCCTTAAAGGCCCCAACTTTGTTACGTGAACCCAGATAAGAGGAGCCGGCATGGCACTCCTTAAGCAGATATGATTAAATTTATTATCAAAGTGATTAAGTAAATACAAAAAATCTAAATTCCTCCACAAACGTTTCTGCCTGGATCTCAGTGAGACCAGAATCTCCTCCCAAAGTAGATCTTCCTTCTAGGATGCTCCACAGGTTGTCAGTAGGGTGGAGGTCAGGGGATGATGGTGGTCCACCATGAGTTTTTCTCCCTTTAGACCCCAGCAGCCAGAGATCCTGCTGGTGTTCCTGCATCATGGGATGGAACGTCGTCTTTACTGCAGAAGGAACGCTGCTTCCTTTTAGACCAGAGGCCACCATACAGGGTCCTACCATCTCACTCCCCATTATTCCAGCCCTGAACATCAGTCCACCTCCACCTGCTGGCGTAGCAGCCTTGTTTGGACATGGTGGACATCCACCAACCATCTAGACTTCCGTCCACCTGGACACACTCCAGACCTTCATCAGTTTTCATGTATTTCAGAGCCATGCAGATGTTTCTGTGTGATCATTGGTTAATGGAGGTCCAGATAGTTTTATGTAGACCTGCAGCTTCTAGAGGATCCTGATGGAGAGGTTCACCTGCAGCTTCTACCTGCTGCTGCTCATCACCTGATTTCAGAATGCCATGACTTTTCTTCTTCTGCTTTTATCTGAAGTTTTTCTGAAATGTTTTCATTCTTTTCTCAAGACATTGAACTACTTCATCTTTGCATCTGGAGAGAGATTCTTCCCCAGCCTGCATGGAAACTGTCTTAATAATGTGGAACAACCTCCTTCAGTTGTTTTATCTGGAAACTAACCTGTTAAAAGCGATCTAAACAGACGGAGAAACAACAGCAGATAAATCTGAGATCCTACATGAAGAATCATCTGGAAGACGTGTAGAAGTAGATTTCTAATTATTTGGAGACATCCAAATAACAGAAAACAAGACATGACATTTAGACAAAATCATCTTTATTATTTAATCCAAACAAACACGAGAACATCAAACAGCAGCAAACAAACTGAATCTGAAGTTTGGACCAATGTTATAAAACAGGAAACTCTGAACATGTGTGCAGATGGAAGGTACCAATGCTGGATTTCATTTCTAATGTGAAGAAGAACTCATCAAAGAGAAGAGAGAAACATCTGAACCACTTTTGTCTAAACAAATGGAAACAGGCTACCTGAGTTCAGTAAAGAACCTCAGGCCTGTTAGTGGAGATGGTCCAGTTTTAATGGCCAGTGTTCCCACAGAGTCTGTCCCACAGAGCCAGCAGCTCTCCGGCTGCCTGAGGCTCCACCTCCTGCAGGACACAGAAAGATGGAAGACGGTTATAACTTTCATTTTACGTCTGATTTCATCATGTAGCAGAATATTTTGAACCCTCTCAGAATGATGACAGTCGCCTGTGTCCATGCACCTGTCCATCCCTGCTGATCTGGACCATCTTCTTGTCATTCCAGGGGTTGAGGATGTGCTGGGTGCACCGGAAGGGAAGACTCTCTTTGTGGATCCACTCCACGTTGAAAACTCCTCCCAGCCCCACGAAGCCCCAGTCCTGACAGCTCTCATTATTGATGACTGATGTCATTCGTGCATAACCCTGAGAAAAGAGAAAACCCACAACGTTCTTTAGCTTCATTCAGACGATCATACGTCTGCAGATTCACCGGACAGGAAGCCGTATGATGGGAGGCGGACACCCTCTACCTTTAAGATCAGACCTAAAACCTTAATTTCTGATAAATCTCATAGTTAGGGGTGGTTAGCCATCCCTTAGTTACGCTGCTATAGGTCAAGGCTGGGGGACGTCCCATGATGCACTGGGCTCTTCCTTTTCATCTCTCTGCTCCTCATCCTCCATGTAGAAACATATGACAGTATGGGCATCATTAACATATTTCTCCTCTTAGCAGGTCTTCCTGGATAGAAGTTGCAGAGTCTGTTGGTCTCTCTTTCCTGTCCTCTCCACCCCAACCAGTCCATGCATAAGACCGCCCTCCCTGAGCCAGGTTCTGGTTCTGCCAGAGGTTTTTCCTTTCCACCCTCTCTCCGTGCAGCTCTGGATGGAGGATTGACTCAACATTGCATGTAATCTGCTGGTTTCCTTAACCAGGCTTCTTTATGAATTGGCTTGTATGAATACTGACTGGATGACAACAGGTTGGCTCTGTAAAGTGCCCTGAGATGACGTTGTTGTGAACTGACACCATTCAAATAAAGCTGAATTGAACTGAATTCAGCTAAGGGGCAGATTACTAATGATTCACAGCTGGTGCAAACTCTGTTTTTCTGTTTAACCCCTCAGGAGTTCCAGCCTACTTTGGTCATCAATTACTTTTGATTTGCCTCTATATGCATAAATAAATGTTTGCCATCTTTTTTACTGCACAAATTCACCTCTATGATCCGATAATTATATTTTCCCACCATAACCTACTTTAGTAGCATACTGGGATCAAAAAGTCACTGAAATCATCCAATCCATATTTTAAATTTCATTCAGTAGGATCAGCTGATTCGAATGCTTATTCCGTGACTAAATGTAAAAAAATTATACTCTGAGATCTCCCCTAACGACGGCTAATCCAGCATCGTCTTCGTCCTGTCTCTCCTCGGAGATCTCCCCTAACGACGGCTAATCTGGCATAATCTTCGTCCCGTCTCTCCTCGTAGATCTCCCCTAACGACGGCTAATCCAGCATCGTCTTCGTCCCGTCTCTCCTCGGAGATCTCCCCTATCAACGGTTAATCTGGCATAGTCTTCGTCCCGTCTCTCCTCGTAGATCTCCCCTATCAACGGCTAATCCAGCATCGTCTTCGTCCTGTCTCTCCTCGGAGATCTCCCCTATCAACGGCTAATCTGGCATAGTCTTCGTCCCGTCTCTCCTCGTAGATCTCCCCTAACGACGGCTAATCCAGCATCGTCTTCGTCCTGTCTCTCCTCGGAGATCTCCCCTATCAACGGCTAATCTGGCATAGTCTTCGTCCCGTCTCTCCTCGTAGATCTCCCCTAACGACGGCTAATCCAGCATCGTCTTCGTCCTGTCTCTCCTCGGAGATCTCCCCTAACGACGGCTAATCTGGCATAATCTTCGTCCCGTCTCTCCTCGTAGATCTCCCCTATCAACGGCTAATCTGGCATAGTCTTCGTCCCGTCTCTCCTCGTAGATCTCCCCTAACGACGGCTAATCTGGCATAGTCTTCGTCCCGTCTCTCCTCGTAGATCTCCCCTAACGACGGCTAATCTGGCATAGTCTTCGTCCTGTCTCTCCTCGTAGATCTCCCCTAACGACGGCTAATCTGGCATAGTCTTCGTCCCGTCTCTCCTCGTAGATCTCCCCTAACGACGGCTAATCTGGCATAGTCTTCGTCCCGTCTCTCCTCGTAGATCTCCCCTAACGACGGCTAATCCAGCATCGTCTTCGTCCTGTCTCTCCTCGGAGATCTCCCCTAACGACGGCTAATCTGGCATAATCTTCGTCCCGTCTCTCTTCGTAGATCTCCCCTATCAACGGCTAATCTGGCATAGTCTTCGTCCCGTCTCTCCTCGTAGATCTCCCCTAACGACGGCTAATCCAGCATCGTCTTCGTCCTGTCTCTCCTCGGAGATCTCCCCTAACGACGGCTAATCTGGCATCGTCTTCGTCCTGTCTCTCCTCGGAGATCTCCCCTAACGACGGCTAATCTGGCATAATCTTCGTCCCGTCTCTCCTCGTAGATCTCCCCTAACGACGGCTAATCCAGCATCGTCTTCGTCCCGTCTCTCCTCGGAGATCTCCCCTAATGACGGCTAATCTGGCATAGTCTTCGTCCCGTCTCTCCTCGGAGATCTCCCCTAACGACAGCTAATCTGGCATAGTCTTCGTCCCGTCTCTTCTCGTAGATCTCCCCTATCAACGGCTAATCCGGCATAGTCTTCGTCCCGTTTTTTTCTCTGAGAGCTCTCCAGTCAGTAAAAGTCAGTCTAATGTTGACTCTTGATAATGTCTTATCTCTTGCTCTGTCCCTTTCTGTATTTTTCTACTCTGGTATTGTCCCCTTGCATTTCTTTGAAGAATCAGCCACAGTCAGTTTTTGATATCCAGTTGCTAGCATGTGACGTAGTGCCATAACGCAAACCACAGATATAACATGATTCTGTGGACTGGAAAATAAGGAAGTGAAGTGTGGTTCCTCAGCTTCTGGACACTGCAGGGCAATGGCAGATTCAGGAATGTACACAATACATTTCAGTGTGGCATCAAAGCGAGTCAGAAACACTTTTATGGACAGAAGATAGATAATGCTTGTTTAAAATCTGCTCTTTGGTGTGACAGCAGAGCTTTAGCTGACCGACTTTTCTTGTTATGGTGTTTTCAAAAGTAAATCGATCCTTTCTGACCACAGATTCGTGGACAGAGCTATAAGACAGTCGCATTATGGATTTAGCTGGAAAATCCACAGAGCTGTCCTGGAGCCCAAAGGCATGACTGAGAGACAAACTGAGGGAAACAGTCAGTAAAAGATGAAGTTTCACGTTTAGAGCATGAAATCCAGACAGGAGAGTGATAATAAACAAGTGGGCGGAGCTTTGCGTGGTCAACTGTCCCATCATTCAACTGGTGGCCCACGGACCAGTACTGGCCCCCCACCAATAATATTTGGCCCACCAGATTACACTGATAAACATGTCTGTCTGTCTGTCTGTCTATCTATCTATAGATATAAAGCCTGGAATATAAAAAAAAGAAGATGGTCATACCTTTAAATATCTTGAGTTTTTTTTTTCATATTTATTTATTTTTGTTATTTCAGAGCTGTATATAAGTTGTTTATTTTTATTTATTTAAATATATATTTTGTTGGTGTGTCGGCGTAAAGGAAAAAATGTTTTATTTGCAAATGTGTGTGAATAATCTCATAAGGAATAGGCTGTGAAGGACAGCCAGACACGAAAATAAAAATATTCATTCCTTCATACTGTATATAAGCTAATACAGTGTATGTATCCTTCTGGCCCCAGGCCAAACATAGTTCCCTACCCCTGATATGAAGTTATTTAAAAGCTCATTTTAAATGATGAGCCTGATGAAGTCCTAATGGTTGCTGCAGATTCTCCAGTCCTGTTCATTTCTTGTCCCAGAGGACAGGTTTCTAAGGTTACCAAATAGAAGCTGCAGCAGGAGGTTTGATATGAACATCTGGTCGTTTTTTATCTCTTCACTGGACTCAGATGCTTGTGGAGCTGATGAAGTGGAAACATTTGGATAGCGTTGCTATGTGTGTACTCAGTAATATGACCTATTTTAGTTAAAAGCAGATAATATGTGACATGAAGACCCAACATTGCTCTGTGAACATCAGTTGGTTCTTACCTGGAAGTGTCCCGAGCCCTGGACAGAGAAGATGAGGATGACAAGGTTGTGTCCCAGGAAGGCCTTGGTGAGTTTGCTCTCGTTGTTTGGAGTTGTAGACCAGAGACCTTTCTCCTGAGAAATCTCTAAGTTCCTGATGCTGCTGCTCTTCATGATGAAGTATCGAACAGATGACGTGGTCAGCTGACAGGACCCCGGCTTCAACACCCGACAGGAACAAAGAGAATTCCACTTCATCATATGAAAGTTAATATTTCAGTCTGGATCAAACAGAGTCAAACTCAGAAAGGAAAGGAGACAGAACAAGCCAGGAACTGGACTTTCAGTTCCGTCCATTCTAAGGGTAGGATGGGAAGCAGAACCCTCCGTTATCAGGCCTCTCTGCTGTGTAAACAAAGCTGGATTGAACTGAACTGATCTACAGCATCAGTTATGAAAGAAAAGAACAAAGTCAAGCAGCTGCAATGGAAAACTCTCTTTCTTATCAGGACTTTAGGTTTGATGATTTCTGAGCCGGTCAAGATAAAAATGCTGCAGCTGAGGTGTTTGGATGGGTGATGGGGAGGAATCAACGGTGAATACCTTCTCTGAAGAGGATGGACAGGGAAGGTCAGATGGGATGTCCAGAGTCATGAGGCCGGAAAAAATGCTGGAGGATCGAAGATCATCTGAGATCTGACTGACGACTGCTGAGGCTTCTTCTTTGGTGTGGGGGCTGAGCAGGTCTGAGGCTCCACAACACCTGCAGGGAGGAGGAAAAGCTGGCCATCAGAAACACCTGCAGGGAGGAGGGAAACACCTGCAGGGAGGGGGGGAAGCACCTGCAGGGAGGGGGGGGAACATCTGCAGGGAGGGGGGAAACACCTGCAGGGAGGGGGGGAAACATCTGCAGGGAGGAGGGAAACACCTGCAGGGAGGGGGGGAAACACCTGCAGGGAGGGGGGGAAACATCTGCAGGGAGGAGGGAAACACCTGCAGGGAGGGGGGGGAAACATCTGCAGGGAGGAGGGAAACATCTGCAGGGAGGAGGGAAACACCTGCAGGGAGGGGGGAAACATCTGCAGGGAGGGGGGGAAACATCTGCAGGGAGGAGGGAAACATCTGCAGGGAGGGGAGAAGCCAGTCAGGAAGTATGAGGCATCATTAACACAGAGCACCTCCGTGAATTCCACGGCTCACCATCATCAATACAAATCTCAGAGCGGGGGGGTCAAACTCTCTGGTGTCCAGGGGGTCAGACCAGTAAAATAACAACAGAAATAATGGAAACGCCACATCTTCTCTTTGATTTAGTCCAAACAAGTACATTATTCAGATGTTGGCATTTAATGAATTTTCCTTTTAGAAAACATGAGCTGAAATTTATGGAGAAAAAAAAGTTTTAACTATATTTTGCCTCAGTTACATATTTTATTTATTTACATATTTTATTTCTATCCATTTAGTTCGTTTACTTTATCTAATAGATACATTTATAAAATGAATTCCTAATTTTTATATTATATTTTTATTTATGTATAAAAATTTAAATACATTTCAGAAATATTTAAAACTTTTCATTTTAAATTTTTTATATATTTTATTTACATTTACTTGATTCATTTACATAATTTATTTTATTTAACTTTATTTAAATTTTAGAAAATGTGTGCACCCTGTGGGCCAGACTGGACCCTGTGTCTTTGTAAAAAAAAAAAAACTGGAATTAATGTGACGATGAATGTAAATATTACTGAGACTACTTGTCATTGGAGGTTTTGGTGGGTCTCTGAGGGTGGCTCTTGGAGGTCCACACAGAGCTCCTTGGCCTCTCCTCTGATGGCATGGGCCTGGGCGGCTGACCGATCCCTGTGGGCTGCTGTAGACCTGCCTCCTGTTCCTCAGCTCCCAGAACCTGCAGAAAGTCAGCCTGAGATCCAACCACGAAGCAAAGAAATGGAAAACCACAGAAGAAGGAATGCTGTGACATACAGAGACCAGGGTGTGGATGACAGCCTCGTCCCGCTGGGACCAGGGTTTAGATGGATAACGGATCCTCTTTATGAACAAATTCTGCCACCTTTGCCTCAGTTCAGAAACCAGTTCTGCAGTCTGATAAAAGACAAAACCAAAAAACATGGACATGATGGAGAAAAAAGTAAGAGAAAATATTCACAGTACAGGTCAGGGACTAATGAGGGTTGAAAAGATTCATGAAGCCAAAATCTGTACGAACTGAATCAGGAAGCATTGATAAGCTTACACAAATTTACATTTTAACTATCCATCTAAAAACATCCTGTCCGTCAGGTCCTGAGCGAGCTGAGAAGCAGAGAGAGCAGAAAGGGCAGTTTAACCATGAAAGCTGGTGTTGACAGCCATGTTCCTTCACCTCTCTGTCCAGCTG
Source organism: Melanotaenia boesemani (assembly GCF_017639745.1). Taxonomy (NCBI): domain Eukaryota; kingdom Metazoa; phylum Chordata; class Actinopteri; order Atheriniformes; family Melanotaeniidae; genus Melanotaenia; species Melanotaenia boesemani. The sequence goes on from NC_055700.1 coordinate 29,557,593, forward strand.
GAAGACAAGCCAGTCAGCTATCCTGATCTCAGCCAGCTCCTCTGTGTCGCTGTCACTCGCATCATCCAGAGCACCGTCTACAGGAGAAACACAACAAAAACATCTGGGAACATGTAGCAGATAATCAGGTTAATTGTTGACATGATTGGGTAGTAAAAGGAGCATTTCAGAGAGAACAGAGTTTCTCAGATGGAAAGATGGACAGAGTTCACCAATCTGAGACAAACTGCTGTTATAAAGTCATGGATCCATGACTCATTGGGCCTCATTCATCATCTTCTTAAATAAGTTCTTGAGTCGTACTAAAGACATGTTTTATGAAAACACTCTGATTAAATGTAGGCTGTGTTTTCATCCTAGACTGGTTAATGCCAGTCTCTCTGTAGATGTTAAAAGGAGGGACCAGCTGGTCCTAATTTTGCAGGTAAACACTCAAAAATGCCCATAAAAGGTCATGAGACTGAAGGACAAAGTGTGCAGAGAGAATAAACATATTGCCAAAATAACAAATGAAAATAAATACTAACAATAAAGATGTAACTTAAAACCTGTTTGTTCTCATTTTTAAGTGATAACTTAGTCATGAATAATCCTGCAGTGAGATGCAGATCATATAAAAGCAGCTTTATGTTCAAATAGTTTCATTCCTCCTGAACCTGGACACAGACCTGCAGTCCTCAATGCATCAGGACCAACATCCTGGTGGTTTCATCAGTCTGCAGTCTGGTCCCTGAACACATCAGGACCAACATCCTGCTGGTGACATCATCTGCAGTCTGGTCCCTGAACGCATCAGGACCAACATCCTGCTGGTGACATCAGTCTGCAGTCTGGTCCCTGAACACATCAGGACCAACATCCTGCTGGTGACATCAGTCTGCAGTCTGGTCCCTGAACGCATCAGGACCACATCCTGCTGGTGACATCAGTCTGCAGTCTGGTCCCTGAACGCATCAGGACCAACATCCTGCTGGTGACATCAGTCTGCAGTCTGGTCCCTGAACGCATCAGGACCAACATCCTGCTGGTGACCATCAGTCTGCAGGTCTGGTCCCTGACACATAGGACCAACATCCTGCTGGTGACATCAGTCTGCAGTCTGGTCCCTGAACACATCAGGACCAACATCCTGATGGTTTTCATCAGGTCTGCAGTCTGGTCCCCTGAACCAATCAGGACCAACATCCTGCTGGTTTCATCAGTCTGCAGTCTGGTCCCTGAACGCATCAGGACCAACATCCTGATGGTTTCATCAGTCTGCAGTCTGGTCCCTGAACGCATCAGGACCAACATCCTGGTGGTTTCATCAGTCTGCAGTCTGGTCCCTGAACGCATCAGGACCAACATCCTGGTGGTTTCATCAGTCTGCAGTCTGGTCCCTGAACGCATCAGGACCAACATCCTGCTGGTGACATCAGTCTGCAGTCTGGTCCCTGAATGCATCAGGACCAACATCCTGGTGGTGTCATCAGTCTGCAGTCTGGTCCGTGAACGCATCAGGACCAACATCCTCGCGGTGACGTCAGTCTGCAGTCTGGTCCCTGAACGCATCAGGACCAACATCCCGGCGGTGACGTCAATCTGCAGTCTGGTCCCTGAACGCATCAGGACCAACATCCTGCGTGGTGAACGTCAGTCTGCAAGTCTCGCCTGTGAACGCATCAGGACCCAACATAAAAAAAGCTACTGTTGTAGTAAATTTTAAACGATTAAAGACCAGATTCAGCTGGTGGATCTGAGAATCTCAGGAGACCAGGGGCCTTATTTATATAACTGTAAAAGCAAACTACAGGTGGCGTCTGCGCACAAAAGGAAAGAGGGAAGAAGTGGATTTTTTCTGGGTGTGAGACGGAGATCCTGATGATCCACGTTGACAAACGTAAAAAATGTTTTAATTGGTGAGCACGGCGTGGGCATTACTGGTGTCAGAAAAGGCAGATAGGTGGCAGCAGGTGGCAGATGCTGTCATCACAGGCAAGACACGCCAGAGCCATCGGAACATGTAGCTGGATATCCGACATGCGGAGATCGAAGTTTGAATCCCACAGGATTGAACAATAACACCTTCTAGTTGGGGCCTTAGGCGAGACACTACAGGTAGGAACATTCTTCCACCCAAGTTTGGTTTTTATAAATCCCAAAAGTTGACCATATTTGGGGTAGCCGGTTTTTCGTTCCTACGCCAGCTTAGAAATGAGGCCCCTGGAGATTTATGAAGGGAGACTATTGTGGTTAAGGGAAACAGATCTAGTGTGTGTTCACTCTGTTTTAAGAAAGACCAGAAATAAAATTAAATTTGACTTAACAGCAATTTGTTCTTCAATGAATGAAAAATAGTTTAATTTTTTCCCCTGAGGGAAATTATGTTAGGACACGCTCTGCAGTACCTTATTTATTCTAAAATAACATTTCTTTGTAAATGACAAAGTTATTCTTAAAATCTGACTGTAATTTCCTCCTCCCTGAAGCCGCCACCAGGAGTTTGCGCCTCCTGAAGATCTTGGGAGTTATGTTGTTGGGGGCTTTATGCCCCTGGTAGGGTCCACCCATGCAAACAAGTGTCTAGGGAAGGGACCAGAATGAAAGGTGGCTCAACAGATCCTTATGATGAGTCAAATCAGTGGATCCAGGTTTCCCTTGCTCGGATGTGGGTCACCGGGGCCCACCTCTGGAGCCAGGCCTAGAGGTGGGGCATGGAGGCGAGCGCTTGGTGGCCGGGCATTTTGCATTTGTTTGAACTGAACAGAAAAAACAAGATCTTAATAAACACCACAGTCTTGGTGAAAAGTTCGTAAGGACTTAGGGACAAATTATTAGTGAGAACAGGTGAATCTGGTCCCAGGACCTATCTGCGTCCAGACTGGTAACAGGGAGCGACCACTGTGTTCCTGTCCTCCTGGGATGTGGACACCATCAGAGCTTTCTTACCATAAGTTCTGTGTGCAGCAGCTTCCTCGAGGGTAGAGCATTGTAGTTTGGAACAACCTCCAAAAATGGCGACGGTGATGGCGGTCACCAGGGAGCAACAGCGGACACTCGCCATTCTGTGGCCTCGAGACATCTCATCATAAATCAACCATTGTGTGGGAAGAGTCTGGGCTGATCTGGAGCGACTGTCCTAAACAACATAAACACAAACAAGACATGCTGACATCCAAAAGATGAAGAAAGAGTTTAACTTAGTGGGTTAGAAACGTAACCACTGGCACTGACGTTTTTCTTCTGGGTCACTGATGTCTGCCCAACCCACACTGAGAAGGGGATAAACCAGAAACTGGACCCACTGGTCCTGTTTACACCATGATGCTGAGACAGTAAAGTTTTGTTGCATTCTGGCCTCTCGTTTCCACGGTAACAGAGTTTTAGATGGATAAAACTGCAATGATTGACATCTAGAGTGAAATTTTCCCTGCAACGTAAGGCAAGTCCTGTCAGCAGAATCTGGAATTGGAATCTTTTGGTGAAGTAGTACGTCTCTCAACGTCATCTCGCACCCTGCTTAACCCACAAAAAGCACAAGTGGAGGAAGCCTCCAGGTTATGTTTGTACTAATCAGTGCACCTCTGGACAAGCCAAGGGTTGCTAAAGACACCTCTGGATAAGACCTGGGAGGACAAGTCGCTGGTGACACCACTTGAAAATGGCATTGACTATCCAGCATGAAGGCCGCACGCAGCTGCAGCTGTAACAGGTAACATACCTGTTACATCATCACAGTGGGACACGTGATGACAACATTATTTAACCATCAGCTAACAGCTGCATTCAGCTGGGAAGTCCACATTATAATGACTGAAATGCTGTGGCACAAAACACTATTTCAATCAGTGGTGTCCATCCTAAATATTCCTACAGTTCAGATCTCGGGTAACACGTTGACGTTAATAAAACCCACAAAACCCCAGGATGGGTGTGACATTCCCGTCATGGGCATAAAGTTCTTGGCATAACACCAGAGCCGGAGAAATACTCCAGATGCTCTTCTCTGGAGTGAAAAATGCTGATCCGATATCAGCTGTTGACGTGTTTTCTGACACGGGCGTCCAAGCACTTGGCTCTGTATAGAAAATCAGATGTGGACGTAAATGGGCTCCACATTCAGTACAACACATGTATAAAGCAAACTGCGCCATAATAATATTTAAAATGAATTTGTCTCAGAGATGGTGGGTAACAACCTTCAAGGAAGAAAAAATTAAATGTGAAACATCTGTGTGCTCATTCAACATAAGCTTTTGTGTTTCTGGAACGGATGGAGTGGCCGGCCCAAAAAGCAATGTCCAGGAATGAGCCCAGTGTCGAGAAGCGGTAGCGAACACAGATAAATACAAACAAGGGAAGAAGGCGGCAACGGCCAGTGGGGACGTAGAATCAATTGCCTTGCAAGTTTTTGGTGTTATGTATTGTATATTAGGCAAATATACATTAGTTGTAAACCAGTGTTGGGAGTAACGCGTTACAGTTAAACTGATAGTACTTTTTTGGCTAACGAAGTAGTACGTTACACTTAAAGTATTGGTAACAAAATTACTTTACTGGACTACAGTAACGTGTTTTTCTGTGTTATGCGAGCCGTGTTTGCCTGTGTGTAAAGTTCTGATCTGTATTAAGTGGTACAGCGCATGCTGCTGCCTGTGTGTGTGCTTGCCTGGGCACGTTGCCATAGAGATCGATTTGCGTGACGTAGCTGATTGTGTGCCAGCCAAGTAAAAAGAAAAATGGTTTTTGGTCAGTGGCGATATTCGCATTTTTTTCAGTTCAGTCCAGTTTCAGTCCAAACTTGTGGTGAAAGATCCTGCTCGCCGGTCAGTGGAATGAGTCTTTCAGCAGCCGACCTACCTAAACAAGCTAAGCTTTTTTCAACATTTCTGGAGCGCAGCAGCTGGTAAGACAGAAATGAACAAGCTAGTTGCAGGTTCATTATAGGAGACATGCTCCCCCTGTCGACTATTGAATTGCCCAAGTTTAGAAAAATACTAGATAAAATGATGATAAGACAAGTGTGGCCATTTCTTTCCACAGATGTTGTTCTTGTGGTTTTAAAGCCATTTTGTTTGCAATATACAGTAAACACTATGCAGACAGGCAGCGATGATTCGGCTATGATGTTTGTCCATGTCTACACGGTGAATTAAGAAATAGTAAAGTAAAGTAATAAGTAGTGACGTTACTTTCCAAATGTAGTGACTAGTAAAGTATTTTAATTACATTTTACAGAAGTAACGAGTAACTAGTAACTAATTACTTTTTTAGAGTAACTACCCCAACACTGGTTGTAGCTGTGAACATCTTAAAACAGGAAGTGAACTCAAATACCAGCAAATAATAAAATACTGATCTAAAGAAGGAAGAACAGTAGAGCAGAATTCTACTGAACATTATTTCATCCCAGGTTTGAACATTAGTGCTGTGCACGTTTCATGCATGTGCATATTTTACATGTTTACAAGTCAGTAAATGAGTGTTTTGTGGATTATTTCTTCATGCTAACAATGACTCTTGTTAATAAACTTTTACTGCTGGAAAGTCTGTTTACTCCTCCCTGAGCCGCCACCTTACTTTGGTGGAGGGGTTTGTGGGTCCTGATGATCCTAGCTGCTATGTTGTCAGGGGCGTTATGCCCCTGGTAGCGTCACCCATGGTATCTAGGGGAGGAACCAGACGAAGAGCGGCTCAAAGCACCCCTATGGCGACAACAAAATATGGACCCAGGTTTCCCTTGCCCGGATGTGGGTCACCAGGGCCCCCCTCTGGAGCCAGGCCTAAAGGTGGGGCACGGAGGCGAGCGCTTGGTGGCCAGGCCTTTGCCCATGGGGCTCGGTCGAGCTTATCCCCAAAAGGGTGAAATGGGCTCCCCCTCCAGTGGGCTCACCACCTGCAGGAGGGGCCATAGGGGTCGGGTGCATTGTGAGCTGGGCGGCTGTCATGGCGGTAACCCCTGAAAATCGTTGGTGGACACCAGCAGTAAGGGATGCTGTCCATAGATATATACACTAGATGCCGCATTTGGGCTTGTCAGGCACGTCAACACGGCCGCCATCTTGGGCCGGGGTTTCAGACCCAGTCAGATTGCTCAGACTGTGTGTGTGAAACCAAAACGCCAGATTTTTGTGCTGCATACGGATGTTCCTGTGAAAGAAACACCGAAACCAAGATAAGAGGGATAACCTCTCACCAGTAAGAAGTGGTTTTATATTACTTAACTCTTATGAACTTGTTTAATTTGACGTATTTCTTAAGCTAACATAAATAAAAAATGTTTTTGTTAGTAAGATGATGTAAGTAAGATATTTAGGTGGCATGTTGCAATCAGCCACTTCATATAATTGTGTTAAGTAGGTCATTCCAACATTATCTATTAAATCAGTTTCATGGCGCTAACATGAACTTTAACTGCTGACCTGCAGCTACAGAAGAACTGAGAACTGAGCGATTTCAGATGGATGTTTTATATGTTTCCAGAAGATAAATGTAGGAGGCAGCATGGGTAGCAGCACCCAGGAGGAGAGACTTCAGCCGTCTGCAGCCTCATTTTAACCCAGAGGACTTTAACAGGACTGGACGGTCAACGGGTTTAAAGGAAGACGTGATACCATCCACTTTTAATTTTCCTGACCATCTTTGCAAAGTTAGTGACATGACAATTTTTGATGTAATCCTAATATTTCACTAACACAACGGAGTCCCTCTAAATGATTATAAAACACTATTAGAAATGCTTTCTTTTGAATGAACCCTTCAGTACTCGTATAAATTTCTCTGGTCTTGAATTCTTTGTTTATTTTATTTTTTTTGACGTGTTAAAAAACGTGTGTTTTATATTGGTGATGTGTTCTTTGGTACCTTTATCAGGTTCATTATTTGTTGGGCGTCACATCGGAGGTAAACGTAGGTTCTTTATTTTGTATGACTTTAACTGAGGTATTTCGTTTTGGGGGTATTTAGGAAAATTTTTAATTTAGGCAATCCTTTTTTTGAATGAGTGTTTGTTTTTCAGTTTTTTTTAAATTAGTTTATTGTAGAAAATATTCAGTATGTATGTAGGTGTGTGTCTGAGTATGTGTAAGTGTATGATATAAATTAAAATAATATTAAAAATAATAATCTGTTGTATTACAAATATGTGTGACTTCTCTAATAAACCAAGCCGATTAAATATCATATGGACATTCGCATTTATGGTGGTTTTAATCGTTGATAGACCTCTGTCTCTGCTGACTAATGCAGTAAGTAGACGTGGCTTACCCCGGCCCAAGATGGCGGCTGCGTTGACGAATTGTTCCTATGGACAGCAGCGTCAGAGGCAACATCTACGTGTATACAGAATTTCTAGGCGCAGCCGAGGTGTTGAGGGGATCCGGTTCGGTGGCCTCAGGATTGGGTCTCTGCTCTTTGCGGATGATGTGGTTCTGTTGGCTTCATTGAGCCGTGATCTCCAGCTCTCACTGGAGCGATTCGCAGCCGAGTGTGAAGCAGCTGGGATAAGAATCAGCAGGCGGATCGGTGCAGCGTCTGCAGTGATGTGGACTCTGCATCGGTCTGTCGTGGTGAAGAAGGAGCTGAACCAAAAGGGAAAGCTCTCGATTTACGGGTCGATCTACGTTCCTACCCTCACCTATGGTCACGAGCTGTGGGTAGTGACCAAAAGAACAAGATCATGAATACAAGCGGCCGAAATGAATTTTGGCCGGGCTCTCCCTTAGAGATAGGGTGAGAAGCTCGGTGATCCGGGAGGGGCTCAGAGTAGAGACGCTGCTCCTCCACATCGAGAGGAGCCAAATGAGGTGGCTCGGGCATCTGGTCAGGATGCCTGCTAGACGCCTCCCTAATGAGGTGTTCTGGACACGTCCCACCAGAAAGAGGCCCCAAGGAAGACCCAGGACAAGTTGGAACGACTACATCTCTTGGCTGGCCTGGGAACGCCTCGGGATCCCCCCGGACAAGCTGGTGAATGTGGCTGGGGAGACAGAAATCTGGGCTTCCCTGCTTAGGCAGCTGCCCCTGCGACCAGACTCCGGATAAACGGCAGAAAATTGATTTTTGTATTTTAATAAACTGAACAGAGGAAAACAAGATTTTCATAAACACCACAGTCTTGGTGAAATGTTCAGAAGGACTTAGTACAAATTAGACCTACCTCCTTCAGCTCGGACGAGCTCAGGATGGATGTAGGATGGAAGTGAAGTTTCTTCTCACTGTAACCGGGGAGCATGGAGCTTTCCTTGTTGATGTGGACGAGGTTTGGGTACATGCCGGCCACCAAAGCCGCCTTCACCACCGCCCAGTTTTCAGAGTTCAGATTCACATCACGGATGTCGCTGCCCCCACGGGCGCGCACAAAACCTGGAAGATTTTTAAATCATTAAAATTACAAATGCCATGTGCACATTTCATACTAAACTGATTGAATCTTCATGAGGCTCCAGATGTTGTGTATTGGTGAAAGGTCTGGACTGCAGGCAGGCCAGTTCAGCAGCCGGACTCTTCTCCTGTGAAGCCATGCTGCTGTGATGGATGCAGGATGTGGTTCAGCATCGTCTTGCTGAAATCTGCAAGGTCTTCCCTGAAAGAGACGTTGTCTGGATGGAGCAGATGTTGCTCTAAAACCTCCATGTACTTTTCAGCATTGATGGAGCTTCACAGATGTGGAAGCTGCCCACGCCATAGGCACTAATGCAGCCCCATCCCATCAGAGATGCAGCTTTTCACCTGTCCACTGATAACAAGCTGGATGCTCCCTCTCCTCTTTAGTCTGCAGGACACGCTGTCCATGCTTTCCACAAACTAGTTCACATCTTCATCCAGGTTTCCACTTTGCCTCAGACCATTTTAAATGAGCTTTGGTCCAGAGAAGATGGAAGAAGCTGGTTCTGGATCCTGTTCACATCTGGATTCTTCTCTGCATGATGGAGTTTTAACCTGCATTTGTGGGTTTCAGGGTGAACTGTGTCCACAGACAGTGGTTTCCGGAAGTCTTCCTGAGTCCATGCAGTGGTTTCCAGTAGAGAATCATGTCTGCTTTTAATGCAGGAGATCACCAGCATCCAGCCTTGTCCCAGGCACACAGAGATTCCTCCTGATTCTCTCAATCTTCTGATGATATTCTACACTGTAGATGGTGGATCTTCAAAGTCTGAGGAACATTTTTGTGAAATTGTTCCACAGTTTTAGATCCAGTTTGTCTCAGATTGGTGAAGCTCTGTCCATCTTTCCAGCTGAGAGACTCTGCCTCTCTGAAATGCTGCTTTTATACCCAGTCATGTTACTGACCTGTTGCCAGGTAACCTGGTTAGCTCCTCCAGGTGTTTCTGGTTTGTACCAGGTACTTTTCCAGCCTTTTGTTGCTCCTGTTCCAACTTTTTCCAGACGTGTTGCTGCATCAGATTCAGCTCTTATTTTCCATCTCAAGGTGAAACGTCTCAGTTTCATCATCTGACCGTCCCAATGATTTTGCAGTTGGGATTGCATTCAAAATTAAAATAACTGCTGAAATTTTATTTAATCAAAGTTGGATAAATTTTAAATAACATAAAAACAGAGCTGACCAATAGCTCGGAGTTGTCCCAGCAGCTGTGTCCTCATTCCAAGGATCATGTCCATGGTGGCCTGGGACAGAAAGTTCTTCTCACAGAAGGATCTTTCCCAGCCGTTACTGCGAGCCTTCTGCCACGACTGACACGAGACATGATTAAAAACATCAGAAAGATAACTTCAGCATCAGAAGCAGTCAGATCGATGAGGATGTGGTGAAAACATAATCTGTAACCAGAACAGGACAAACTGAGCCTGCTCCTCAGTGCATCAGTATCTAACACCAACCTGGAAAGCTCGGAGCAGAGCCATGTGGTCACTGAAGGTGTTGGAAGTGAAATGCTTGCGGCACTGCAGAGCAGCTTTCTTCTTGGAGCTCTCGGCAGGAAGGATGAAAGGGTCCCGATAGGCCAGAGTACAGGCGATGGTGAGAATAGGGTCCAGACATTTGAGCACTACAGCACACAGCACCATCTTTCCCAGGTGGGGCTCCACAGGTAGATCAGCCAGATGGAAGCCCAGATCAGTCAGGGCTTCATACTGGTCCAAGGCATCTATAGTCTGAGGAAAAGGTTGTGAGAGCAAGCACAGAAATCTGTGTGTGAGGTATCTGGGAGAGCTGCTTACCTTCAGCATTTTGACGGCGCTCCGGATTGCATGTGCGGGAGGAGGCTGTGGAGCTTTGGACAGGAAGTTCAGCGATGCGGGCAGGAGGATGGAGCCAGAAGTTTGGTCTGGAGACACAGCTCCTTAAACACAAAGCGAGATACGGCAAGACATTCAAGGTTTCACTTCCACTTCACCGGTCTTTATCCTGAATTAGTGTCTGTGCTCCATTCAAACCAAAAACATCAAAATAGCAACACAGCTTGCTTCCTAAAAACTGGAGCTTTTCTGGACAAAGTTAGGAAAATAAATCCCTCAAATAAAGACCATCACAGTGCTTCAGTCTCTGACACCAGCTTTATTCTGAAAGGCCGGATGGAACGCTGTTTAAACAAAGAGAAGAGGAAAACTGTAGTGAGTTGGACTGTGCCGGAACCCCCCCCTCCCAAAAAAACGACTCTTTCTCCAGGGAGTCATAGCCAAAAATACCCCTTTATCCAATCCACCTGCCTCAAAGTAATGGGTCCGCTTTAGAGCTTTGCTAGTTCTCCACACAAACAAGGAGTTACATGACAGCAGAGACTCTGGTTCCAGAGACGTTCGTCTCATCTCTGCAGGAGTTGGCAGCCAGAACCAGAAACCAGGAGGTTAGAACTTGGGGGCAAACGTAATTTCAGGTACACACAGCAAGGAAAACCTTCTCTATTCAGTCTGTGGATTAACTTGTGGAACAGGTTGGAGGGGACGCTCAGGAAATGTCCAGATATGATTAAATCATTATTTTATTTTATTTAATTACTTTTACAAGGTACAGAAATAAGGAAGGACTTTAATTAGCACTGGGTGTTCGCTGGTTATTTGTTTACTTTTGTTTTTATTCATTTATTTTGTTATTAATGTATCTTGGTGTTTATTATTATTATTATTATTATTATTATATTGATGGGAAGCTAAGTGTTTAAAACATTAACATTAAACTTTTTGGGATAGATTCAGTTATGGTTGTGTTTTATTACATATATAAATATATATATATATATATATTTATATATGTCATTATTTATGTCCTCATTCCTAGATGTACAGAGCTGCTATCCTCTGGTGGAAAATTGGTTTTCTTTTAGGAGCTGATAATACTGTGTTTCCAGATGAATTTACTGACACAGTAACATGTATGTTTATTCTGACACATCTGTAGTAATCTCACATCTCAGCTGTCTGTAGAGAAAGCTGAGGCATGTTGTGGAAACATGCTTCATTTATTTTCCGGCAGGAAGCAGAAAAACAGGCCTTGTGATGAAGAGGAAGCCCTTCCTACCTGCAGAGGCATTCGCAGCAGCTGTGGAACCTGGAATTCCAGCATGTTGTTGAACCGAAGGCGACTGAAGAGGTGGAAACAAACCCCAGGCTGGCAGCGTCCAGCTCTGTGGGGACAGAAACACGCTCCAGATGAAGCTCAGATTAACAAATGTCTTTAAAAAACAAGCAGCAGAAAAAATGTCTCTTTTCCCACTTTTTTGTATCATGAAAAATCAAAGCAAAAATAATCTCAGGGCCTTTTTATTTCTTCCAAAGCAGCCAGAAGGAAGCCACTGGGCTGCCTCAGGTGTCCTGGTCTCCAGAAGACTTCAGTGATGTCACTTCCTGATGTTCATGCTCGTATGGACCACACCACTGCTTTTATGGGGGAGGATCGTTTGTGTAACAGGGATGAGCGTTTGCTCAGGTACAGAACTAAATAATCTAAATTTAATGAATAATTATATACTTTATAAAAATCATTAGTAACAAAAAAACAAAACAAACACAAATAGATGTTTATGTTGATAAAAAAATTAGATTGACGTTTTTATACTTTTATTTTTTGTATTTCAAGTAGACTTTCTTTGATAACCATGAGGGGCATGACTGAAGAAGCCATGCCAACTCAAAATCAACCTGTTTCGCATTAAAGGAGACATTTCAATAAATATAAATCTGCTTAAATATAGATTTAGGAGACCCATTCTATTCTATTTATTTATTTCTATTTAATTTATGTTCTCCTCTTAGTCCTATAATGCTACTGTAACACTACAGTTATTTACCTACCATCCTCACAATAAATTACTTCTGTATCTGAATCTGTCTTGGTCTCTCAGATAAGTAGACTAGAAAATTTTACTTGTGATTTTCAGCGTTGCATGTTAATCAGGCTCCCTTTCTGATTATTAATTTGATTTAAGTCACTGGTCTTTGATCCAGCCTGACATGCTGAATGTGACTTATGTAAACTTTAATGATCATTTATTTAGTTCTTGTGTATTTGTACCGTATGACTTCCATGACAGTGGTCAGGACTGCTGTTGTTTTTAAAGTGATCTATGAATACATTTTTCTTGTTTGTTTTCCATCATGTTCAGCCACGTTGCAGCAAAAAGTCTTTAAAAGTTTAGACTAAAAAAGGTGGAGAGCTGACTAAACATGACACATCAAGAAGCAGACAGGAGGAGAAGCATGGGGAGGGCTGGAAGCTGTGCTCGCCATGTTAACATCTGTCCTGACATTACAGCTGCTGTACGGGTGTGATGTTACTGTTACCTTCCTTTCCTCTGCAGAACGCTGGCTTTGGAGATCCAAACTGACTTCAACATGGATGCACGAGTGAACGGATCAAAGGACTTCTACAACATGAGAAACAACCGGTTGGAAACTCTGGTGGACTTGATTCATTTTCCAACTCTCTACCAGAGACTGCACCTCTTTGACTTTTCCTGAGTCGATGACGAAGACCACGTCGTTGATGGTGATGCTCGTTTCAGCAATATTAGTCGACAGAATCTGAAAACATAAAAATCAGCAGGTATAGTGGACTTTAATCGGCAGCAATATTTCCGTTAGTTATAAGGATGAGAATGAATAGGGGGAGGTGGTTGCCCCGGGGGCTGGGACCCGGGGTGGCTGCGCTGATGGGGGGCTGCTGATCTTGGGGGATGCTCCGGACGGCCGCAGAGTGGGTGGGAGGTGATGGGGGGTTTGCTATTGGTGGAGGCCGGATTTGGGGCTTGCCGTCTTCTGGTCCGCCAGGGACATCTCCCACAAGACATGGTGGGGGGGGGGGGCTGGGAAGTGAGACTGGGAGGGTTGTATGCTGTGTGTGTGTGTTTTATACTGTGTGTGTGCGTGTGTGTGTGCTAGGATGAGTGGGAGTGTGCAAGGACACAGGTGTGTGTGTGTGTGTTCCCCGCTAGGCGAGGAATGTGCCCTTCTGGGGTCGGTGGGAGCTCGTTGGCTGAAGTCCCTGTGTGGCCCGGTCGTGGGGGGTGGCCTCTCCTGGCCTTTTGCCCCGGGGGACCTCCCGTGGAGCGGAGGTGCCTAATGCTACCAGAGGCTCAACATCCAGAGGGAAGTTCACTTGGTCAATGGGTGCCGCCCCGCCAGGTGTCCAGTGGGGTTTTTATATACTAAGAGATAATTTCTCTTTTTTTTCTTGTGAGTTAGTATCTGGTTGTTGTTGTGCTACTTTTGTGACATGTCTTTTGATTTGGTTATTATTTAAGAACTCTTAATGACTAGCAGCTCTGTTTTTCAGTAAAAGTTGTAGGAAATGTTCTGGTGTGTTCATGTACAGGTGTAACAGTTTGTTGTCTGAGTGATGTTGTGGATTGAAGGGTCGTTTCCTTCTGTCTGTGATCTTTTTGTCTCCCTTTCTTCTTTTCTCTTTTGCTTCTTTTTGCTCTTTTTCCATCTTTTTCTGTCCCCTCGGTCAGGTCCAGCAAGATACAGAGATTCCGTGATTCAACGTACATAAATAAATAAATGAATCAGATTATCAAGAGGAGTCTTCTACCCATAGGCCTCCCCTTGGCAGAGCAAATTTTGTTCAGCATGATACAGAAACCAGATTATATTTTGCTGCTATGATGCTGGACAGAACAAGTAAAAAAAATAATGGTAGGAGTTTTTCATTTGGATGCAGAGTTTATGTCAGTATTTATGTGGTGGTTTGGTCAGAATAACTCAGAGTCTTATGACTCCAGATTTTGTGTTAATTTTCTGTTATTCTTGTTGACAAGACTGAAAATTTTTGGCCTGTTCCTAAATGTGTGATTAATGTTCAGAAAACCGTTGCAAGTTCAGTAAAATAAAGGTTAAATAAGTGACATCAGGAGCAGTTCTGTCTTCATCAACTGCATTAAAAGCATGACTCACTATCTTCCTGACGTTCCGGTGGAGAGGTCTTCATGGCTCTTTTTCTGATCAGAGTCTGCATGTCTGAATGTAGGTGAACACCTGGTAACTGAGACGACACACACCTGTCAGCTGCATGTTTCTGATGAACATGATGGTGTGAACAATGAAAATTAAGCCCACCGTGATAAAAACAAAGGATTCCTCATTTCTACAAGAATACTGATGAAGAATGTGTCTTATTTATTCTTTCTCTCAGCAGTAGACGAGCTGGAGGTTAAATCAACTTTCCAGTTGTTTTCCTGAGTAATAGCAAATAAATGCAGGTGTTAAGGGGTTAACTGTGGATGGATTTATCGAGATCAGCTGAGTTCAGCACAGTTCTGGACGTGGAGTTAACACAGTGTAGATGATGATGAAATACATAATCTAAACGAGGCGTTTTACTGTCTCTTGAACTGAAAATGGATTTTTTTTTGGTTTAGGAAACAAAATGAGGAAAATCAAACCAGAAACCAAACCAAAAACAAAGTGACTGAAGGAAGACGGAGCATTTCTTAAATCATTTTAAGAATTACATGAAGAAGTTTTCTTCTAGATGGAGTTTGCCTTTTACCTCTCAGAGTGTGCGGAGAATCGCTCATCGTCCGACAGGATGCGGTCCCTGAGCGACACTATTTCATCGTATCCAGGAAGAAAAATCAAGACGGCGCCTGAAACCCAGAAGATAAAATGCATGTTCTTTCAGGTTCAAAGGGAATCTAACATGTCTGTGCAAACATACACGTCACTGGAGGGTCTAAACCTGAGAATAACCATTTTCATGGATCAGAACAGCCCAGCTCAGACTTTCTCTTCTCAAGGGGGAACTGCTGATAGAGATGTCTCACCATCACTGGTCGAGGAGCAGATGTTGTGGAGCAGAGCCATGATGAGGTCCAGGTCCACCCACTGATCATCAAAGCTATGGTGGTCAGAGTTTGAGCAGCTCTTGGTCTTCAGCGCTCAGCTTTGCAGAGCCACACTGCATCAAAGCTGATTCCTCCACACTGCTCACATCCCGCAAAGGTCTGCCAAAGCAACAACAACACACCCTTTTTTCACTCTGTTGGTGTGCTAGAATTTACCTGAAATGAACCCAACACAATCTGTTCCAGCACTAACGACACATTAAACAAATAGTCCAGTCTTAGGCTATAAATGAAATGTACAGCTTTAACTGTAACCCTCCTACAGAAAACTGGGATGACAAATCTATAAAATATTTAAGAATACACATCCCTACAGATCTATCAGAATTAGCAGAAACTTAATTATAAACCTTTCAGGAAATCAGGCATGGATATTTATAGTCTGGACGTTTGACATCATATCTAAACCTCACTTCATGTATTGAGTCAATTTAAGATGAAACATTCTACAAAAAGTCTGATACCTTTTTTTAGTTAATACCATAGAAGATCGAGACAAGCAGAAGAGTAGGACAGATGAATATCTAGACACATCTAGGAGGAAAAAACCAAGGAACAATACAAGGTACGACAGCTGTCAAAAGATGTTTTCTTTTTATGTAATTGTAAATAAATTCGACTAATCACATTATAAAATTGTATTTAGGCTTTTTTTTCCTGTAAATCTATAAGAAAAAAAATTAATTCAGATGTCTTCATACAATGGAGTAATTTTTAGAATCCAGAGCTGCCGCTCCAGATGTGGTTTTGAGGTTATCCTGCAGTTCTCTGATACTCCCCACAGCTGCAGAGTAATCAGAGTATTTCTGCAGGACAGTGTGAAGAGAAATGGTGAGAGAAACAGTCCCTGGTGGTGCTCCAGGTCTGCTGACCACCATCTCAGATACACAACCTCTGGTTCTCACAAACTGGTGTGTTTGTTAGCGAGTCATGAATCCAGGTGGTGGAGCTTCCACCTGGAATTTATGGAGCTTCTCACTTCACAAAGCAGCTGAATTGTATTAAAACACTTGAGAAATTAAAGAACATGATCCTCAAAGTGCTGCCTGATTGGTCCACATGAGAGTGGCTCTCTGAAGCAGGTAGGCGATGGCATCTTCAACCCCAAGAACATTACGATAAGCAAACTGTGATGGGTCCTGATAAGGTGATGACTTGCTTTTTTGAGGTGAGCCAGTAACCATCTCTGCAGGATTTTCATGATGTGAGGTGTTAGGACAGCTGGTCTGTAGTCATCTGGTTTAGATTTCTTAGGTACTGGAACAAGCAGAATGTTACCACAGAACAGGAACTCTTCTGGCTTTTAGTGTTCAACCAAGTTATTAAGGATCCCATGTTTCTGGTGTTTTGAGGTCCCTCTGTGTCAGCGGTGTCAAACTCAAATACACAGCAGGCCAAAAAGAGGAAAACTGGAACAAGCTGAGGGGTGGACTGTTCAATGTTTATTAAAAAGTCTTTTAAAATGATCTTATTGCACACACTGAACCTGAAACTAACAGAGTATTAGTTTACAGCCTAAAAACAACATTAATCAACAAATAAATAAAAAAAAAAAAGTCTGCTCAACGTTTGTTGCATTTATTTCTTATGGCTCTATATATAGAAATGGTGGTGTATTTCTTCTTCAGAGTCATTTCAAGTGAAAACATTTTCTACAGGCAAAGATAATTTTGTAATTTTAAAAAATCAAATGCCCTGTTAGCAATAAGAAAAATAAGCTTCGCTCTTTACATCTGAAACATATTCTGTTTTCAAAGTCCACTTTTCAAATGAGCCATTTTTTGGGGAGAGGCATTGATGGCAAAGGTGAGTAGCACCGTCAAGCTGCTAGAGAACAAGCAAGGTACGCGCTCGCGGGCCCGTGAATGTCGCGCCAATGCGCTGGCAGTGCATTGTGGGACTTGTAGTATTATAGCTGTCCAGCACTAATAGTGATTAGATATGAAAAAATAATTCATTCACAGGCCGGATGTGGCCTGCAGGCCTTGAGTTTGACATTTATGATCTGTGTCCTAAAATGTCCTCCATGTGAAGACACAACACGCTAAGTTCAGTAGGACTTTTCCAGAACACAGCTGAGGCTGAAGGATCACTGAGGTCTGGAACATGTTCACCTACATGTCTAGATGTGTTCAGGTGCTCAGATCTCCCTCGTGATGTTTATACAGGACGGGCTTCAGTTTTTTAACTTTGAACAAACCTGCTAAATACTGAAGGAAAGAACAGCACTGAGGTAAACAACACTCACAAAGAGGACCTGAGCAGATCCATGGCCTCTGTCTGCCAGAAGTGTTTAGCAAAGTCCAGGGCAGTCCTGAAATGAGATGACAAGGTTTGTAGAAGTAAGCTTAACGGTTATTTCTGCAGGTCATAGCTCGTGTTACGGCTTACATTAGTAGGACTGACTTCAAATTCATACAGAAGATTAAATTTCACCATCATTAACCCTTAAAGCTTAAGCTATTAGATCTTTTTAGTCGGCATGTTTTCTTTTTATACAGTAGAAGCTGAAGCTTTTAATCCTAGTATAAACCAGTCTGTAGCAGCTTTTAATCCCAGTATAAACAAGTGTGTAGCAGCTTTTTAATCCCAGTATAAACCAGTTTGTAGCAGCTTTTAATCCAGTATAAACCAGTCTGTAGCAGCATTTAATCCCCAGTATAAACCAGTCTGTAGCAGCTTTTAACCCAGTATAAACCAGTCTGTAGCAGCTTTTAATCCAGTATAAACCAGTCTGTAGCAGCTTTTAATCCCAGTATAAACCAGTCTGTAACAGCTTTTAATCCCAGTATAAACCAGTCTGTAGCAGCTTTTAAAACCCCCAGTATAAACCAGTCTGTAGCAGCTTTTAACCCCAGTATAACCAGTCTGTAGCAGCTTTTAATCCCAGTATAAACCAGTCTGTAGCAGCTTTTAATCCCAGTATAAACCAGTCTGTAGCAGCTTTTAATCCCAGTATAAACCAGTCTGTAGCAGCTTTTAATCCCAGTATAAACCAGTCTGTAACAGCTTTTAATCCCAGTATAAACCAGTCTGTAGCAGCTTTTAATCCCAGTATAAACCAGTCTGTAGCAGCTTTTAATCCCAGTATAAACCAGTCTGTAGCAGCTTTTAACCCCAGTATAAACCAGTCTGTAGCAGCTTTTAATCCCAGTATAAACCAGTCTGTAGCAGCTTTTAATCCCAGTATAAACCAGTCTGTAGCAGCCTTTAATCCCAGTATAAACCAGTCTGTAGCAGCTTTTAATCCCAGTATAAACCAGTCTGTAGCAGCTTTTAATCCCAGTATAAACCAGTCTGTAGCAGCTTTTAATCCCAGTATAAACCAGTCTGTAGCAGCTTTTAATCCCAGTATAAACCAGTCTGTAGCAGCTTTTAATCCCAGTATAAACCAGTCTGTAAGCAGCTTTTAACCCCAGTAATAAACCAGTTCTGTAGCAGCTTTTAATCCCAGTATAAACCAGTCTGTAGCAACAGCTTTTAATCCCCGGATAAACACAGTCTGTAGCAGCTTTTAATCCCAGTATAAACCAGTCTGTAGCAGAATTTAATCCCAGTATAAACCAGTCTGTAGCAGCTTTTAATCCCAGTATAAAACAGTGTGCAGCAGCTTTTAATCCCAGTATGAACCAGTCTGTAGCAACTTTTAATCCAGTATAATAACCAGTCTGTAGCAGCTTTTTAATCCCAGTATAAACCAGTGTGTAGCAGCTTTTAATCCCAGTATAAACCAGTCTGTAGCAGCTTTTAATCCAGTATGAACCAGTCTGTAGCAACTTTTAATCCAGTATAAACCAGCTGTGTAGCAGCTTTTAATCCCAGTATGAACCAGTCTGTAGCAGCTTTTAATCCCGTATGAACCAGTCTGTAGCAACTTTTCATCCAGTATAAACCAGTCTGTAACAGCTTTTAATCCCAGTATAAACCAGTCTGTAGCAGCTTTTAATCCCAGTATAAACCAGTCTGTAGCAGCTTTTAATCCAGTATAAACCAGTCCTGTAACAGTTTTTAATCCCAGTATAAACCAGTCTGTAGCAGCTTTTAATCCAGTATAAACCAGTCTGTAACAGCTTTTAATCCCAGTATAAACCAGTCTGTAGCAGCTTTTTAATCCCAGTGTGAACCAGTCTGTAGCAGCTTTTAATCCCAGTATAAACCAGTCTGTAGCAGCTTTTAATCCCAGTGTGAACCAGTCTGTAGCAGCTTTTAATCCCAGTATAAACCAGTGTGTAACAGCTTTTAATCCCAGTATAAACCAGTCTGTAGCAGCTTTTAATCCCAGTATAAACCAGTCTGTAGCAGCTTTTAATCCCAGTATAAACCAGTCTGTAACAGCTTTTAATCCCAGTATAAACCAGTCTGTAGCAGCTTTTAATCCCAGTATAAACCAGTCTGTAGCAGCTTTTAATCCCAGTATAAACCAGTCTGTAACAGTTTTTAATCCCAGTATAAACCAGTCTGTAGCAGCTTTTAATCCCAGTATAAACCAGTCTGTAACAGCTTTTAATCCCAGTATAAACCAGTCTGTAGCAGCTTTTAATCCAGTGTGAACCAGTCTGTAGCAGCTTTTAATCCCTGTATAAACCAGTGTGTAGCAACTTTTAATCCCAGTATAAACCAGTGTGTAGCAGCTTTTAATCCCAGTATGAACCAGTCTGTAGCAACTTTTAATCCCAGTATGAACCAGTCTGTAGCAACTTTTAATCCCAGTATAAACCAGTCTGTAACAGCTTTTAATCCCAGTATAAACCAGTGTGTAGCAGCTTTTAATCCCAGTATGAACCAGTCTGTAGCAACTTTTAATCCCAGTATGAACCAGTCTGTAGCAACTTTTAATCCCAGTATAAACCAGTCTGTAACAGCTTTTAATCCCAGTATAAACCAGTGTGTAGCAGCTTTTAATCCCAGTATGAACCAGTCTGTAGCAGCTTTTAATCCCAGTATAAACCAGTGTGTAGCAGCTTTTAATCCCAGTATGAACCAGTCTGTAGCAACTTTTAATCCCAGTATAAACCAGTCTGTAGCAGTTTTTAATCCCAGTATAAACCAGTCTGTAGCAGCTTTTAATCCCAGTATAAACCAGTCTGTAGCAGATTTTAATCCCAGTATAAACCAGTCTGTAGCAGATTTTAATCCCAGTATAAACCAGTCTGTAGCAGCTTTTAATCCCAGTATAAACCAGTGTGTAGCAGCTTTTAATCCCAGTATAAACCAGTCTGTAGCTGCTTTTAATCCCAGTATAAACCAGTCTGTAGCAGTTTTTAATCCCAGTATAAACCAGTCTGTAACAGCTTTTAATCCCAGTATAAACCAGTCTGTAGTAGTTTTTAATCCCAGTATAAACCAGTGTGTAGCAGCTTTTAATCCCAGTGTAAACCAGTCTGTAGTAGCTTTTAATCCCAGTATAAACCAGTCTGTAACAGCTTTTAATCCCAGTATAAACCAGTCTGTAGTTTTTAATCCCAGTATAAACCAGTGTGTAGCAGCTTTTAATCCCAGTATAAACCAGTCTGTAGTAGTTTTTAATCCCAGTATAAACCAGTGTGTAGCAGCTTTTAATCCCAGTATAAACCAGTCTGTAGTAGCTTTTAATCCAGTATAAACCAGTCTGTAGCAGCTTTTAATCCCAGTATGAACCAGTCTGTAGCAGATTTTAATCCCAGTATAAACCAGTCTGTAGCAGCTTTTAATCCCAGTATGAACCAGTCTGTAGCAACTTTTAATCCCAGTATAAACCAGTCTGTAGCAGCTTTTAATCCCAGTATGAACCAGTCTGTAGCAGATTTTAAATCCCAGTATAAACCAGTCTGTAGCAGTTTTTAATCCCAGTATAAACCAGTCTGTAGCAGCTTTTAATCCCAGTATAAACCAGTCTGTAGCAGATTTTAATCCCAGTATAAACCAGTCTGTAGCAGCTTTTAATCCCAGTATGAACCAGTCTGTAGCAGATTTTAATCCCAGTATAAACCAGTCTGTAGCAGTTTTTAATCCCAGTATAAACCAGTCTGTAGCAGCTTTTAATCCAGTATAAACCAGTCTGTAGCAGTTTTTAATCCCAGTATAAACCAGTCTGTAGCAGCTTTTAATCCCAGTATAAACCAGTCTGTAGCAGATTTTAATCCCAGTATAAACCAGTCTGTAGCAGAGTTTAATCCAGTATAAACCAGTCTGTAGCAGCTTTTAATCCCAGTATAAACCAGTGTGTAGCAGCTTTTAATCCCAGTATAAACCAGTCTGTAGCTGCTTTTAATCCCAGTATAAACCAGTCTGTAGCAGCTTTTAATCCCAGTATAAACCAGTCTGTAGTAGCTTTTAATCCAGTATAAACCAGTCTGTAGCAGCTTTTAATCCCAGTATAAACCAGTCTGTAACAGCTTTTAATCCAGTATAAACCAGTCTGTAGCAGCTTTTAATCCCAGTATAAACCAGTCTGTAACAGCTTTTAATCCAGTATAAACCAGTATGTAGCAGCTTTTAATCCCAGTATAAACCAGTCTGTAGCAGCTTTTAATCCCAGTACAAACCAGTATGTAGCAGCTTTTAATCCCAGTATAAACCAGTGTGTAGCAGCTGTCAGACTGGGAGGTAAAATGATGTAAAATGAATGTATGAATAGATATAGCACTATAAAGGTCGACCAGAAGAAGAAAGCAGAATTTCTTACTAACAGAACTTTGTAGAAATAACACACAGATCAACAGTGACCAAACCTTTTCTCATCTCATCGTTCTCTGAAGTCTTGGCTTTCAGGAGAAAAAATATTGTTATTGAAACAAACACACAACAGAAACTATTTCCATGTTTCCACTTTTTCCTCATTTCCAGTTATTCCTGCTACTATTTACCTGCTATCCTCACTAAACCAACTCCAGCTCAGCTGCTTTGTGGCGCCACCGTGCATCAGAAACGTCTTCTTGGCTTTATTCCAGCCATAGAGGAGCATTATTTTTCTTCTCTTCACACACACATAGAACTTTCTGCTCACTGGTTGATCTTTGGCTGCTCCTGATTGGACGTTACCGTCAATCTAAGCTTTCTGATTGGTGGAAAGTCTGACAGGAAGTGGCTTCATCATCATGTCCAGGTCTAAATAGAGGTCTCTTAGCAACATAGTAGTGATGGTGATGTTTTTATGATGAAATGTGATAAATAATGCTGTTATCATGGATCATTGTGGATTTACCAGATAGAGTCTCCGAATAAAACTAAATTTAGTGGCTGGATTGTAAACCTCCTGGATGGGATAGAAATGCCTGGAAAACCTCCGTAGATCATCTAAAGGGTTAAATATCCATCACATTTACCCCACAGAGATACACAGCACCGCTCCTGGTGGTGGAGGAGAGAGAACTCTGGGAGATCTGCTGGAGTTTTAAGGATTAATCTTGTAAAATTGAAATAATGACAATACGGACAGTGATGCCACGTTGTCCTACCATCCATTAGATGCTGTGATGTTGATGTCAGCCCCCATGGCGAGCAGCTGCTGCATCTGTGGGACGAATCCTCGCGCTGCCGACACCATCAGAGCCGTGGCGCCTGTTTGACTATGCATGTAATCCACTAGATAAAAAAAACATTCATCCCAGTCAGCCTCAAAGGAAATGTCTTTTAGAGCTTCTTAGAGCAAACATATCCACTAGGGAAGACATTTAGAAGGTTTCGGTCTTTTTGGATCACAGTCTTTAGCAACTTTTAAAAACCCATGAGACTAAAAGTACTTTATTATTAGATTTTAAACATTTAATGACGAAATCTGCATCAAAACTGTGTTGTGAAAAAAAAAAAAATCCTGTATAGGGCCAGTAAAGACGGGGTATCTTCACAGAGGTGAGAGACTAGATGTCGTACCGTTGACACTTTCACTGAGAATGAGGTTGAACAGCTGACTGAAAGCCTCC
The DNA here is from genome assembly GCF_017639745.1 of Melanotaenia boesemani. Lineage (NCBI taxonomy): Eukaryota > Metazoa > Chordata > Actinopteri > Atheriniformes > Melanotaeniidae > Melanotaenia > Melanotaenia boesemani. Next base: position 29,580,772 of record NC_055700.1, read on the forward strand.
AGCTCTTCATGCAGGAAAATGTTTGAAATGCAGGAGTCCATCTCCCTCAGCAGCCACGGCTCCATCTGGTCCGCTCCACCTTTGTTCTAGGACACAAAAACAGCCAGGTCACCGGGATGAAGTGATCACAAACAGCTCGACTGGATGGTGGTACAGACCTCTAAACTGGTTGATAACCACCAAGAAAACCCCATAATAAAAACTGATAATAAAACAAAAAGAACTAAGTCTGGACAGACAGAGGAAACTGATCAGAAATGAGCCACGAAAGAGAATGAAAGTGAACCACCCAGTATTCGAAAGGAAAGGCCTCACCATGTAGCAGATGAGGAGATGGTTTGGAGTCAGCTAACAGATTAAAACCTCGTGCAAACATTGCCGTTGGGGGGTGACTGCCAAACAGTTTAATACCTGAAAGTGTATCAGCCCAGAGCCGAAGCAGAAAACATGAAAATGAGGGAAGACATGCCAACAGCTGTGCCACAGATCCTAGAAACAGATGTGATGGGGTTATACTGTAGACACTCACTTTTTTTATCAGTAAATCATGAAGGTAACTGGTTGAGCGCATTTATTTATTCACTCTACTACAGTCCAGTTTTTTACTTTTTTCCCTGAATTTTGTTTTATTATGTGACCTGATGTTTTCCAGGTGAATGTGTACACATTTTCAGCTGTTCATTAGGAAAACTGTCGTGACTTGAGGAGGAAGTGGACCCAAATGCAGGACGGAGAAGGCAGACGGGTGCAGGAATAAAGGTTTTAATAAAGAAACCCTTACTAAACCGAACAATAGAGACATGACGGGGAAACACAATGGACGAGCTGACAAAGGCCACCTGGAACCAAGGAGTATAAATAGCTGAGGGACTAATAAGAAACAGCTGGAGCAAATTTAGCAAATCAAACCAGGTGTACAAACAAACAGGAACCAGAAAGCAAAACACTCATTAACTTTCAAAATAAATCAGGAAACCAGAACTAAACATGACAAGACTAAAAGCCTTAAATCAAAACCATAAGATCATGACAAAAATACCCTAAATATCCTATTTATCTTTTATTCTAAGATTTGTTCTTTTAATTAGGACATTTAATGGACAGCTGCTTTGCAGGAAAGGGGGTCAGAGAAAGACCTGCTGCAGAGGGCCCTAGACCAGCATTTGAACCTGGACCAGCTACATGGAGGAGCTGTAGACTCTGTAAATTAAGTTGTATTTTCATTTTGTTTCAGCTTTTTTCATTTTTTCTAGAGCCGCAAAGCGCTGGATAGCTCTGCAGACCGCCGCTGTGCTTCTATCAGGCTCTGAAGGCAAATTTATTCTGGTCGCAGAAGACGGACACGCAGACGGACGGACAGCTTCATCGGTTTCCTGAATCAGTCGCTCTGTAATTTGGTCCGTTTTCAGGGAGTTTAGCTGTCTGTCGCTTGATGCAGCGCTGAGCAGAATAGCTGCCATGCGACCAGGCAAAGAAACAAACCAGAGTAGAAGAGGATCAGGAAGGGAACAAAACAGTAGAAAGACGCAGACAACAACTGTAGAAACTGCATGAGCTTCTGAATAAAGACTATTTGTGAGTGTTTAGGGCGTGTTGGGCGGCTGGAAACAACGCCATAGCGACGCGTCACCGCTGCTAACGTGTCGGAAACTGACGTCGGCTCGCAGGAGTGAAGTCTGAACTCAGCACTGCTCCCTAGTGGAGGAATGCCATGCCAACGCAAAACAAGCATGGCAGTATGAGGACGGCGACGCAGACAACGTTTGAAAAGGACGTGGCCGTTTACGTACGTGAGGGAGCAGAAATGGGTCTTTAGCCTCAGCTGAGTGTCTGGAGGAGACTTAAGTTCAGGTCACAGACAGGGGGAGGGGGAAAATGAATATAACTCTCAGAATCTATTCGTGTTTTCTGAATTGCAGAAATCATCGGGTCCTAATCAGGCTCATGTACTTTCCCGCTGAATTATCAGCTTCCTGAGGAGTGGCCTGCCAATAAAAGTAGTCCCAGCTACCTGAGTGAAGCTAGGCTCCGCAGACTCAAACAAGCATGGCGTCCAACGCTGGTCCTGCAAAAAGTTTGGTTTGTGCCATTATCATCTGATAGAAATCAATAGCAGTTTAGAGAGGTCATCAAAGGTCAACCAGCCTTCCCACATTAAACCTAAATCAGACTGCCTTTTGAAGAGTTTGTGCTGGCTCTGTGCTTTAAGAACTTTAAACCAGAAGCAGCACGAACATAAATCTTGTCTGCACAACAAAGTGTGGGAGAGGGGGCAACTTAAAAAATCATTTATTGCTATTTTTTTCTAATGTTTTGAGGCTAAAATCACACAGTTTAATAATTTTTTCCTCAAAATATGACCTTTTGTTGTCTTTTTACTGTTTGTATCTCCCAGGATACGTCACACATTTTCAAATGTTTAATGTGTAAGCTTTATTAAACATAAAAGTAATTTATTAGCTACTCTATTTGAAGTTTTTTAACTCAAAGTTTTTAAAAGTGCAGAAAAACTGAATACCAGTTATTCATATGTACTGAAGGCTGGAAACAAATGTAGTTTTGATTAAATAAAATGTCTTCTGTATTTAAGCTAACATATCTCTGGAGCTATGCTAGTATAATCCTGTTGCCATGGAAACTGTGTAAACTGTTATGATGAGTTTGACCTGTGACTTCTGACACATGATGGAGGTCTGTCCAGTCTTCCTGCATCAACCTTTCACTGCCAGGATGGGGACGTGGTCACTGAGGCTATGTCCACATGGCACTGAAGCCGCTTCAGGTGTGAAAACGGTGGCAAAAACTACTAGAAGGGCTTCAACATGCCCACAACGCCGCTGTAGTACACACTACAAGGCTTCTTTAAAAAAACTCGAGGAAGGGTGGACTGGGAATCGGCGCGTGTTCATCACATTGACGTCATAACCTTGAGTTGTGCAGCTTCGCTGTTCACACAGTACGGCAGGCGGTAGAGGACTCAAACCGATCCCCTTTGGTACCCGGCTTCAGACCTGTTCGGTTTCATGGAGACTAATCCCTGCTTCGTGGGGATGAAAGGGTGGTTTGCTGAAATACTTTTTTTCTACAATCTGGCATCGTGAGGACGGCCCCTTACAATCACCAATACAAACTACAATACAGTACATTTATCCCCTCATCTGAACGTACTGATGCTAACGCTTTTCTTCTGCTGTCAGAACATACTGACTAAAATGACCTAAAAACATACGTACACTGGTGAATCAGCAATACATATTTTGAAATAATTAAAAAGTTTAATCAGTATTTAAGACTTTTACGTTATTGATTATCTTGTAGAATATAGGTTTCAAAACATAAGCATATGGGATAGTGATTGTTTTACACTCCTATCTGGACAACGTATCTACAGCTTCTACAGACATCAATATTCATTTATTAATGCAGAGTAAATATAATTTATTTTCCAACAAGAACGCATAAAATGATGCTTTGTCCACGTGTCCTCCGTTTTGGAGTTGGGTATAAAAGCATCGACAGTTTTAAACTGACACGAAGTCACATGACTTACCTACCTGACCTACCCGCTCTTGAAACATTATCATGACATGAAGTGTAGATACTTAAGTCGTAGTACTCAAGTACTACTTTGACTGGGAGATGTGATTGTTTAATCAGTTTTTCTCAGAGGTTAGTACTGAGCAGTGTACTGATTATTTTTTTCTCTCATTTTGTGTCTAAACGGTCTGATCAGCATCCGGCATGCTTCCCTCGTTTGACTGTCCTCTGTTCTTTCCCAGTTTGAAAATGCCTTATTTTTAATACTGAGACTCTACAGTCCAATCACGTCTTGTATGCTTGTGACGTCTGTAGTGAGGTGTGTGTTTACCGGCTTGTTGAAGCTCTGCTCATCCTCATCTCTACATCCACGGAGGATCCCTGGCGCCAACAAATGGCTCGTCTCTTTCTCCCCAGCAGAACTGGTTTCCACCGCCTCGCACCACTCTGTCAGTCGTTTCTGTTTTCTCTCCTCTGAAAACCAGAATATGTCACATACACAGAGGATGCTGATATCAAGCCAGGCTGGAGGCTGGAGATAAATAAATCAACTGTCATTACTTCTCTGTGTCTCTTCATCATATTTCCACATGTCCTTGTTGCTGAAGCCGGTCAGTCTCAGGATGTCCTCCAGAAAGAACTCCTTCACTTCAAACTGTCTCCCTTTGACTACAAAACAAGAGGAAAACAACTTATTTCACTAGTAATCATCCCATGTCATCTCCACAGATAAACCTGGGAAAATGGAAATTTGTCCCTTTTTTGCAGTAATTAAAACTCTTTCTTAAATTAGACTGTCCCTCCTAATTTTACATTTTTCCCCACATCACTACAAATTAAATACAAATACTTTCATTTCAACATTCATCTATCTTCTTATCTGTGTGGCAGAGGCAACAGGTTCAGGAGGGAGACCCAGACCTTCCTTTCTCCAGCTCCTCCTGGGGGATCCGGAGTCACTCCCAGCCCAGAATAATCCCTCCATTGAGTCCTGGGTCTTCCTGGAGGTCTCCTCCCAGTACAATGTGACCTAATCAGATGTCCAAACCACCTCAGCTGACTCCTGTTGATACGGAGGCTCAGCAGCTCCATGATGAGCCTCCTCGTCTCAGTCTGAGTCTGAATGTTTTGTTGTAAAGGAGAAGTCCGTCCCTCCAGGATTTTCTGACTGGTGTGACATAAACTACTTTCCTTCCTGACACCGTAATTAAACTAAACTATAATTACTATCTGGATGAAAAGCTTGCCAACAGTTTTAACAACTACTTCAATTCCATAGGAGACTCGATGGCAAAACCATAAATCCACAAGGGGGATCCACTTACCCACAAAACCTAAAAGGAAACCGCTTTAGCTCATTCTTTCTCACGTCTACTAATAAAACAGAAATTATCAACATTATCATGAATATGAAAAGTTCTCATACTGCTGGTGTGGATGATAAATGTAGTAACTGACAAACAAACATGGCGCTGTGCGAGCAGCTGCGTGCTACGGCAGCTCTGCCTCCTCTATTCCTTTTTTTTTAGCGTTTTCTATGGTTTTTAGACGTGGTTTTCTTTTTTCCTTTACAGCAGTCAGTACCAGGTGCAATTCTGCACATGGGAAGCCTACTTTTATTGATTTTCTATTTGGATTTCTGCTTCTTTTGGCACTTTTCCAGACTTCGGTGGGGGACACCTTTGGTTTCAGCCACGGCTCCATTGTTTACACCAGGGACCAGCTGTTAGCTCTGAGCAGCACTGCTCTTCTCTACGCGGAGAAGCCGGAGATTCCCGCGGAGATACGGAGAAAAAGAAGAGGCTGCAGAGCAGGAAGAAAGCTCCAGGAGAGGAAACGGAGGTACAGGCCATATTTACCCTCTGTGATTATGGGAAACGTTCGTTCCCTCTCTAACAAGACCGACGAGCTCACGGCGCTGACCCGGCTACAGCGGGAGTTCAGGGAATGTAGCCTCATGTGTTTAATGGAGACGTGGCTGAATGGACTTATTCCGGACTCTGTGGTTTCCCTGGATGGATTTAAACTTTCGCGCGCGGATAGGAGTGCAGCGGAGAGTGGTAAGAGGAAAGGCGGGGGACTCGCGGTGTATGTCAACGAGAGATGGTGCAGCCGGGCGCACATCTCTGTAAAGGAACAACTCTGCACCAGGGACAGTGAGTTACTCGCTGTGGGCATGCGGCCGTATTACCTCCCGAGGGAGTTTTCACACGTTATACTGTTTAATGTGTACATCCCTCCCTCGGCTGATGCAGCAGCTGCTTGTGAGCTGCTCCACAGCGCAGTGACTCGGATGCAGACTCGCCACCCGCAGTCCCTCCTGCTCATCAGCGGGGATTTCAATCACACCTCGCTCTCTGCCACTCTCCCTACTTTCGTCCAGTACGTGAAGTGCCACACCAGGGAGAACAAGACGCTGGACCTACTGTATGCTAATGTGAAGGACGCATACACCTCCGCCCCCCCTCCCCCCGCTTGGACGCTCTGATCACAACCTCGTACATCTGCTCCCTGAATACACACCCAGGGTGAGAAGACAGCTGGCACAGAAGAAGTCTGTGAAAGTGTGGACCGATGAGGCCAATGAGAGACTGAGAGACTGTTTCCAAACCACAGACTGGGAGACACTCTGCAGCTCTCATGGAGAGGACATTGATGGCCTGACCCACTGCATCACGGACTACATCAACTTCTGTGTGGAGAACACTGTGCCAACCCGGAGGGTGCGGTGTTTCTCCAACAACAAACCCTGGGTGACCCCTGAGCTTAAAGTCCTGCTGAACCAGAAGAAGAGGGCTTTCATTTCAGGGGACAGAGAGGAGCAGAGGAGAGTTCAGCATGAACTCCAGTACAAGATCAGGCGGGCCAAGGACAGCTACAGGAAGAAGCTGGAGGAGCGACTGGAGCAGAAGAACACACGGGACGTGTGGAGAGGGCTGAAGGAGATCTCTGGATTTGGACAGAGTGGTGCCAGAGGGACAGCTGATGGAGACCAGCGCTGGGCCAATGATTTAAATCTGTTTTTTAACAGATTTGATTCTAACCCCACTCCCTCTGCCCCCCCTCCCTCCTCTTCACACATTCTCAGTCCAGCGTCTACCATCCCCTTCCCCCGACCACCTTCATCTTCACCTCCACTTTCACCTACCCCCCATCTCCACTCCACACCAATGGACTCCACCACCAGCCCCCCACTGCCCTCCACCTCCCCCCTCTCCCTTACATCGGCCCAGGTGAGGAGAGAACTGAGGCGGCTGAAGAACAGGAAAGCTGCAGGACCCGACGGCATCAGCCCCAGGCTGCTCAGGACCTGTGCAGACCAGCTCTGTGAGGTGCTCAGGTACATCTTTAACCTGAGCCTCAGCCTGGAGAAGGTCCCTGTCCTGTGGAAGACCTCCTGTGTGGTTCTGGTTCCTAAGATATCACACGCTAAGGAACCGAACCATTACAGACCCGTCGCCTTGACCTCCCACCTGATGAAGACCATGGAGAGGTTCATCCTCGGTCACCTCCGCTCCGTGGTGTGCACCACGATGGACCCGCTGCAGTTTGCCTACAGGCCAAACATCGGGGTGGATGATGCTGTCATCTACCTACTGCACAGGGCGCTGGCTCACCTGGAGACGCTGGGAGCGTCGTGAGAGTCATGTTTTTTGACTTCTCCAGTGCGTTCAACACCATCCAGCCGGCGCTGCTGCAGGGGAAGCTGGAAGGAGCTGGAGTGGATGGAAAGTTAGCTGCGTGGACCATCGACTACCTCACCAACCGGCCACAGTACGTGCGTCTGCAGAACTGTGTGTCTGAGGTGGTAGTCTGCAGCACGGGGGCCCCTCAAGGAACAGTGCTCTCACCGTTCCTCTTCACCCTCTACACCTCGGACTTCACCTACAACACCAGCAGCTGTCATCTCCAGAAGTTCTCTGACGACTCAGCCATTGTGGGCTGTGTGTCTGAGGGGAACGAGCTGGAGTACCGGTCAGTCATCATGGACTTTGTGGACTGGTGTGAGTGCAACCACCTGTGCTTAAACACCAGTAAGACCATGGAGATGGTGATTGACTTCCGGAGAAGGACACTACCCCACACACCGGTGAACATCCAGGGGAAGGACATTGACCTGGTGGACAGTTTCAAGTACCTGGGTGTTCACCTCAACAATAAACTGGACTGGTCACACCACACAGACGCCCTGTACAAGAAGGGCCAGAGTCGCCTCCACCTCCTGAGGAGACTGAGGTCCTTTGGAGTATGCAGGCCTCTGCTAAGGACATTTTATGTCTCTGTGGTAGCCTCTGCTGTCCTCTACGCCGTTGTCTGCTGGGGAGCGAGCAGCACTGACCGGGACAGGAAGAGACTGAACAAGCTGGTCAGGAGGGCCAGCTCTGTCCTGGGCTGCCCGCTGGACTCTGTGGAGGAGGTGGGTGAGAGGAGGATGTTGGCCAAGCTCACATCCATCATGGACAACACCTCTCACCCGCTGCACCACACTGTGGAGGGGCTGAGCAGCTCCTTCAGCAGCAGACTGAGACACCCTCAGTGTAGGAGGGAGCGCTACCGCAGGTCCTTCATCCCCACTGCTGTCAGACTGTACAACTTATCTGTATAGTCATAATACTGTGTAGTATTTATTTATATTTTACTGTGTAATACCCCCCATTATCAATGTCATCATATTCTTCATTTCCCACCATCACCATGTAAATATGTATATAGTCTGTGAAGTTGTTGTTATATTTTATATATATATATATATATATATATATATATATATATATATATATATATATCTTTTATATTTATAATGGTACATATTTTTGCTTTTCTTAGACTTTTTCTTGTAAATAATTTATATTGCACCTTCTTGCTGTGATGCATGTTCACCTTATTCTGTCTTTCTGCACTTTATTCTATAACAAGAGCTGCTGTAACAAGTGAATTTCTCCACTGTGAGATAATAAAGTCTAATCTAATCTAGTACAATTGTTAAATCTATTGTACATGTTATTATAGACCAAAAAATTTACCTACAGACCTATAGACCAATATCCATTTTACCTGTATTTTCAAAGGTACTTGAGAGAGTTGTGTATAAAAGCCTTAGTGGCTAATTGGACTAACTGGATAGAATCATCTCAATATGGCTTCAGGAAGAAGAACACTACCTGTACGATAATCCTTGACCTCACTGAAAAAACACAATGACGCTGAGTGAGTGTGGAATTGGTATTTTCCTCGATTTATCAAAAGAATTTGATACTGTTGATCTTGAATTACTAGTAGGCTGACTGGAACATAATGGTGTCAGAGGAAAGACATTTGGTTGTTTCAGAAGCTGCCTTTTCGAAAGGGAGCAACAAGTTCACGTTAACAATAACAAATCTTAATGTAAAATTACTAGATGTGGAGTTCCTCAGGGTTCTATATTAGGACTGCTTCTTTTTGTTCTATACAGTCTATACACTTCGTAAATTCATCAAATATCTTCCACATGGTAATCTTTGCTGATGACACTAACTTTTTCTTGTCACACTAAACCAACTCCAGCTCAGCTGCTTTGTGGCGCCACCGTGCATCAGGAACGTCTTCTTGGCTTTATTCCAGCCATAGAGAAGCATTATTTTTCTTCTTTTCACACACATATACAGCTGCAACTCCAAAAATATCAATATCGCACAAAACTTAATTTATTTCAGTAATTCAGCTTAAAAGGTGAAACTAATATATTATTATAGACTCATTACATGCAAAGTGAGATATTTCAAGCAGTTATTATAATTTTGATGAAAATCCAAAAATTTAAATCTCAGAAAATTAGAATATTACATGAAATCAATAAACTGAATCCAGAACTGTGACTATGTGAAGAGTCTAGTCCTGCATATGAAGCCAGGTCTCGGTCTAGTCCTGCATATGAAGCCAGTTCTCGGTCCAGTCCTGCATATGAAGCCAGGTCTCGGTCCAGTCCTGCATATGAACCCAGTTCTCGGTCCAGTCCTGCATATGAACCCAGTTCTCGGTCCAGTCCTGCGTATGAAGCCAGTTCTCGGTCCAGTCCTGCGTATGAAGCCAGTTCTTGGTCTAGTCCTGCGTATGAAGCCAGGTCTCGGTCTAGTCCTGCGTATGAAGCCAGGTCTTGGTCTAGTCCTGCATATGAACCCAGTTCTCGGTCTAGTCCTGCATATGAAGCCAGTTCTCGGTCTAGTCCTGCATATGAACCCAGTTCTCGGTCTAGTCCTGCATATGAAGCCAGTTCTCGGTCCAGTCCTGCATATGAAGCCAGTTCTCGGTCTAGTCCTGCATATGAACCCAGTTCTTGGTCTAGTCCTGCATATGAAGCCAGTTCTCGGTCCAGTCCTGCATATGAAGCCAGTTCCTGGTCTCGGTCCTGCATATGAAGCCAGGTCTCGGTCCAGTCTTGCATATGAAGCCAGGTCTTGGTCTAGTCCTGCATATGAAGCCAGGTCTTGGTCTAGTCCTGCATATGAACCCAGTTCTCGGTCTAGTCCTGCATATGAAGCCAGGTCTTGGTCTAGTCCTGCATATGAAGCCAGGTCTTGGTCTAGTCCTGCATATGAAGCCAGGTCTTGATCTAGTCATGCATATGAAGCCAGGTCTTGGTCTAGTCCTGCATATGAACCCAGTTCGCAGTCTAGTCCTGCATAAGAAGCCAGTTCTTGGTCTAGTCCTGCATATGAAGCCAGTTCTCGGTCCAGTCCTGCATATGAAGTCAGTTCCTGGTCTCGGTCCTGCATATGAAGCCAGGTCTCGGTCCAGTCCTGCATATGAACCCAGTTCTTGGTCTAGTCCTGCATAAGAACCCAGTTCTCGGTCTAGTCCTGCATATGAACCCAGTTCTCGGTCTAGTCATGCATATGAACCCAGTTCTCGGTCTAGTCCTGCATATGAAGCCAGTTCTCGGTCCAGTCCTGCATATGAACCCAGTTCTTGGTCTAGTCCTGCATATGAAGCCAGGTCTCGGTCCAGTCCTGCATATGAACCCAGTTCTGCATATGAACCCAGTTCTCGGTCTAGTCCTGCATAAGAACCCAGTTCTCGGTCCAGTCCTGCATATGAACCCAGTTCTTGGTCTAGTCCTGCATATGAAGCCAGGTCTCGGTCCAGTCCTGCATATGAACCCAGTTCTGCATATGAACCCAGTTCTCGGTCTAGTCCTGCATAAGAACCCAGTTCTTGGTCTAGTCCTGCATATGAACCCAGTTCTCGGTCTAGTCATGCATATGAACCCAGTTCTCGGTCTAGTCCTGCATATGAAGCCAGTTCTCGGTCCAGTCCTGCATATGAACCCAGTTCTTGGTCTAGTCCTGCATATGAACCCAGTTCTCGGTCTAGTCCTGCATATGAAGCCAGGTCTTGGTCTAGTCCTGCATAGGAAGCCAGTTCTCGGTTCAGTCCTGCATATGAAGCCAGTTCTCGGTCTAGTCCTGCATATTAAGCCAGGTCTTGGTCTAGTCCTGCATATGAATCCAGGTCTTGGTCTAGTCCTGCATAAGAAGCCAGTTCTTGGTCTAGTACTGCATATGAAGCCAGGTCTCGGTCTAGTCCTGCATATGAACCCAGTTCTCGGTCTAGTTCTGCATATGAAGCCAGGTCTTGGTCTAGTCCTGCATATGAAGCCAGTTCTCGGTTCAGTCCTGCATATGAAGCCAGGTCTCGGTCTAGTCCTGCATATGAAGCCAGTTCTCGGTTCAGTCCTGCATATGAACCCAGTTCTCGGTCCAGTCCTGCATATGAACCCAGTTCTCGGTCCAGTCCTGCATATGAAGCCAGTTCTCGGTCCAGTCCTGCATATGAACCCAGTTCTTGGTCTAGTCCTGCATATGAACCCAGGTCTTGGTCTAGTCCTGCATAGGAAGCCAGTTCTCGGTTCAGTCCTGCATATGAAGCCAGTTCTCGGTCTAGTCCTGCATATTAAGCCAGGTCTTGGTCTAGTCCTGCATATGAATCCAGGTCTTGGTCTAGTCCTGCATAAGAAGCCAGTTCTTGGTCTAGTTCTGCATATGAAGCCAGGTCTCGGTCTAGTCCTGCATATGAACCCAGTTCTCGGTCTAGTTCTGCATATGAAGCCAGGTCTTGGTCTAGTCCTGCATATGAAGCCAGTTCTCGGTTCAGTCCTGCATATGAAGCCAGGTCTCGGTCTAGTCCTGCATATGAAGCCAGTTCTCGGTTCAGTCCTGCATATGAAGCCAGGTCTCGGTCCAGTCCTGCATATGAACCCAGTTCTCGGTCCAGTCCTGCATATGAAGCCAGTTCTCGGTCCAGTCCTGCGTATGAAGCCAGTTCTTGGTCTAGTCCTGCGTATGAAGCCAGGTCTCGGTCTAGTCCTGCGTATGAAGCCAGGTCTTGGTCTAGTCCTGCATAAGAACCCAGTTCTCGGTCCAGTCCTGCATATGAAGCCAGGTCTCGGTCCAGTCCTGCATATGAACCCAGTTCTTGGTCTAGTCCTGCATATGAAGCCAGTTCTTGCTCTAGTCCTGCATATGAACCCAGGTCTCGGTCTAGTCCTGCATATGAAGCCAGGTCTCGGTCCAGTCCTGCATATGAACCCAGTTCTCGGTCTAGTCCTGCATATGAAGCCAGTTCTCGGTCTAGTCCTGCATAAGAACCCAGTTCTCGGTCCAGTCCTGCATATGAAGCCAGGTCTCGGTCCAGTCCTGCATATGAAGCCAGGTCTCGGTCTAGTCCTGCATATGAAGCCAGTTCTCGGTCCAGTCCTGCATATGAACCCAGTTCTCGGTCTAGTCCTGCATATGAACCCAGTTCTTGGTCTAGTCCTGCATATGAAGCCAGGTCTTGGTCTAGTCCTGCATAGGAAGCCAGTTCTCGGTTCAGTCCTGCATATGAAGCCAGTTCTTGGTCTAGTCCTGCATATTAAGCCAGGTCTCGGTCTAGTCCTGCATATGAAGCCAGGTCTTGGTCTAGTCATGCATATGAAGCCAGTTCTCGGTCCAGTCCTGCATATGAAGCCAGGTCTCGGTCCAGTCCTGCATATGAAGCCAGTTCTCGGTCTAGTCCTGCATATGAACCCAGTTCTCGGTCTAGTCCTGCATAAGAACCCAGTTCTCGGTCCAGTCCTGCATATGAAGCCAGGTCTCGGTCCAGTCCTGCATATGAACCCAGTTCTCGGTCCAGTCCTGCATATGAACCCAGTTCTCGGTCTAGTCCTGCATATGAAGCCAGTTCTTGGTCTAGTCCTGCATATGAAGCCAGGTCTCGGTCCAGTCCTGCATATGAACCCAGTTCTCGGTCTAGTCCTGCATATGAAGCCAGTTCTTGGTCTAGTCCTGCATATGAAGCCAGGTCTCGGTCCAGTCCTGCATATGAACCCAGTTCTCGGTCTAGTCCTGCATATGAAGCCAGTTCTCGGTCTAGTCCTGCATAAGAACCCAGTTCTCGGTCCAGTCCTGCATATGAAGCCAGGTCTCGGTCCAGTCCTGCATATGAAGCCAGTTCTCGGTCTAGTCCTGCATATGAACCCAGTTCTTGGTCGAGTCCTGCATATGAACCCAGTTCTCGGTCTAGTTCTGCATATGAAGCCAGGTCTTGGTCTAGTCCTGCATATGAACCCAGTTCTCGGTCTGGTTCTGCATATGAAGCCAGGTCTTGTTCTAGTCCTGCATATGAAGCCAGTTCTCGGTTCAGTCCTGCATATGAAGCCAGGTCTCGGTCTAGTCCTGCATTAGAAGCCAGGTCTCGGTCCAGTCCTGCATATGAACCCAGTTCTCGGTCTAGTCCTGCATATGAAGCCAGTTCTCGGTCTAGTCCTGCATAAGAACCCAGTTCTCAGGCCAGTCCTTCATATGAAGCCAGGTCTCGGTCCAGTCCTGCATATGAAGCCAGTTCTCAGTCTAGTCCTGCATATGAACCCAGTTCTTGGTCGAGTCCTGCATATGAACCCAGTTCTCGGTCTAGTTCTGCATATGAAGCCAGGTCTTGGTCTAGTCCTGCATATGAACCCAGTTCTCGGTCTAGTTCTGCATATGAAGCCAGGTCTTGTTCTAGTCCTGCATATGAAGCCAGTTCTCGGATCAGTCCTGCATATGAAGCCAGGTCTCGGTCTAGTCCTGCATATGAAGCCAGTTCTCGGTTCAGTCCTGCATATGAACCCAGGTCTCGGTCCAGTCCTGCATATGAACCCAGTTCTCGGTCCAGTCCTGCATAAGAACCCAGTTCTCGGTCCAGTCCTGCATATGAAGCCAGGTCTCAGTCCAGTCCTGCATATGAACCCAGTTCTCGGTCCAGTCCTGCATATGAACCCAGTTCTTGGTCTAGTCCTGCATATGAAGCCAGTTCTTGGTCTAGTCCTGCATATGAAGCCAGGTCTCGGTCTAGTCCTTCATATGAAGCCAGGTCTCAGTCCAGTCCTGCATATGAACCCAGTTCTCGGTCCAGTCCTGCATATGAAGCCAGTTCTCGGTCTAGTCCTGCATAAGAACCCAGTTCTCGGTCCAGTCCTGCATATGAAGCCAGGTCTCGGTCCAGTCCTGCATATGAACCCAGTTCTCGGTCTAGTCCTGCATATGAAGCCAGTTCTCGGTCTAGTCCTGCATAAGAACCCAGTTCTCGGTCCAGTCCTGCATATGAAGCCAGGTCTCGGTCCAGTCCTGCATATGAAGCCAGTTCTCGGTCTAGTCCTGCATATGAACCCAGTTCTTGGTCGAGTCCTGCATATGAACCCAGTTCTCGGTCTAGTTCTGCATATGAAGCCAGGTCTTGGTCTAGTCCTGCATATGAAGCCAGGTCTTGGTCTAGTCCTGCATATGAACCCAGTTCTCGGTCTAGTCCTGCATATGAAGCCAGTTCTTGGTCTAGTCCTGCATATGAAGCCAGGTCTTGGTCTAGTCCTGCATATGAAGCCAGGTCTTGATCTAGTCATGCATATGAAGCCAGGTCTTGGTCTAGTCCTGTATATGAAGCCAGTTCTTGGTCTAGTCCTGCATATGAACCCAGTTCGCAGTCTAGTCCTGCATATGAAACCAGTTCTTGGTCTAGTCCTGCATAAGAAGCCAGGTCTCGGTCTAGTCCTGCATATGAACCCAGTTCTCGGTCCAGTCCTGCATATGAAGCCAGTTCCTGGTCTCGGTCCTGCATATGAACCCAGTTCTTGGTCTAGTCCTGTATATGAAACCAGTTCTTGATCTAGTCCTGCATAAGAAGCCAGGTCTTGGTCTAGTCCTGCATATGAACCCAGTTCTCGGTCCAGTCCTGCATATGAACCCAGTTCCTGGTCTCGGTCCAGCATATGAACCCAGTTCTTGGTCTAGTCCTGCATAAGAACCCAGTTCTCGGTCCAGTCCTGCATATGAAGCCAGGTCTCGGTCCAGTCCTGCATATGAAGCCAGGTCTCGGTCCAGTCCTGCATATGAACCCAGTTCTCGGTCTAGTCCTGCATAAGAACCCAGTTCTCGGTCCAGTCCTGCATATGAAGCCAGGTCTCAGTCCAGTCCTGCATATGAACCCAGTTCTCGGTCTAGTCCTGCGTATGAAGCCAGTTCTCGGTCCAGTCCTGCATATGAAGCCAGGTCTCGGTCCAGTCCTGCATATGAAGCCAGGTCTCGGTCCAGTCCTGCATATGAAGCCAGGTCTCGGTCCAGTCCTGCATATGAACCCAGTTCTCGGTCCAGTCCTGCATATGAAGCCAGGTCTCGGTCCAGTCCTGCATATGAAGCCAGTTCTCGGTCCAGTCCTGCATATGAACCCAGTTCTTGGTCTAGTCCTGCATATGAACCCAGTTCTCAGTCTAGTTCTGCATATGAAGCCAGGTCTCGGTCTAGTCCTGCATATGAAACCAGGTCTTGGTCTAGTCCTGCATATGAACCCAGTTCTCGGTCTAGTCCTGCATATGAAGCCAGTTCTCGGTCTAGTCCTGCATATGAAGCCAGGTCTTGGTCTAGTCCTGCATATGAAGCCAGGTCTTGATCTAGTCATGCATATGAACCCAGGTCTTGGTCTAGCCCTGCATATGAACCCAGTTCGCCGTCTAGTCCTGCATAAGAAGCCAGTTCTTGGTCTAGTCCTGCATATGAAGCCAGTTCTCGGTCCAGTCCTGCATATGAAGCCAGTTCCTGGTCTCGGTCCTGCATATGAAGCCAGGTCTCGGTCCAGTCCTGCATATGAACCCAGTTCTCGGTCCAGTCCTGCATAAGAACCCAGTTCTCGGTCCAGTCCTGCATATGAAGCCAGGTCTCGGTACAGTCCTGCATATGAACCCAGTTCTCGGTCTAGTCCTGCGTATGAAGCCAGTTCTCGGTCCAGTCCTGCATATGAAGCCAGGTCTCGGTCCAGTCCTGCATATGAAGCCAGGTCTCGGTCCAGTCCTGCATATGAACCCAGTTCTCGGTCCAGTCCTGCATATGAAGCCAGGTCTCGGTCCAGTCCTGCATATGAACCCAGTTCTCGGTCCAGTCCTGCATATGAAGCCAGGTCTCGGTCTAGTCCTGCATATGAAGCCAGTTCTCGGTCTAGTCCTGCATATGAACACAGTTCTTGGTCTAGTCCTGCATATGAACCCAGTTCTCGGTCTAGTCCTGCATATGAAGCCAGGTCTTGGTCTAGTCCTGCATATGAAGCCAGGTCTTGGTCTAGTCCTGCATATGAACCCAGTTCTCGGTCCAGTCCTGCATATGAAGCCAGGTCTCGGTCCAGTCCTGCATATGAAGCCAGTTCTCGGTCCAGTCCTGCATATGAAGCCAGTTCTCGGTCTAGTCCTGCATAAGAACCCAGTTCTCGGTCCAGTCCTGCATATGAAGCCAGGTCTCGGTCCAGTCCTGCATATGAAGCCAGTTCTCGGTCTAGTCCTGCATATGAACCCAGTTCTCGGTCTAGTCCTGCATAAGAACCCAGTTCTCGGTCCAGTCCTGCATATGAAGCCAGGTCTCGGTCTAGTCCTGCATATGAAGCCAGTTCTCGGTCCAGTCCTGCGTATGAAGCCAGTTCTTGGTCTAGTCCTGCGTATGAAGCCAGGTCTCGGTCTAGTCCTGCGTATGAAGCCAGGTCTTGGTCTAGTCCTGCATATGAACCCAGTTCTCGGTCTAGTCCTGCATATGAAGCCAGTTCTCGGTCTAGTCCTGCATATGAACCCAGTTCTCGGTCTAGTCCTGCATATGAAGCCAGTTCTCGGTCCAGTCCTGCATATGAAGCCAGTTCTCGGTCTAGTCCTGCATATGAACCCAGTTCTTGGTCTAGTCCTGCATATGAAGCCAGTTCTCGGTCCAGTCCTGCATATGAAGCCAGTTCCTGGTCTCGGTCCTGCATATGAAGCCAGGTCTCGGTCCAGTCTTGCATATGAAGCCAGGTCTTGGTCTAGTCCTGCATATGAAGCCAGGTCTTGGTCTAGTCCTGCATATGAACCCAGTTCTCGGTCTAGTCCTGCATATGAAGCCAGGTCTTGGTCTAGTCCTGCATATGAAGCCAGGTCTTGGTCTAGTCCCGCATATGAAGCCAGGTCTTGATCTAGTCATGCATATGAAGCCAGGTCTTGGTCTAGTCCTGCATATGAACCCAGTTCTCGGTCTAGTCCTGCATATGAAGCCAGTTCTCGGTCTAGTCCTGCATATGAAGCCAGTTCTCGGTCCAGTCCTGCATATGAAGTCAGTTCCTGGTCTCGGTCCTGCATATGAAGCCAGGTCTCGGTCCAGTCCTGCATATGAACCCAGTTCTTGGTCTAGTCCTGCATAAGAACCCAGTTCTCGGTCTAGTCCTGCATATGAACCCAGTTCTCGGTCTAGTCATGCATATGAACCCAGTTCTCGGTCTAGTCCTGCATATGAAGCCAGTTCTCGGTCCAGTCCTGCATATGAACCCAGTTCTCGGTCTAGTCCTGCATATGAAGCCAGGTCTCGGTCCAGTCCTGCATATGAACCCAGTTCTGCATATGAACCCAGTTCTCGGTCTAGTCCTGCATAAGAACCCAGTTCTTGGTCTAGTCCTGCATATGAACCCAGTTCTCGGTCTAGTCATGCATATGAACCTAGTTCTCGGTCTAGTCCTGCATATGAAGCCAGTTCTCGGTCCAGTCCTGCATATGAACCCAGTTCTTGGTCTAGTCCTGCATATGAACCCAGTTCTCGGTCTAGTCCTGCATATGAAGCCAGGTCTTGGTCTAGTCCTGCATAGGAAGCCAGTTCTCGGTTCAGTCCTGCATATGAAGCCAGTTCTCGGTCTAGTCCTGCATATTAAGCCAGGTCTTGGTCTAGTCCTGCATATGAATCCAGGTCTTGGTCTAGTCCTACATAAGAAGCCAGTTCTTGGTCTAGTTCTGCATATGAAGCCAGGTCTCGGTCTAGTCCTGCATATGAACCCAGTTCTCGGTCTAGTTCTGCATATGAAGCCAGGTCTTGGTCTAGTCCTGCATATGAAGCCAGTTCTCGGTTCAGTCCTGCATATGAAGCCAGGTCTCGGTCTAGTCCTGCATATGAAGCCAGTTCTCGGTTCAGTCCTGCATATGAACCCAGTTCTCGGTCCAGTCCTGCATATGAACCCAGTTCTCGGTCCAGTCCTGCATATGAAGCCAGTTCTCGGTCCAGTCCTGCATATGAACCCAGTTCTTGGTCTAGTCCTGCATATGAACCCAGGTCTTGGTCTAGTCCTGCATAGGAAGCCAGTTCTCGGTTCAGTCCTGCATATGAAGCCAGTTCTCGGTCTAGTCCTGCATATTAAGCCAGGTCTTGGTCTAGTCCTGCATATGAATCCAGGTCTTGGTCTAGTCCTGCATAAGAAGCCAGTTCTTGGTCTAGTTCTGCATATGAAGCCAGGTCTCGGTCTAGTCCTGCATATGAACCCAGTTCTCGGTCTAGTTCTGCATATGAAGCCAGGTCTTGGTCTAGTCCTGCATATGAAGCCAGTTCTCGGTTCAGTCCTGCATATGAAGCCAGGTCTCGGTCTAGTCCTGCATATGAAGCCAGTTCTCGGTTCAGTCCTGCATATGAAGCCAGGTCTCGGTCCAGTCCTGCATATGAACCCAGTTCTCGGTCCAGTCCTGCATATGAAGCCAGTTCTCGGTCCAGTCCTGCATATGAAGCCAGTTCTTGGTCTAGTCCTGCGTATGAAGCCAGGTCTCGGTCTAGTCCTGCGTATGAAGCCAGGTCTTGGTCTAGTCCTGCATAAGAACCCAGTTCTCGGTCCAGTCCTGCATATGAAGCCAGGTCTCGGTCCAGTCCTGCATATGAACCCAGTTCTTGGTCTAGTCCTGCATATGAAGCCAGTTCTTGCTCTAGTCCTGCATATGAAGCCAGGTCTCGGTCTAGTCCTGCATATGAAGCCAGGTCTCGGTCCAGTCCTGCATATGAACCCAGTTCTCGGTCTAGTCCTGCATATGAAGCCAGTTCTCGGTCTAGTCCTGCATAAGAACCCAGTTCTCGGTCCAGTCCTGCATATGAAGCCAGGTCTCGGTCCAGTCCTGCATATGAAGCCAGGTCTCGGTCTAGTCCTGCATATGAAGCCAGTTCTCGGTCCAGTCCTGCATATGAACCCAGTTCTCGGTCTAGTCCTGCATATGAACCCAGTTCTTGGTCTAGTCCTGCATATGAAGCCAGGTCTTGGTCTAGTCCTGCATAGGAAGCCAGTTCTCGGTTCAGTCCTGCATATGAAGCCAGTTCTTGGTCTAGTCCTGCATATTAAGCCAGGTCTCGGTCTAGTCCTGCATATGAAGCCAGGTCTTGGTCTAGTCATGCATATGAAGCCAGTTCTCGGTCCAGTCCTGCATATGAAGCCAGGTCTCGGTCCAGTCCTGCATATGAAGCCAGTTCTCGGTCTAGTCCTGCATATGAACCCAGTTCTCGGTCTAGTCCTGCATAAGAACCCAGTTTTCGGTCCAGTCCTGCATATGAAGCCAGGTCTCGGTCCAGTCCTGCATATGAACCCAGTTCTCGGTCCAGTCCTGCATATGAACCCAGTTCTTGGTCTAGTCCTGCATATGAAGCCAGTTCTTGGTCTAGTCCTGCATATGAAGCCAGGTCTCGGTCCAGTCCTGCATATGAACCCAGTTCTCGGTCTAGTCCTGCATATGAAGCCAGTTCTTGGTCTAGTCCTGCATATGAAGCCAGGTCTCGGTCCAGTCCTGCATATGAACCCAGTTCTCGGTCTAGTCCTGCATATGAAGCCAGTTCTCGGTCTAGTCCTGCATAAGAACCCAGTTCTCGGTCCAGTCCTGCATATGAAGCCAGGTCTCGGTCCAGTCCTGCATATGAAGCCAGTTCTCGGTCTAGTCCTGCATATGAACCCAGTTCTTGGTCGAGTCCTGCATATGAACCCAGTTCTCGGTCTAGTTCTGCATATGAAGCCAGGTCTTGGTCTAGTCCTGCATATGAACCCAGTTCTCGGTCTGGTTCTGCATATGAAGCCAGGTCTTGTTCTAGTCCTGCATATGAAGCCAGTTCTCGGTTCAGTCCTGCATATGAAGCCAGGTCTCGGTCTAGTCCTGCATTAGAAGCCAGGTCTCGGTCCAGTCCTGCATATGAACCCAGTTCTCGGTCTAGTCCTGCATATGAAGCCAGTTCTCGGTCTAGTCCTGCATAAGAACCCAGTTCTCAGGCCAGTCCTTCATATGAAGCCAGGTCTCGGTCCAGTCCTGCATATGAAGCCAGTTCTCAGTCTAGTCCTGCATATGAACCCAGTTCTTGGTCGAGTCCTGCATATGAACCCAGTTCTCGGTCTAGTTCTGCATATGAAGCCAGGTCTTGGTCTAGTCCTGCATATGAACCCAGTTCTCGGTCTAGTTCTGCATATGAAGCCAGGTCTTGTTCTAGTCCTGCATATGAAGCCAGTTCTCGGATCAGTCCTGCATATGAAGCCAGGTCTCGGTCTAGTCCTGCATATGAAGCCAGTTCTCGGTTCAGTCCTGCATATGAACCCAGGTCTCGGTCCAGTCCTGCATATGAACCCAGTTCTCGGTCCAGTCCTGCATAAGAACCCAGTTCTCGGTCCAGTCCTGCATATGAAGCCAGGTCTCAGTCCAGTCCTGCATATGAACCCAGTTCTCGGTCCAGTCCTGCATATGAACCCAGTTCTTGGTCTAGTCCTGCATATGAAGCCAGTTCTTGGTCTAGTCCTGCATATGAAGCCAGGTCTCGGTCTAGTCCTTCATATGAAGCCAGGTCTCAGTCCAGTCCTGCATATGAACCCAGTTCTCGGTCCAGTCCTGCATATGAAGCCAGTTCTCGGTCTAGTCCTGCATAAGAACCCAGTTCTCGGTCCAGTCCTGCATATGAAGCCAGGTCTCGGTCCAGTCCTGCATATGAACCCAGTTCTCGGTCTAGTCCTGCATATGAAGCCAGTTCTCGGTCTAGTCCTGCATAAGAACCCAGTTCTCGGTCCAGTCCTGCATATGAAGCCAGGTCTCGGTCCAGTCCTGCATATGAAGCCAGTTCTCGGTCTAGTCCTGCATATGAACCCAGTTCTTGGTCGAGTCCTGCATAAGAACCCAGTTCTCGGTCCAGTCCTGCATATGAACCCAGGTCTTGGTCTAGCCCTGCATATGAACCCAGTTCGCCGTCTAGTCCTGCATAAGAAGCCAGTTCTTGGTCTAGTCCTGCATATGAAGCCAGTTCTCGGTCCAGTCCTGCATATGAAGCCAGTTCCTGGTCTCGGTCCTGCATATGAAGCCAGGTCTCGGTCCAGTCCTGCATATGAACCCAGTTCTCGGTCCAGTCCTGCATAAGAACCCAGTTCTCGGTCCAGTCCTGCATATGAAGCCAGGTCTCGGTACAGTCCTGCATATGAACCCAGTTCTCGGTCTAGTCCTGCGTATGAAGCCAGTTCTCGGTCCAGTCCTGCATATGAAGCCAGGTCTCGGTCCAGTCCTGCATATGAAGCCAGGTCTCGGTCCAGTCCTGCATATGAACCCAGTTCTCGGTCCAGTCCTGCATATGAAGCCAGGTCTCGGTCCAGTCCTGCATATGAACCCAGTTCTCGGTCCAGTCCTGCATATGAAGCCAGGTCTCGGTCTAGTCCTGCATATGAAGCCAGTTCTCGGTCTAGTCCTGCATATGAACACAGTTCTTGGTCTAGTCCTGCATATGAACCCAGTTCTCGGTCTAGTCCTGCATATGAAGCCAGGTCTTGGTCTAGTTCTGCATATGAAGCCAGGTCTTGGTCTAGTCCTGCATATGAACCCAGTTCTCGGTCCAGTCCTGCATATGAAGCCAGGTCTCGGTCCAGTCCTGCATATGAAGCCAGTTCTCGGTCCAGTCCTGCATATGAAGCCAGTTCTCGGTCTAGTCCTGCATAAGAACCCAGTTCTCGGTCCAGTCCTGCATATGAAGCCAGGTCTCGGTCCAGTCCTGCATATGAAGCCAGTTCTCGGTCTAGTCCTGCATATGAACCCAGTTCTCGGTCTAGTCCTGCATAAGAACCCAGTTCTCGGTCCAGTCCTGCATATGAAGCCAGGTCTCGGTCTAGTCCTGCATATGAAGCCAGTTCTCGGTCCAGTCCTGCATATGAAGCCAGGTCTCGGTCCAGTCCTGCATATGAACCCAGTTCTCGGTCCAGTCCTGCATATGAACCCAGTTCTCGGTCCAGTCCTGCGTATGAAGCCAGTTCTCGGTCCAGTCCTGCGTATGAAGCCAGTTCTTGGTCTAGTCCTGCGTATGAAGCCAGGTCTCGGTCTAGTCCTGCGTATGAAGCCAGGTCTTGGTCTAGTCCTGCATATGAACCCAGTTCTCGGTCTAGTCCTGCATATGAAGCCAGTTCTCGGTCTAGTCCTGCATATGAACCCAGTTCTCGGTCTAGTCCTGCATATGAAGCCAGTTCTCGGTCCAGTCCTGCATATGAAGCCAGTTCTCGGTCTAGTCCTGCATATGAACCCAGTTCTTGGTCTAGTCCTGCATATGAAGCCAGTTCTCGGTCCAGTCCTGCATATGAAGCCAGTTCCTGGTCTCGGTCCTGCATATGAAGCCAGGTCTCGGTCCAGTCTTGCATATGAAGCCAGGTCTTGGTCTAGTCCTGCATATGAAGCCAGGTCTTGGTCTAGTCCTGCATATGAACCCAGTTCTCGGTCTAGTCCTGCATATGAAGCCAGGTCTTGGTCTAGTCCTGCATATGAAGCCAGGTCTTGGTCTAGTCCCGCATATGAAGCCAGGTCTTGATCTAGTCATGCATATGAAGCCAGGTCTTGGTCTAGTCCTGCATATGAACCCAGTTCGCAGTCTAGTCCTGCATAAGAAGCCAGTTCTTGGTCTAGTCCTGCATATGAAGCCAGTTCTCGGTCCAGTCCTGCATATGAAGTCAGTTCCTGGTCTCGGTCCTGCATATGAAGCCAGGTCTCGGTCCAGTCCTGCATATGAACCCAGTTCTTGGTCTAGTCCTGCATAAGAACCCAGTTCTCGGTCTAGTCCTGCATATGAACCCAGTTCTCGGTCTAGTCATGCATATGAACCCAGTTCTCGGTCTAGTCCTGCATATGAAGCCAGTTCTCGGTCCAGTCCTGCATATGAACCCAGTTCTTGGTCTAGTCCTGCATATGAAGCCAGGTCTCGGTCCAGTCCTGCATATGAACCCAGTTCTGCATATGAACCCAGTTCTCGGTCTAGTCCTGCATAAGAACCCAGTTCTTGGTCTAGTCCTGCATATGAACCCAGTTCTCGGTCTAGTCATGCATATGAACCTAGTTCTCGGTCTAGTCCTGCATATGAAGCCAGTTCTCGGTCCAGTCCTGCATATGAACCCAGTTCTTGGTCTAGTCCTGCATATGAACCCAGTTCTCGGTCTAGTCCTGCATATGAAGCCAGGTCTTGGTCTAGTCCTGCATAGGAAGCCAGTTCTCGGTTCAGTCCTGCATATGAAGCCAGTTCTCGGTCTAGTCCTGCATATTAAGCCAGGTCTTGGTCTAGTCCTGCATATGAATCCAGGTCTTGGTCTAGTCCTGCATAAGAAGCCAGTTCTTGGTCTAGTTCTGCATATGAAGCCAGGTCTCGGTCTAGTCCTGCATATGAACCCAGTTCTCGGTCTAGTTCTGCATATGAAGCCAGGTCTTGGTCTAGTCCTGCATATGAAGCCAGTTCTCGGTTCAGTCCTGCATATGAAGCCAGGTCTCGGTCTAGTCCTGCATATGAAGCCAGTTCTCGGTTCAGTCCTGCATATGAACCCAGTTCTCGGTCCAGTCCTGCATATGAACCCAGTTCTCGGTCCAGTCCTGCATATGAAGCCAGTTCTCGGTCCAGTCCTGCATATGAACCCAGTTCTTGGTCTAGTCCTGCATATGAACCCAGGTCTTGGTCTAGTCCTGCATAGGAAGCCAGTTCTCGGTTCAGTCCTGCATATGAAGCCAGTTCTCGGTCTAGTCCTGCATATTAAGCCAGGTCTTGGTCTAGTCCTGCATATGAATCCAGGTCTTGGTCTAGTCCTGCATAAGAAGCCAGTTCTTGGTCTAGTTCTGCATATGAAGCCAGGTCTCGGTCTAGTCCTGCATATGAACCCAGTTCTCGGTCTAGTCCTGCATATGAAGCCAGGTCTTGGTCTAGTCCTGCATATGAAGCCAGTTCTCGGTTCAGTCCTGCATATGAAGCCAGGTCTCGGTCTAGTCCTGCATATGAAGCCAGTTCTCGGTTCAGTCCTGCATATGAAGCCAGGTCTCGGTCCAGTCCTGCATATGAACCCAGTTCTCGGTCCAGTCCTGCATATGAAGCCAGTTCTCGGTCCAGTCCTGCGTATGAAGCCAGTTCTTGGTCTAGTCCTGCGTATGAAGCCAGGTCTCGGTCTAGTCCTGCGTATGAAGCCAGGTCTTGGTCTAGTCCTGCATAAGAACCCAGTTCTCGGTCCAGTCCTGCATATGAAGCCAGGTCTCGGTCCAGTCCTGCATATGAACCCAGTTCTTGGTCTAGTCCTGCATATGAAGCCAGTTCTTGCTCTAGTCCTGCATATGAAGCCAGGTCTCGGTCTAGTCCTGCATATGAAGCCAGGTCTCGGTCCAGTCCTGCATATGAACCCAGTTCTCGGTCTAGTCCTGCATATGAAGCCAGTTCTCGGTCTAGTCCTGCATAAGAACCCAGTTCTCGGTCCAGTCCTGCATATGAAGCCAGGTCTCGGTCCAGTCCTGCATATGAAGCCAGGTCTCGGTCTAGTCCTGCATATGAACCCAGTTCTCGGTCTAGTCCTGCATATGAAGCCAGTTCTCGGTCCAGTCCTGCATATGAACCCAGTTCTCGGTCTAGTCCTGCATATGAACCCAGTTCTTGGTCTAGTCCTGCATATGAAGCCAGGTCTTGGTCTAGTCCTGCATAGGAAGCCAGTTCTCGGTTCAGTCCTGCATATGAAGCCAGTTCTTGGTCTAGTCCTGCATATTAAGCCAGGTCTCGGTCTAGTCCTGCATATGAAGCCAGGTCTTGGTCTAGTCATGCATATGAAGCCAGTTCTCGGTCCAGTCCTGCATATGAAGCCAGGTCTCGGTCCAGTCCTGCATATGAAGCCAGTTCTCGGTCTAGTCCTGCATATGAACCCAGTTCTCGGTCTAGTCCTGCATAAGAACCCAGTTTTCGGTCCAGTCCTGCATATGAAGCCAGGTCTCGGTCCAGTCCTGCATATGAACCCAGTTCTCGGTCCAGTCCTGCATATGAACCCAGTTCTTGGTCTAGTCCTGCATATGAAGCCAGTTCTTGGTCTAGTCCTGCATATGAAGCCAGGTCTCGGTCCAGTCCTGCATATGAACCCAGTTCTCGGTCTAGTCCTGCATATGAAGCCAGTTCTTGGTCTAGTCCTGCATATGAAGCCAGGTCTCGGTCCAGTCCTGCATATGAACCCAGTTCTCGGTCTAGTCCTGCATATGAAGCCAGTTCTCGGTCTAGTCCTGCATAAGAACCCAGTTCTCGGTCCAGTCCTGCATATGAAGCCAGGTCTCGGTCCAGTCCTGCATATGAAGCCAGTTCTCGGTCTAGTTCTGCATATGAAGCCAGGTCTTGGTCTAGTCCTGCATATGAACCCAGTTCTCGGTCTAGTTCTGCATATGAAGCCAGGTCTTGTTCTAGTCCTGCATATGAAGCCAGTTCTCGGATCAGTCCTGCATATGAAGCCAGGTCTCGGTCTAGTCCTGCATATGAAGCCAGTTCTCGGTTCAGTCCTGCATATGAACCCAGGTCTCGGTCCAGTCCTGCATATGAACCCAGTTCTCGGTCCAGTCCTGCATAAGAACCCAGTTCTCGGTCCAGTCCTGCATATAAAGCCAGGTCTCAGT
This sequence comes from Melanotaenia boesemani, assembly GCF_017639745.1. NCBI lineage: Eukaryota > Metazoa > Chordata > Actinopteri > Atheriniformes > Melanotaeniidae > Melanotaenia > Melanotaenia boesemani. The sequence goes on from NC_055700.1 coordinate 29,606,489, forward strand.
CCAGTCCTGCATATGAACCCAGTTCTCGGTCCAGTCCTGCATATGAACCCAGTTCTTGGTCTAGTCCTGCATATGAAGCCAGTTCTTGGTCTAGTCCTGCATATGAAGCCAGGTCTCGGTCTAGTCCTTCATATGAAGCCAGGTCTCAGTCCAGTCCTGCATATGAACCCAGTTCTCGGTCCAGTCCTGCATATGAAGCCAGTTCTCGGTCTAGTCCTGCATAAGAACCCAGTTCTCGGTCCAGTCCTGCATATGAAGCCAGGTCTCGGTCCAGTCCTGCATATGAACCCAGTTCTCGGTCTAGTCCTGCATATGAAGCCAGTTCTCGGTCTAGTCCTGCATAAGAACCCAGTTCTCGGTCCAGTCCTGCATATGAAGCCAGGTCTCGGTCCAGTCCTGCATATGAAGCCAGTTCTCGGTCTAGTCCTGCATATGAACCCAGTTCTTGGTCGAGTCCTGCATATGAACCCAGTTCTCGGTCTAGTTCTGCATATGAAGCCAGGTCTTGGTCTAGTCCTGCATATGAAGCCAGGTCTTGGTCTAGTCCTGCATATGAACCCAGTTCTCGGTCTAGTCCTGCATATGAAGCCAGTTCTTGGTCTAGTCCTGCATATGAAGCCAGGTCTTGGTCTAGTCCTGCATATGAAGCCAGGTCTTGATCTAGTCATGCATATGAAGCCAGGTCTTGGTCTAGTCCTGTATATGAAGCCAGTTCTTGGTCTAGTCCTGCATATGAACCCAGTTCGCAGTCTAGTCCTGCATATGAAACCAGTTCTTGGTCTAGTCCTGCATAAGAAGCCAGGTCTCGGTCTAGTCCTGCATATGAACCCAGTTCTCGGTCCAGTCCTGCATATGAAGCCAGTTCCTGGTCTCGGTCCTGCATATGAACCCAGTTCTTGGTCTAGTCCTGTATATGAAACCAGTTCTTGATCTAGTCCTGCATAAGAAGCCAGGTCTTGGTCTAGTCCTGCATATGAACCCAGTTCTCGGTCCAGTCCTGCATATGAACCCAGTTCCTGGTCTCGGTCCAGCATATGAACCCAGTTCTTGGTCTAGTCCTGCATAAGAACCCAGTTCTCGGTCCAGTCCTGCATATGAAGCCAGGTCTCGGTCCAGTCCTGCATATGAAGCCAGGTCTCGGTCCAGTCCTGCATATGAACCCAGTTCTCGGTCTAGTCCTGCATAAGAACCCAGTTCTCGGTCCAGTCCTGCATATGAAGCCAGGTCTCAGTCCAGTCCTGCATATGAACCCAGTTCTCGGTCTAGTCCTGCGTATGAAGCCAGTTCTCGGTCCAGTCCTGCATATGAAGCCAGGTCTCGGTCCAGTCCTGCATATGAAGCCAGGTCTCGGTCCAGTCCTGCATATGAAGCCAGGTCTCGGTCCAGTCCTGCATATGAACCCAGTTCTCGGTCCAGTCCTGCATATGAAGCCAGGTCTCGGTCCAGTCCTGCATATGAAGCCAGTTCTCGGTCCAGTCCTGCATATGAACCCAGTTCTTGGTCTAGTCCTGCATATGAACCCAGTTCTCAGTCTAGTTCTGCATATGAAGCCAGGTCTCGGTCTAGTCCTGCATATGAAACCAGGTCTTGGTCTAGTCCTGCATATGAACCCAGTTCTCGGTCTAGTCCTGCATATGAAGCCAGTTCTCGGTCTAGTCCTGCATATGAAGCCAGGTCTTGGTCTAGTCCTGCATATGAAGCCAGGTCTTGATCTAGTCATGCATATGAACCCAGTTCGCCGTCTAGTCCTGCATAAGAAGCCAGTTCTTGGTCTAGTCCTGCATATGAAGCCAGTTCTCGGTCCAGTCCTGCATATGAAGCCAGTTCCTGGTCTCGGTCCTGCATATGAAGCCAGGTCTCGGTCCAGTCCTGCATATGAACCCAGTTCTCGGTCCAGTCCTGCATAAGAACCCAGTTCTCGGTCCAGTCCTGCATATGAAGCCAGGTCTCGGTACAGTCCTGCATATGAACCCAGTTCTCGGTCAAGTCCTGCGTATGAAGCCAGTTCTCGGTCCAGTCCTGCATATGAAGCCAGGTCTCGGTCCAGTCCTGCATATGAAGCCAGGTCTCGGTCCAGTCCTGCATATGAACCCAGTTCTCGGTCCAGTCCTGCATATGAAGCCAGGTCTCGGTCCAGTCCTGCATATGAACCCAGTTCTCGGTCCAGTCCTGCATATGAAGCCAGGTCTCGGTCTAGTCCTGCATATGAAGCCAGTTCTCGGTCTAGTCCTGCATATGAACACAGTTCTTGGTCTAGTCCTGCATATGAACCCAGTTCTCGGTCTAGTCCTGCATATGAAGCCAGGTCTTGGTCTAGTTCTGCATATGAAGCCAGGTCTTGGTCTAGTCCTGCATATGAACCCAGTTCTCGGTCCAGTCCTGCATATGAAGCCAGGTCTCGGTCCAGTCCTGCATATGAAGCCAGTTCTCGGTCCAGTCCTGCATATGAAGCCAGTTCTCGGTCTAGTCCTGCATAAGAACCCAGTTCTCGGTCCAGTCCTGCATATGAAGCCAGGTCTCGGTCCAGTCCTGCATATGAAGCCAGTTCTCGGTCTAGTCCTGCATATGAACCCAGTTCTCGGTCTAGTCCTGCATAAGAACCCAGTTCTCGGTCCAGTCCTGCATATGAAGCCAGGTCTCAGTCCAGTCCTGCATATGAACCCAGTTCTCGGTCTAGTCCTGCGTATGAAGCCAGTTCTCGGTCCAGTCCTGCATATGAAGCCAGGTCTCGGTCCAGTCCTGCATATGAAGCCAGTTCTCGGTCCAGTCCTGCATATGAACCCAGTTCTCGGTCCAGTCCTGCATATGAAGCCAGGTCTCGGTCCAGTCCTGCATATGAAGCCAGTTCTCGGTCCAGTCCTGCATATGAACCCAGTTCTTGGTCTAGTCCTGCATATGAACCCAGTTCTCAGTCTAGTTCTGCATATGAAGCCAGGTCTCGGTCTAGTCCTGCATATGAAGCCAGGTCTTGGTCTAGTCCTGCATATGAACCCAGTTCTCGGTCTAGTCCTGCATATGAAGCCAGTTCTCGGTCTAGTCCTGCATATGAAGCCAGGTCTTGGTCTAGTCCTGCATATGAAGCCAGGTCTTGATCTAGTCATGCATATGAAGCCAGGTCTTGGTCTAGTCCTGCATATGAACCCAGTTCGCCGTCTAGTCCTGCATAAGAAGCCAGTTCTTGGTCTAGTCCTGCATATGAAGCCAGTTCTCGGTCCAGTCCTGCATATGAAGCCAGTTCTCGGTCCAGTCCTGCATATGAAGCCAGTTCCTGGTCTCGGTCCTGCATATGAACCCAGTTCTTGGTCTAGTCCTGTATATGAAACCAGTTCTTGATCTAGTCCTGCATAAGAAGCCAGGTCTCGGTCTAGTCCTGCATATAAACCCAGTTCTCGGTCCAGTCCTGCATATGAAGCCAGTTCCTGGTCTCGGTCCTGCATATGAACCCAGTTCTTGGTCTAGTCCTGCATAAGAACCCAGTTCTCGGTCCAGTCCTGCATATGAAGCCAGGTCTCGGTCCAGTCCTGCATATGAACCCAGTTCTCGGTCCAGTCCTGCATATGAACCCAGTTCTTGGTCTAGTCCTGCATATTAAGCCAGGTCTCGGTCTAGTCCTGCATATGAACCCAGGTCTTGGTCTAGTCCTGTACATGAAGCCAGGTCTTGGTCTAGTCCTGCATATGAACCCAGGTCTTGGTCTAGTCCTTCTGCATGGACTCCTGCCTCCATGTGGCGTGGATGTTACCAGCCTGTGGTCCTGCTGGGTGGAATGAGCCCTTCAGCTCTTCTGCATCGCTCCGTCTCATGTGTCTTGTTCTATCTGCTCTTTCTCTTGGCAATGCTGCATAGAGTTTGCTGGCTAATCAATATAAGCTATATATAAGAAATAAAGCAGTCTTTCAGTGATCCCATGACAGGAGCCATTTTCCACACAGAAACATTATGAACTTGGGGAAAAGCCAAAAAGGTGATGTTTTAAAGCCATCGATAGGATTAAATTAGATCATTAAATTACGAACCACATTTCATTAAAGTAAAGCAGCACTTCCCAATATAATAACTGTGAAACAGGACGGTTTCTCTGCAGCTACAAACAACATGTTATCAGCCCAAAGCTCCTTACAAAGACTGGTATGGTCACATGGTCAGAATTAGATACAGACGTCTCTGATTCCATGACATTCCTACTAGGAATAAGGACTTACGGTAGATAACAGGACAGGAGCTGAAGTACTGACGGAACAGGTCTACATCCAAAGATGCACTGGACAGGATCAGTTTCAGTGTAGGAATCTTCTGAAGAACATCTTTCATCTTAGTCAGCAGGAAGTCAGTCAGACCATCACGCTCATGCACCTCATCCTGTTGGAAACAACAGACTGTGTTTTTGCTAACCTCCAGTGCAACAACTTTAAAGTCTTGCTGCATTTAAAAGGCTGTGTATATACTTCATACATATAGACGTAACACTCACCACAATGACATGTGTGACTGTTCGAAGGCTGCCATCTCCTGCCATCAGCGTCCTGAGGAGAACTCCACTTGTGCAAAAGGTCAGCAGCGTATTCAGAGAGACCCTGACATTTGCAAAATAATAAGAAATGGAAAGTTTTTCACAAGCTCAGGCTCAAGACAGGTTTTGCAGTTTGATGCATAAATACTTCAGGGAGGGAAAAACTAATAATTTCATAGTAACCTAAGAGCCCAGGTTTTACTGTCACTTCCTGAAGATGGAGTTACAACACCGGCAGAAATATATCTGTATTCTTTTATCTCTAAGCAAGAAGCCTTTAGAGTGACAATGATTTAAACGAAGACACTGCTGACTTTACTGTATTTCTGTTTCTCATGGACATGTATACAGACTGTTCATTAAGAGGTACCACTGGAAACTTAGCAGAAAAAGTCAGTCAATGAGTATTTGGTGGACTATTTCTTCATTGTAACAATGCTTGGTGGAATAAATCTGATACTGTTAGAAAGTCTGTTTATTTCTCTTTTAAATGGAGCCTCATTTGGAAGGAAAATGTAACTGTGGGATGAGCAGCAGAGTTGTGTATGTTGGTTGTGCCCATAAAAACTTGCCAAATCTGTTCTGTCAAACAGCTAATTCTGCTGTTGACTCTTGTTTGGTGTCTTTTATTGGATTGGATGATTGAAGTCTAAACAAAACATGACATATTGACAATTTAATACACTGTCTGGTCAAAAATGTGGCCACTTGGATTTGAGCAGGTTATTCCATCTTCCCTGATGGTACAGTGCCATAATTCATGGGGCTCAGACTGTGAAAGAGTGGTTCAGGGAACAGGAGACATCATTTTCCACCACAGAGTCCAGACCTGAACCCCATGGAGAATCGTTGGGATGTGCTGGAGAAGGCTTTGTGCAGTGGTCGAACTCTCCATCATCAATCAAGAGAAAACACGCTGCTGTGGGATGGCATCGCATTCTTCAATCAGCAGCTGTCACCAGTCAGCTGATGTTGTTGTGCTGGTCACTCTGGTACCAACAGATGATCCCGCAAGTGTTTCATGTGGTTGAGGTCAGGACTGTAGGCGGGTCCTCCATCCGCTGGAGGTGGTCCCTGATAAGCCCGCTCTGTGTCGACCAGCGGTGTCATCATGGAGGATAAAGTTTGGTTACAGAATGGGACGATGTGGGATCACCACTGGTTGCAGAACCTCATGTCCACATCTCTCTGCATTCAGATTTCCTGCAAATCTTGTTGCCCCACATTATCACACTGCCTCCACCAGAAGATGTTACCCTACCGGTGCAGCCGTCAGCATAGCCTTCTCCACATCTTCTCCACAACATTCAGCTGCTCTGGACAGAATCTGGACTTGTCCCAGAACATAACTTTTCTCCACATGTGCTGGTTCCAGTTCACATATTACCAAAACCAACATGAACAGGCCTGTTGGTGAAGGGCAGGTATGATCGGCCTGCTAGCAACCCTATGAGACCAGAGACTGGTTATGTCCAGTCTGTTCTGGATTTTCTGTGTAGAGAGCCATCTTGCAAACCTTGACTGTAATCTGTAGAAGGCCCCCTACGGTTCTTAAGTGGTGACAGATGACAGAAGACAACACCACAGGTGCTTTTTGGTGTCGTCTCCTTGGCATGTCCACTTCATGGCTTGTTTCTGACATTCCCATTATCTGGAACATGGCCTTCAATTTGGAGATTGTACCAGGACTCAGTCCAAATGATACTGCAACTTGGTTTTGTGGAACAGCAGCTGAAGGTTGCCCCATAAAGTTGATCCTATCCAGATCAGCCAAACATGGCATTCTTGGACCAGACACTTACCGACTGCTGTAGCAGGGTCCATGCTGCTAATCAGACACCTGATTGTTTGCCCCTGGGGTGCCAGAAGCTCCAAACAAGAATCAAAAGCAGAATCAGGAATCAGCTGTTTGGATAGGAAGATTCATGAAGTTTTTTTCATGTGAACAACCCACATCCTGAACTCTACTGCTGATCCCACAAATGCATTTTCCTTCCAGATCTGTCTACATTTAAACGGGATATAAACAGGCTTTCCTATAGTGTAAAATGTATTACCAACATGCTTTGCTACATAAAAGAATCCAGCAAACACTCATTTACTGACTTTTTCTGCTAAGTTTAGCTTTTTTTTTAAATCCACATTAAAGGTAAATAAATTTTATAAAATGTACCTGCTCTCAAGTCTGATGTGATAACCGACCGTCTGGCCCACACACTCCCCTCTCTCAGCCGCCACTCTCTCAGCCACAGCAATGGCAGCCAGGCGTCTAGGCTGAGTGCAGTAGATCCTGCAGGGCTGTCCGGTCCTGCTGAAGTCGTCTAACAAAAACTGTGGGATCTGGACCACACAGAGGTTCTCTCTTTACTACACCAACACACTATACTCTAACATATACTAACCAACACTAACCAACACTACTCTATGTACTAGTGGGTTAATGTTTCCAGATTTCGACACATAAAATAAACAACCCCATATATAAAGTTGCTACAGAAAATACTAAAAACATTGTTGATGTTGATAAAATAAAGTCAAGATACAGGAATGAACTCTGATGCAGATTAAAAAATAGAACTCTGGTCCACCTGAAAATGTAAGTCTCAATTTTACTTCAAGTGAACCAAATGCAGGAAACGGACCATAACACAAAGGGCATTGTGGGTAATTTCAACTAAAACATACATGCATGTACACTACCGTTCAGAAGTTTGGGGTCACTTCCCTATTGAATCCCATGGTAAAGTGACCCCAAACTTTTGAACGGTAGTATAAAAAGATAGGCAGCTCTGGATGAGAGAAATGTCTCGTAGTCAGACATGGACGGACTCTATAAAAGTTGTGATAGAAATCTGATCAACCGCTATGATCTGATGCAGACCGTTAGGCATGAAAGCACCCTTTATTGTCCTGGATGCTACATGTAGATGCTACCAACTGCACAGTAAATGCTCCATGTAAATGTTAACGACTGCACAGTAGATGTTCTATGTAGATGTTAACAGATGCACAGTAGATGTTCTATGTAAATGCTAACGACTGCACAGTAGATGCTCTATGTAAATGTTAACAGATGCACAGTAGATGCTCTATGTAAATGCTAACGACTGCACAGTAGATGTTCTATGTAAATGCTAACGACTGCACAGTAGATGTTCTATGTAAATGCTAACGACTGCACAGTAGATGCTCTATGTAGATGTTAACAGATGCACAGTAGATGCTCTATGTAGATGTTAACAGATGCACAGTAGATGCTCTATGTAAATGCTAACGACTGCACAGTAGATGTTCTATGTAAATGCTAACGACTGCACAGTAGATGTTCTATGTAAATGCTAACGACTGCACAGTAGATGTTCTATGTAAATGCTAACGACTGCACAGTAGATGCTCTATGTAGATGTTAACAGATGCACAGTAGATGCTCTATGTAAATGCTAACGACTGCACAGTAGATGTTCTATGTAAATGCTAACGACTGCACAGTAGATGCTCTATGTAGATGTTAACAGATGCACAGTAGATGTTCTATGTAAATGCTAACGACTGCACAGTAGATGTTCTATGTAAATGCTAACGACTGCACAGTAGATGCTCTATGTAAATGCTAACGACTGCACAGTAGATGCTCTATGTAAATGCTAACGACTGCACAGTAGATGTTCTATGTAGATGTTAACAGATGCACAGTAGATGCTCTATGTAAATGCTAACGACTGCACAGTAGATTCTCTATGTAAATGCTAACGACTGCACAGTAGATGTTCTATGTAAATGCTAACGACTGCACAGTAGATGCTCTATGTAAATGCTAACGACTGCACAGTAGATGCTCTATGTAGATGTTAACAGATGCACAGTAGATGCTCTATGTAAATGCTAACGACTGCACAGTAGATGTTCTATGTAAATGCTAACGACTGCACAGTAGATGTTCTATGTAAATGCTAACGACTGCACAGTAGATGCTCTATGTAAATGCTAACGACTGCACAGTAGATGCTCTATGTAAATGCTAACAACTGCACAGTAGATGTTCTATGTAAATGCTAACGACTGCACAGTAGATGTTCTATGTAAATGCTAACGACTGCACAGTAGATGCTCTATGTAAATGCTAACGACTGCAAAGTAGATGTTCTATGTAAATGCTAACGACTGCGCAGTAGATGCTCTATGTAAATGCTAACGACTGCACAGTAGATGCTCTATGTAAATGCTAACGACTGCACAGTAGATTCTCTATGTAAATGCTAACGACTGCACAGTAGATGCTCTATGTAAATGCTAACGACTGCACAGTAGATGCTCTATGTAAATGCTAACGACTGCGCAGTAGATGCTCTATGTAAATGCTAACGACTGCACAGTAGATGTTCTATGTAAATGCTAACGACTGCACAGTAGATGCTCTATGTAGATGCTAACGACTGCACAGTAGATGCTCTATATAAATGCTCAAGACTGCACAGTAGATGCTCTATGTAGATGCTAACGACTGCACAGTAGATGCTCTATATAAATGCTAACGACTGCACAGTAGATGCTCTATGTAGATGCTAACGACTGCACAGTAGATGCTCTATATAAATGCTAAAGACTGCACAGTAGATGCTCTATGTAAATGCTAACGACTGCACAGTAGATGCTCTATATAAATGCTAACGACTGCACAGTAGATGCTCTATGTAGATGCTAACGACTGCACAGTAGATGCTCTATATAAATGCTAAAGACTGCACAGTAGATGCTCTATGTAGATGCTAACGACTGCACAGTAGATGTTCTATATAAATGCTAACGACTGCACAGTAGATGCTCTATGTAAATGCTAACGGCTGCACAGTAGATGCTCTATGTAGATGGTAACGACTGCACAGTAGATGTTCTATGTAAATGCTAACGACTGCACAGTAGATGCTCTATGTAGATGTTAACAGATGCACAGTAGATGCTCTATGTAAATGCTAACGACTGCACAGTAGATTCTCTATGTAAATGCTAACGACTGCACAGTAGATGCTCTATGTAGATGTTAACAGATGCACAGTAGATGTTCTATGTAAATGCTAACGACTGCACAGTAGATGCTCTATGTAAATGCTAACGACTGCACAGTAGATGCTCTATGTAGATGCTAACGACTGCACAGTAGATGTTCTATATAAATGCTAACGACTGCACAGTAGATGCTCTATGTAAATGCTAACGGCTGCACAGTAGATGCTCTATGTAGATGCTAACGACTGCACAGTAGATGCTCTATGTAAATGCTAAAGACTGCACAGTAGATGCTCTATGTAAATGCTAACGACTGCACAGTAGATGTTCTATGTAAATGCTAACGACTGCACAGTAGATGCTCTATATAAATGCTAAAGACTGCACAGTAGATGCTCTATGTAGATGCTAACGACTGCACAGTAGATGTTCTATATAAATGCTAACGACTGCACAGTAGATGCTCTATGTAAATGCTAACGGCTGCACAGTAGATGCTCTATGTAGATGCTAACGACTGCACAGTAGATGCTCTATGTAGATGTTAACAGATGCACAGTAGATGCTCTATGCAAATGCTAACGACTGCACAGTAGATGCTCTATGTAAATGCTAACGACTGCACAGTAGATGCTCTATGTAGATGTTAACAGATGCACAGTAGATGCTCTATGTAAATGCTAACGACTGCACAGTAGATGCTCTATGTAGATGTTAACAGATGCACAGTAGATGCTCTATGTAAATGCTAACGACTGCACAGTAGATGCTCTATGTAAATGCTAACGACTGCACAGTAGATGCTCTATGTAGATGTTAACAGATGCACAGTAGATGCTCTATGTAAATGCTAACGACTGCACAGTAGATGCTCTATGTAGATGTTAACAGATGCACAGTAGATGCTCTATGTAAATGCTAACGACTGCACAGTAGATGCTCTATGTAGATGTTAACAGATGCACAGTAAATGCTTTTGGCTAAAAGAGCATTTACTTCACAAACTTGGCTAAAAAGAACAACACATCGGCTACTTGGAAGAGATGACACAAGCACATGCGGGATACTTGTAGCAACCATTATCAAATACAAATCATATTGTCATTGCAGGTTTCGATAGCTTTATTGCATGTCACATTTTCCTGATGTAACCGGAAGTAGCGAGCTATGCACTTCCAGGTTAGCGAACCGCGCACACGCCGGTTCAGTGATTGATGGCTGGTATAAAGATAGCTAGCACAGTGGTAGGTTCATGTGCGTGTTCTTCCCCGCTGATTCGCGGCGTGCACCCTGGTTCGGTATGTGAATGATTTAAGGTTGCTGTAGAATGTGTATGGACTAGCATGCTAAATTGCCTCCCTCCTTGTTGGCGTAGGTACCGTTTTAGGACCCAGGCGGTTAGCTGCCACACGAGTGGAAACCTCTGAATGACAGAAGGTACGGCGTCTTTTGCTTGTGTTTCACTGTGTTTTTATTATTTGGAGTAATGGTTTCTTTTTTTGTTTTATAAAGACGGATGTACCAGGAGGGTCAGGTGTTGTTCTCTGCCTCCTGTCTTTTGATGAGGAGGTAACCGTGTGTTGTGGCAAGTTTTGTTTTGCACCTGGAGCTTCAATTAATTGTTTGGTTTGTTTGTCTATAGGTGCCAACCTCCTCGCCACTGCCGTTTTGTTCTGTTTGGTTTTTTTTATTTTAGTGCTACTCGTTGTTGTTAATTTTTAATTATTCTAAACTAATACCCTCTGCATTGTTGTTTTCCCCTCAGGACACTGGTTTTAGCTGCCAGACCGGTAGTTTGTGTTGGAGGCCTCGCAGTGGTGACAGCGGGCAGGACTGAGTGTGGGGTGGCGCAGGCCGTCACCCGTTTTGCTCGTCCCCGTTTTACTTTTATTAATCCGTGTGCCCTGAAATGCAGGTCTTTTACTTTTAACTGATTTAATCGGTTTTTATTGCATGTTTTTTTTTTGTTGAGTGTCAGAGGGACAAAGTCAGGGTCAGGCCTGACCCGGGACCCTTCTTCCCCCCTGCCTTTTCTTTTGTTCTTTTTTTTGCAGCTGTCATCACTGGAGTGGTCCCCTTACTGGTTTGGACTGGAGTTGTATTTTTTTGTGTTTTTATACATCTTGTTAATAAATATTGTGATCCTGAGGGGATAAGTTGCCTCTGCCCATCTTTTACCACCCGGTTCCTTATATGTAGATCTAGGGGCTTAGTTAAGATGGCTGCCTAGGAACGCTGATATTTTCCTGGTTTATCGAACCTATCGCCCGGTCACACTGATACCGTGCAGCCCTACTAATATCTGCCTCGGACATGTTAATAACCGCTAATAACTAAACTAGCTTCGACCACTCCCTAACATTGAACTTTGAGGAACGTTTCAGAAGCCTTTTTTATCATTACAACAACATGTTTTATTGAAACATGGAAATACTGACTGTAATTTATGTTATGTTTCTCATCAACTTCATTTGGCTATTCTGGATTAACTGCAACTTATTTGCAAACTTATTTCATTTTGGACTACAAACATGCTCCGAATAAATGTTCTGTTTGTAGTCAAGCCAAGTCCTTTAAAGATGGTGTATTGTTTACTGAAATAAAGTTCATTAATGCCTGTCTCCTGGACAGGAAACAGTTTAAGCAAGTAGAAAAGGCTCATGGGACTGTTAGCGTTTTTGTTCAGGAGATTAATTTGGCTATTTTTTCTCCGAAAGCAGCTGTGCTAAGTCAAGATCAGTGCGGTGCTTTAAATGAGTTAACTGGTGACCATGAAAAGGTTTGTTCAGATTTCCTTCTTCTCTAGAATTTCAGGACAGTAAAATCAGCTATCTTTTACAACGTTAAAAAAACATCTTCTTTTAGGTCTTTAGGAGCAAAGATGGATCTTGGCAACAAACCACAGAGAACATTTGCATTCAAGCATCACATGAATCTTGCAGATGTAAGAGGCGTTTGCAGGATGAGCAAACACCCCCCAAACAACAACTGTACTCATCACACTGGGTGTCTAAACTTCTGCTTGTATCTGTTCACCATATGTCAAACGAACCTGTGTAGTTTTTCCAGAGCCGGTTTCTCCCACGATAAGGACCACTCTGTTTTCTCTGATGAGATGAATGATCTCCTCCTGGTGCTCAGCCACGGGCAGAGCGCATCGAAACCGGTCCAGCTCTGACGGACCCCTCCTCTTAGGAACCATGGGGATGCTGCTGTTTAAACGCCCGCTTGGCCGGTTCCTGTCTGGAGAGGGTGAGAGAAAAAGAGATATTACTGGCTTTACACAGCACAAGAACATTCACAGTCCCATCGATGAGCAGCACCACGCCTGTGTACGTGATTGCTGCGTGATGGCATTTCCATCAATAATCAATAATCACCACACCTACAGGATGTTTGTTGAGAAAAAGCAAAAAACGATGGATTTAACACAAAAACGGGTTTCTGATGGTAAAATTTAAAATCACGTAGATCGAAGTAAATTATATGGAGAAATATTAGGAGTTATACCTTCCATTCAATCAATCAATCAATCAATAGAAATATATTCAAGTGAATGTATTAATCAATTTAATAAATCGAGTTGATGAAAAAAAATTGTGAGGCAAAAATTTTTAATTATACCCTCAAGTAAATAAAAGAGGGATGAATAAGCAAATAAATAACTAAACTAAACTAAACTAGTAGACGAAAAAAATGTGAGGAGAACGTTTTGGAACAACACCTTCAATAACAGAATAACTGAATGAAATAAAATTCCACTACTTTCAGAGTTTCAGCTCCTCGGTCTTTCCTCCACCTCGGGGAGGCGTAAAACAGCTTCTATCCGGGGTCAGCTGGCAACGTCGCGAATCCGATGTGTTCCCTGAAGAAAAGCCTGAACTTGCCTTGCTCTGTGTAGATGCATCATTGTCCTGAAAAACGAGCCCTCGTCTCTCCTGGTCCTCTACCCGACACCCACCCAGATCACCGGTGGAGGAAATCTGCTGCTTTTCTTCACACACTCGTGCTTTGATTGTGAAGGTTTGTTTCCTCTGGCTGCTTCCTGGCAGTCGCCCCAAACATCGACTCCTGTTTCTGACTCGTTTGCGGTTTATCTCTGTTTTCTGACATTTTCTGTTCAGTTATGTGGCTTTGTGCGTTCTGTCCAGCAGCTTTGACATCGGCCGCAGTGTGTTTCATCATCCAATCTTCCCAGTTTGTTTTTAGCCTCATTTACACATTAAAATATTAAATAATTTTAGGTCATTAATGGAACGTTCAGCTCTGCATTTGACCCATCTCTACATGTTTTAGGAAGATGTTGGGGGTTAAAAGCCTTGCTCAAGGGCTCTGCTGGTACTCCAGGGACTCAAACCCATGCCCTCCAGACCCAAGCCCACCTCTGTAACCACGAGGCCACTACGCCACCCAGATCATGTCTTTCTTCTTCTTAGTCTGAACAAAAGTAAAATTTGAGAATTTTACTGAACTGTCCGGTGATGTTTTACAAACCCTAAATGTTGAGCTATTAAACTAAATACTTTTATTTGGTCTGTTTTCTTTTTTAGCAAATAAAACCCTGAACAAACATCCTCATGTAGCTCCATTATGGGTTTATCTACTCATGTTTCCCTCGTGCAGCTCTGAGGAGGAAAAGATGGATTTTTATCTCATTTACATTAAACGTTGCACCATAACAAACAGCAGCAATCACCAGGTTCTGAGGCCATGGGCACGCCGCTTTTCCCAGTGGGCGGCACATCCGAGCGCTCCTTCCTGCTGACCGGAAACCTCTGAAGCAGACTGTGGATGGGATATAAGGAATTCTGGAAGACAGTGAGCTGGATGTTGGGCTGGGGTTTGTCAGGGACATCCCTCTTCCTGATGGTGAGGTAACGATTTGGTTCCTTCCTGAAAGAGAAATCAAAGCAGGTTTATATTCAGCTCAACTCCTACAACCTGAGACAGGTGATGGGTGTGAATGCAGCTGGAGGAACCTACCCTTTGCTTTTTGAAATATAACCCAGGGACTGAGCTATTCGGTGAACATAAGCTCTCTCAGTGCTGGTAAAAGAAGAAGGAAATTCCATCTCTGTCCAGAGACAAGAGAGAACAAACGTTAGATTATTCCATGAGAGCCTCTCTACACATCAGGATGAGTCGAAAACATTTCCAGAGATGCTCCAGTGTTTCCCACACAATGTTAATACATTTACAACCTCAACTCCCAAAACAGTCAGGACTTCACGTAAAAATGAAAAAAGATGCAATCATTTCCAAACCTCATCAACTCATATTTTATTCCCAGTAGAAGATAAAAACACGTCAGAGGATGAAACGGAGACGTTTCACCATGAGATGAAAATATGAGCTGATAGTGAATCTGATGGAAAAAGTTGGAACAGGAGCAACAAAAGGCTGGAAAAGTACCTGGTACAAACCAGAAACACCTGGAGGAGCATTGGACAACTAATCAGGTTACCTGGCAACAGGTCAGTAACATGACTGGTATAAAAGGAGCATTTCAGAGAGGCAGAGTCTCTCAGATGGAAAGATGGACAGAGCTTCACCAATCTGAGACAAACTGGATCTAAAACTGTGGAACAATTTCAGAAAAATGTTCCTCAGACTTTGAAGATCCTCCACCTACAGTGTAGAATATCATCAGAAGATTAAGAGAATCAGGAGGAATCTCTGTATGCCTGGGACAAGGCTGGATGCTGGTGATCTCCTGCATTAAAAGCAGACATGATTCTCTACTGGAAACCACTGCATGGACTCAGGAAGACTTCCAGAAACCACTGTCTGTGAACACAGTTCACCCTGAAACCCACAAATGCAGGTTAAAGCTCCATCATGCAGAAAAGAAGCCAGATGTGAACAGGATCCAGAACCAGCTTCTTCCGTCTTCTCTGGACTAAAGCTCATTTAAAATGGTCTGAGGCAAAGTGGAAACCTGGATGAAGATGTGAAGTAGTTTGTGGAAAGCATGGACGGCGTGTCCTGCAGACTAAAGAGGAGAGGGAGCATCCAGCTTGTTATCAGTGGACAGGTGAAAAGCTGCATCTCTGATGGGATGGGGCTGCATTAGTGCCTATGGCGTGGGCAGCTTCCACATCTGTGAAGCTCCATCAATGCTGAAAAGTACATGGAGGCTTTAGAGCAACATCTGCTCCCATCCAGACAACGTCTCTTTCAGGGAAGACCTTGCAGATTTCAGCAAGACGATGCTGAACCACATCCTGTATCCATCACAGCAGCATGGCTTCACAGGAGAAGAGTCCGGCTGCTGAACTGGCCTGCCTGCAGTCCAGACCTTTCACCAGTACACAACATCTGGAGCATCATGGAAGCAGAAATCCAGCAACCAAGGTCCAGGACTGTAGAGCAGCTAGAATCCTGCATCAGACCAGAATGGGACAACATTCCTCTCCTAGGGGCGGCGTGGCTCAGCAAGGCAGAGCGGTTGTCTTGTAACCCGAGGGTTGCCGGTTGATCCTCAGCCAAGTCGAGTTCATGTTGAAGTGTCCGAACCCCAAATTGCTCCTGATGGGTTGTGGCAACTTCCGCCATCAGTTTGAACGAATGAATGTGATGTATGATGCGTTATATAAAATATGGACCATTTACCATTGACGGACCAAAACTCCAGCAACTGGTCTCCTCACTTCCCAGACGTTTCCAGACGGTTGTTAGAAGAAGAGGGGCTCATCCATGATGGATGTAGCTCCCCCCCCAACCTGTGTCGGTGTGTGTGAGTAAACAAACACAAAATGAAGATCATTTGGTACCTTTCTCCTCACTGAAGCGAAACCTCTCCAACCACAGGTGCACTGCAATCTTTATTTCTTCACCGATGTTGATTTGTTTGGAGCCCTTGGACCTGGATCCATGATGCTTCCTGTCTGAAGCCATGTTCTGCTTCCTGGTTGGTTTTGTGAGGTAGCATTAAACTCAAATCACTGCAACACAACAAGAGATTGTCTTAACACGCACAGGTGTCTTACAACTAAAACATTACAGCACATTTATGATCTGGTATCACTGTGTCAGTATATATTTGTTCAAAGCCAAAATGCAGAATAAAAGTGCTAAAAAATCAAACCCCATCATTAAATAGCTTTTAGACCCACCTTAAACATTTATTTTTTTATTTATTTTTACTTTTAACCCTTTGATGCATAGTGTCCACTACAGAGGACACATATTTAAAGGCTGTTTATAAACATATGCATGGGTGTGGACCGTACATTAGCAACTTCACTGGACATTAGTGAGTCACCAATATTCTGCCACGTATGAAGAATAAATACATTTGATATAGTATATATAGTATATATTACCAAGTTTGCCTCCATGCTAAACAGGACAAGAAAATGATCCTGGTGTTTTAATAGAAAATTTTTATTATATTAATATGACAAGATATTATTTTGTAAATATTTTCATAGATGAAACAGAAAAATCAACACACTGAGTAAAAGTTAAAATAAGATTAAAATACAGAAAAGCATCAATGCGCATGTCTGTAGAAGTAAAATATTTAAAAACGTGGTACTGTTTTGTAATAATTCATGCAGAGGGTTACAATATTTCTACATTTTAGTCATTACTGAGGCACTTTATTCATACGTTCAGCTCTTTGGTCTGTGGTTGCAGCTGTTTTTAAAATGCTTACAAATAAAGTTGGCTTGTCTCAACAGCAAACTCTTCACATTTTTCCAAAAATGATACGTCAGTGTTTTTAGACACAGTGGTCGTAAACCAGAGGTTCCTAGTTCTGGTCTCCAAGATCCACTTTCCGACAGGTTTTACATGGTTCCCTGCTTCAACACACCTGCCTCAGATCAATGGATCATAAACAAACTTGTCCAGATCTCAGTGACAAACTGTTGGGGATCCTTTTTTATTTTATCTTTTGCCTTGTTAAGAAGGTTGTGATGAAAATCACACACACTGTTCTCCGTTTTGACGCCAAATGAAGGACACATCACTGTGGCCGAACAATTCCATTTCTGTTTCAGCTGACCATAAAAACAGAAGACCAGAAGTCTTCTTCTTTGTCCAGATGAGCATTTGCAAAGGCCAAGCGAGCTTTTGTGTGCCTTATCTGGATAAGTGGCGTTCTCCTTGGTCTGCGTCCATGGATTCCAGCAGTGTGCAGTGTCTGTTGGACTGTCTACCTTCAGACGTTGCCACCAGCAGAGCCCAGATTCACCAGAATGGCCTTGGCGGTGATCCTTGGATTCTTTTTCACCTCCTGGCATCACTTTTGGCTTCCAACCATGTCCTCTGAGATATCCCACAGTGCCAAACTTCTTGTATTTTTTAATAATACTTTGCACTGTAGCCACTGGAAGGTGAAAACATTTAGGATGGCCTTATAGCCCTTTCCTGACTTGTGAGCAGCCACAATGCACAGCCGCAGGTCCTCAGCGAGCTCCTGTCTTCGCCATGACTGTCCACAAACCAGCTGCAGGGAGCTGCTGTTTTTCACCTGCTGAGTTAATTAAAACAGCTGTTCCCAATGAGTCAAGGTAATTAGGCCGCTTTAAAACACCTAAACTATTTGGACTATTTGGAATGGTCTAGATAGAACTTTTGATTTTCCCAAAGACTGCATTGCAAAGGGTATGAATAATTCTGGACATGACACTTTTTGTTCAAATGTAAATAACAGCTGAGAAATATTTTTTTTCCACAATGATGCCTCTTGTACCTCATCTTATAATCTTCTGGGAGACGTCTGTGTCATTTCCAATCAAGAAAAAAGTTGCTGGTTGAATAAAAGTAACTTTAAAACAGAATTTGCCAGAGATATGAATAATTTGGGGCTTGACTGTATATGTAGTTACAGTATATATATATAAAATTATACTCTCTCTCTCTCTGCGTGTGTATATATACACACACACACTGAAAGAGAGAGAGAGAGAGTATAATTATATATATTGTTATTACTCAGTCTTATACCTGTAGGACTGAACCGAATCTGTGAGGACTGATAAATCTTTTTCTACAGACCTACTGGTGTGGAAGCAGCCCGGTAACCTCACGTGATTTTGCGGTTCACTAGAGAATCAAACATCTGGCGCGCGAGATTTAACAAAACCCAATGTTTGTATTGTTTGACATGTCTGTTGTGTTCTGGCGGTGGTAACTGCTAATAAAAAGTTACAATTTTTATTTAATAGACGAGACTGAAACTCGGACTGTACGTTATCACAACGTACAAGTTACTCAGGTGTTTCTTTTTACTGGAATCGAAACAGAACGAATGTTGGCGAAGGCACGTGATTAAGTGGTAGCTAGCTGTAAGCTGTTATATGGTTAGCTTGTACCGTTCGAGGTACCGGTGAGGCTTCGTTCTCTACACATCTACAGTCAGGAGAGGAGGACGTACCTGGTACAGAGAGCGTTGGGGGCCCCCTTACCGATCCAACCTGAACTTCTACCCGTTTGCCGACGTCACAGGAAATCTGCGGTGGAGCGCGCTTTGGTGCAACTTAACTTCCGGTTCGACTAACTCTTCACCTTCAAAGTAAGAGTGCGAGACCAAGCACATAACACGGAATGAATGAATGAATGAATGAATGAATGAATGAGAACATTTGGTTAAAAAAATCTGTTCTGTTTCTCTGAATTTACAAGATTGTTAAAAAAAAACTTGATCTGATTGGAGTCCTTTATTTAGCAGCTAACGTTATAGCTATAATTGATGTTAGAAGGATTTCATTGTTTCCATGTAGTGCCATTTCATGTCAGTTAATGGAATCGAGTTGTTTGGTTATTCTGACATTATTACATAAACTAGTGTGGGAAGATAAAAAAAAAACAAATATCGTGCTAGCATCTTTTGAGCTGTTGCTAGGTGTTATGCTCTATTAGCTAGCTTAATGTAGCTCTTTGTCTCGGAATTCTTAAACATAAATTGAAATGAAAACCCTTACATTTTAAACAATATTTGGCGTTTCTTAGAAGTTCTTATTAAATGTGTTAAGTTAACTTGATATTAGTCAAGCAAAAAGCAAGAATATAATTCTGTGTTATGCTAGCAGCCATTCAGAAGTTGCTAATTGTTCGTGTTCCATCATCTTTCCCAGAATTCTAAAGCCCACATTTGAAAGAATACACTTAGGTTTAAGAAGGCTTTTATTGTTTCCATGTAGTGCCATTTCATGTGAGTTAATGGAATCAAGTTGTTTGGTTATTCTGACATTATTACATAAACTAGTGTGGGAAGATAAAAAAACAAATGTCATGCTACCAGCTTTTGAGCTGTTGCTAGGTGTTATGCTCTATTAGCTAGCTTAATGTAGCTCTTTGTCTCGGAATTCTTAAACATAAATTGAAATGAAAACCCTTACATTTTAAAAATATTTGGCTTTTCTTAGAAGTTCTTATTAAATGTGTTCAGTTAACTTGATATTAGTCAAGCAAACAGCATGACTATAATTCTGTGTTATGCTAGCAGCCATTGAGAAGTTGCTAATTGTTCGTGTTCCATCATCTTTCCCAGAATTCTAAAGCCCACATTTGAAAGAATACACTTAGGTTTAAGAAGGAATTCATTGTTTCCATGTAGTGCCATTTCATCTGAGTTAATGGAATCAAGTTGTTTGGTTATTCTGACATTATTACATAAACTAGTGTGGGAAGATAAAAAAACAAATGTCATGCCAGCAGCTTTTGAGCTGTTGCTAGGCGTTATGCTCTATTAGCTAGCTTAATGTAGCTCATTGTCTCGGAATACTTAAACATAAATTGAAATGAAAACCCTTACATTTTAAAAATATTTGGCTTTTCTTAGAAGTTCTTATTAAATGTGTTCAGTTAACTTGATATTAGTCAAGCAAAAAGCATGACTATAATTCTGTGTTATGCTAGCAGCCATTCAGAAGATGCTAATTGTTTGTGTTCCATCATTTGAAAGAATACACTTAGGTTTAAGAAGGCTTTTATTGTTTCCATGTAGTGCCATTTCATGTGAGTTAATGGAATCAAGTTGTTTGGTTATTCTGACATTATTACATAAACTAGTGTGGGAAGATAAAAAAAAAACAAATGTCATGCTAGCAGCTTTTGAGCTGTTGCTAGGTGTTATGCTCTATTAGCTAGCTTAAAGTAGCTCGTTGTCTCGGAATTCTTAAACATAAATTGAAATGAAAACCCTTACATTTTAAAAATATTTGGCTTTTCTTAGAAGTTCTTATTAAATGTGTTCAGTTAACTTGATATTAGTAAAGCAAAAAGCATGAATATAATTCTGTGTTATGCTAGCAGCCATTCAGAAGATGCTAATTGTTTGTGTTCCATCATCTTTCCCAGAATTCTAAAGCCCACATTTGAAAGAATACACTTAGGTTTAAGAAGGAATTCATTGTTTCCATGTAGTGCCATTTCATCTGAGTTAATGGAATCAAGTTGTTTGGTTATTCTGACATTATTACATAAACTAGTGTGGAAAGATAAAAAAACAAATATCGTGCTAGCATCTTTTAAAGTGTTGCTAGGTGTTATGCTCTATTAGCTAGCTTAATGTAGCTCTTTGTCTCGGAATTCTTAAACATAAATTGAAATGAAAACCCTTACATTTTAAACAATATTTGGCTTTTCTTAGAAGTTCTTATTAAATGTGTTCAGTTAACTTGATATTAGTCAAGCAAAAAGCAAGAATATAATTCTGTGTTATGCTAGCAGCCATTCAGAAGATGCTAATTGTTTGTGTTCCATCATCTTTCCCAGAATTCTAAAGCCCACATTTGAAAGAATACACTTAGGTTTAAGAAGGCTTTTATTGTTTCCATGTAGTGCCATTTCATGTGAGTTAATGGAATCAAGTTGTTTGGTTATTCTGACATTATTACATAAACTAGTGTGGGAAGATAAAAAAACAAATGTCATGCTACCAGCTTTTGAGCTGTTGCTAGGTGTTATGCTCTATTAGCTAGCTTAATGTAGCTCTTTGTCTCGGAATTCTTAAACATAAATTGAAATGAAAACCCTTACATTTTAAAAATATTTGGCTTTTCTTAGAAGTTCTTATTAAATGTGTTCAGTTAACTTGATATTAGTCAAGCAAACAGCATGACTATAATTCTGTGTTATGCTAGCAGCCATTCAGAAGATGCTAATTGTTTGTGTTCCATCATTTGAAAGAATACACTTAGGTTTAAGAAGGCTTTTATTGTTTCCATGTAGTGCCATTTCATGTGAGTTAATGGAATCAAGTTGTTTGGTTATTCTGACATTATTACATAAACTAGTGTGGGAAGATAAAAAAAAAACAAATGTCATGCTAGCAGCTTTTGAGCTGTTGCTAGGTGTTATGCTCTATTAGCTAGCTTAAAGTAGCTCGTTGTCTCGGAATTCTTAAACATAAATTGAAATGAAAACCCTTACATTTTAAAAATATTTGGCTTTTCTTAGAAGTTCTTATTAAATGTGTTCAGTTAACTTGATATTAGTAAAGCAAAAAGCATGAATATAATTCTGTGTTATGCTAGCAGCCATTCAGAAGATGCTAATTGTTTGTGTTCCATCATCTTTCCCAGAATTCTAAAGCCCACATTTGAAAGAATACACTTAGGTTTAAGAAGGAATTCATTGTTTCCATGTAGTGCCATTTCATGTGAGTTAATGGAATCAAGTTGTTTGGTTATTCTGACATTATTACATAAACTAGTGTGGGAAGATAAAAAAACAAATGTCATGCTAGCAGCTTTTGAGCTGTTGCTAGGCGTTATGCTCTATTAGCTAGCTTAATGTAGCTCATTGTCTCGGAATTCTTAAACATAAATTGAAATGAAAACCCTTACATTTTAAAAATATTTGGCTTTTCTTAGAAGTTCTTATTAAATGTGTTCAGTTAACTTGATATTAGTCAAGCAAAAAGCATGACTATAATTCTGTGTTATGCTAGCAGCCATTCAGAAGATGCTAATTGTTTGTGTTCCATCATTTGAAAGAATACACTTAGGTTTAAGAAGGCTTTTATTGTTTTCATGTAGTGCCATTTCATGTGAGTTAATGGAATCAAGTTGTTTGGTTATCCTGACATTATTACATAAACTAGTGTGGGAAGATAAAAAAAACAAATGTCATGCTAGCAGCTTTTGAGCTGTTGCTAGGTGTTATGCTCTATTAGCTAGCTTAATGTAGCTCATTGTCTCGGAATTCTTAAACATAAATTGAAATGAAAACCCTTACATTTTAAGCAATATTTGGCTTTTCTTAGAGGTTCTTATTAAATGTGTTCAGTTAACGTGATATTAGTCAAGCAAAAAGCATGACTATAATTCTGTGTTATGCTAGCAGCCATTTAGAAGATGCTCATTGTTTGTGTTCCATCATTTGAAAGAATACACTTAGGTTTAAGAAGGCTTTTATTGTTTCCATGTAGTGCCATTTCATGTGAGTTAATGGAATAAAGTTGTTTGGTTATCCTGACATTATTACATAAACTAGTGTGGGAAGATAAAAAAACAAATGTCATGCTAGCAGCTTTTGAGCTGTTGCTAGGTGTTTTGCTCTATTACCTAGCTTAATGTAGCTCTTTGTCTCGGAATTCTTAAACATAAATTGAAATGAAAACCCTTACATTTTAAAAATATTTGGCTTTTCTTAGAAGTTCTTATTAAATGTGTTCAGTTAACTTGATATTAGTCAAGCAAAAAGCATGAATATAATTCTGTGTTATGCTAGCAGCCATTCAGAAGATGCTAATTGTTTGTGTTCCATCATCTTTCCCAGAATTCTAAAGCCCACATTTGAAAGAATACACTTAGGTTTAAGAAGGCTTTCATTGTTTCCATGTAGTGCCATTTCATGTGAGTTAGTGGAATCAAGTTGTTTGGTTATTCTGACATTATTACATAAACTAGTGTGGGAAGATTAAAAAACAAATGTCATGCTAGCAGCTTTTGAGCTGTTGCTAGGTGTTATGCTCTATTAGCTAGCTTAACGTAGCTCTTTGTCTCGGAATTCTTAAACATAAATTGAAATGAAAACCCTTACATTTTAAAAATATTTGGCTTTTCTTAGAAGTTCTTATTAAATGTGTTCAGTTAACTTGATATTAGACAAGCAAAAAGCATGAATATAATACTGTGTCATGCTAGCAGCCATTCAGAAGTTGCTAATTGTTCGTGTTCCATCATCTTTCCCTTAATTCTAAAGCCCACATTCGAAAGAATACACTTAGGTTTAAGAAGGATTTCATTGTTTCCATGTAGTCCCATTTCATGTGGGTTAATGGAATCAAGTTGTTTGGTTATTCCGACAATTATATATAAACAAGTGTGGGAAGATAATATATATAAAAAAGCAAATATCATGCTAGCAGCTTTTGAGCTGTAGCTAGGTGTTATGCTCTATTAGCTTGCGTAATGTAGCTCTTTGTCTCGGAAGTCTTAAACATAAATTGAAAAGAAAACCCTAGACAGGTCTGTAGTTGTTCATTATAGAGGCGTCTAGAGTCCTTTTTTTAGGAGTGGCTTAATGATAGCCATCTTTAGTGATTTGGGAAAAATGCCTGATGCCAGCTAGCTGTTAACTATCAGTAGGAGATCACTTACTCTAATGCCACCCATAGTATTTTCTTGCAAAACCTTTTGAGGCAATCGCTGCAATCAAATGATTTTGTATATATATTTATGTAGGAATCTGCTGCTGAAGCTGCCCCTCAAACTGTCCACTGTGTTGTGGAGGGGGTGGGACTTATTGTCCATGATTGACAGCAGTTTTGCCCTATACCCCTCCCTGACCATGTCCTCCAGAGTTGGGAGCTTCATTCCGATGAGTGATTCTGTCTTTCTGAACAGTTTATTCAGTCTCTGTGCGTCCTTTGCTTTGATGCTCGCATCCCAGTACACCACAGAAAAGAAGATGGTGCTCGCAACAACAGACTGTAAAACATGCTGCAGACATTAAAGGACCTGAGTCTCCATAGGAAGTAGAGGCGACTCAGACTCTTCTTGTACACAGCATCTGTATTAGTGGACAATTCCAGCCTGTAACCCAGTTGAACTCCCAGATACTTGGAGGATATCACAATTTCCACCGCTGTCCCCTCAGTGCAGACAGAGGAGAGTAGCTGTCTATTCCTGTTTTGTCCACATTCACTTACACCACTTCACAGCGTGGTCTTAGAGTCCCCTGTAGTCATCACCCTGCCCATTCTCAGCGCTCCGTCAAAGTTTAATCAAAGCGTTCATGTAAAGAGGCTTATTGATTTAATATGGAGGCCTTGGAACTGTTCACAAGTAAGTGTTCTACACAGTTTCTCATTGTTTACCGTTACAAGCCACCTCTTCCTCTGTTCTGGGTCCCATGGAAATCCATACATTGTAGCCCCTCTCAGACCGGTTGGAGCACCCAAATACTGCACAGTTGACCACGACTGACTGTTGTCTTGTCTGTAAAATATCATATATAACCATTATATATAAAAAATCACAGAGTGTGTGACCTCTTAGTAATTCCCAGAGCCTACTGTCTTTCTCATTTATTAAAACTGCCTTTTTCCCTTTGCTTTCCATGCATTTTGTCCTTGTTCCTTGCACCAATAACTGATAGAAATCACCTAAATTTGATTCCTAATTAACTTTTACCTCACCAATTCTCTGCGCATCTCTGTACTCACCCACCATCACTTTTACCTTCCCTCTTTATTCTTGCATTACTTGTTCACACATACTTGTTCACTTATTTGGTAACTCACTGATATTAGCTCTGCTCTACTCTTACAGTTGTTATATGTTCTGTAACTATATATACATGATTCCTTGAATTTTTTTATTCTTTATTCAGGAGCAGCTGGCAAGAAAACTGACATCCATCAGTTTAATTTTCCTTTTCCCAAGTTTTATTTTATCATTTTATTATGCAAACTGAAAAATAATTTATTTACTTTACTGCCTTGCCCTATTTTCTAATTCATTAAAACGTTTGTTTTTCGAAAGGTTTTACTTGTTTTGTTGTGCCTCACTGAAATCAACAACAAAAATAATGCATTTAGTGACAAACGTGTATGTGCAGCTAACAGTTAGTGGTGCACATGCTAACAGGAAAAGGACCAGTCACTGAATGGTTGAATAAAAAAAAACATGCTCTTACACCTCATCTACTTACCAGGGGTCTTAGAACCACTGTGGTGGCTGCAGTTTTCTGTTTTATGGGGGGGAATCAAATTTTATTATTCTGTAATCCAAATGTTTTTACTAACTTTTAACATCACTTAAACATCACTTACTTGACTTCACGCACAAACATCCAAGTGGGGTTACAAACGAACTGCAAACAAGGAATTAAACTGTCACACTAAACTTAGGACTGTAAGAAACTCCTCTTGTCTCCTCTTTCTCTCCCCTCTGGCCTGACAAGCTGCTCATCGGTAGTCTAGGCTCCGCCCCTTAAAGGGCCAGAATGTCAGTCCTTTAGGCAGCCTTTTCTAGTTTTAGACATAGAAATTTACAAAAAAAAAATTTATTTCTACCTTTTTCAGTCATAGACTTCTCCCCCCAAACATCTGGATATTAGGGCAAAATACAAAACACTGTATTTAATTGTTAAACACGGTCAACAATTGATTTAAACTTAACAATATTTTAAGGATATTCAGACCAAGGGTGAATCAGGGTATCCCTGCGTACATTCCCTGTACTAGTTTTTTAGTTTCTCTTCTAGGTTGTCTTTGAGTGTCATTTCCTGTTTTATTTTGTAGTTGTGTATTACAGTCAGTTTTACTTCCTGTTCTCTACACACCTTGTTGCATTTTCTTAATTCGATTCAAATTTAGTTTGTTCTCCTCCTGTACAGGTGCTCATCATAAAATTAGAATATCATGAAAAGTTGATTTATTTCAGTAATTCCATTCAAAAAGTGAAACTTGTATAATGTAGACATTCATTGCTCACAGACTGACATATTTCAAATGTTTATTTCTTTTCATTTTGATGATTATAACTGACAACTAATGAAAACCCCAAATTCAATATCCTAGAAAATTAGAATTTTACTTAAGACCAATTCAAAAATGGATTTCTAGAAATGCTGACCAACTGAAAAGTATGAACATGAAAAGTATGATATGTACAGCACTCAGTACTTAGTTGGGGCTCCTCTAGCCTGAATTTCTGCAGCATGGAGCCCATCAGTTTGTGGCTCTGCTCAGGTGTTATGAGAGCCCAGGTTGCTCTGATAGTGGCCTTCAGCTCTTCTGCATTGTTGGGTCTGGCGTATCACATCTTCCTCTTCACAATACCCCATAGATGTTCTATGGGGTTAAGGTCAGGCCAGTTTGCTGGCCAGTTAAGAACAGGGACACCATGGTCCTTAAACCAGGTCCTGGTAGCTTTGGCAATGTGTGCAGGTGCCAAGTCCTGTTGGAAAATGAAATCTGCATCTCCATAAAGTTGGTCAGCGGCAGGAAGCAGGAAGTGCTCTAAAACTTCCTGGTAGACGCTGCGTTGACCGTGGACCTAAGAAAACACAGTGGACCAACACCAGCAGATGACATGGCACCCAAACCATCACTGACTGGAAACTTTACTCTCCACCTCAAGCAATGTGGATTCTGAGCCTCTCCTTTCTTCCTACGAACTCTGGGACCTTGATTTCCAAAGGACATGCAGCATTTCCTTCATCAGAGAACATAACCGTGGACACTCAGCAGCAGTCCAGTCCTTTTTGTCTTTGGTCCAGGCGAGATGCTTCTGTCTCTTGTTCCAGAGTGGCTTGACACCAGGAAAGCGACAGTTGAAACCACGTCTTGATACGTCTGTGCTGGTGGTTCCTGAAGCTCTGACTCCAGCTGCAGTCCACTCTTTGTGAATCTCCCCCACATTTTTGAATGGGTTTTGTTCCACAATCCTCTCCAGGGTGTGATTATCCCTACTGCTTGTACACTTTTTTCTACCACATCTTTTCCTTCCTTTCACCTCTCTATTAATGTGCTTGGACACAGAGCTCTGTGAACAGCCAGCCTCTTTAGCAACGACCTTTTGTGTCTTCCCTTCTTGTGAAAGGTGTCAATGGTCGTTTTTTGGACAACTGTCAGGTCAGCAGTCTTCCCCATGATTATGTAGCCAACAGAACTAGACTGAGAGACCATTTAAAGGCCTTTGCAGGTGTTTCGAGTTAATTATCTGATTAGAGTGTGGCACCAGGTTTCTTCAATATTGAACTTTTCCACAATATTCTAATTTTCTGAGTTACACAATTTGGGGTTTTCATTAGTTGTCAGTTATAATCATCAAAATGAAAAGAAATAAACATTTGAAACATGTCAGTCTGTGAGGAATGAATGTCTACATTATACAAGTTTCACTTTTTATGACGAGCACCTGTATATTTATCCCTTGGTTTCATTTGTTCATGGCCAGATTGTTGTAGTTTCCCCAGCATCGTCTTTGTGCTTTTGGTTTTCCAACCCTTTTATTCTTAGACATTCCTGCTTGTGTAGCTCATTAAACATTTAATTCCTACACCTGTTTGCCTCTTCAGCCTGCATATGGGTCTTCAGTCTTCATGCATAGAGACAGTCTATTAAAGTTTTTGCTGCACAGGACAATAAAGGTGAAATTAAACATATATATATTAGAGTCTAGTCCTGAATATGAAGCCAGTTCTTGGTCTAGTCCTACATATGAACCCAGGTCTTGGTCTGAGTCCTTCGGCATGGACTCCTGCCTCCATGCGGCGTGGATTTTACCAGCCTGTGGTCCTGCTGGGTGGAATGAAGACCAGGATGCTTCAGTCCTTCAGCTCTTCTTCTTCACTCTGTCTCATGTGTCTCATCTTCCTCTTGGAAAGGCTCTATAGATTTTCTACAGGGTTCAGGTCTGGAGAGTCTGCTGGCCAGTCCAGTCCAGTAATCCTTGGTCCTTGAACCAGGTTCTGGTTCTTGTGGCAGTGTGGACAGTCAAGTCCTGCTGGAAAATAAAGTCCACATCTCCACAAAGGTAGCATGAGGAGCTCTAAAACCTCCTGGTAGACGCTGCGTGGACTCTGGACTTAGTAAAGCCCGGTGGACCAGCACCAGAGGACACGGCTCCCACATCACCACCCACTGTGAAACTTCATGCTGCACTTTAAGGGTTTTGGATTGTTGCCTCTCCAGTCTTCTTCCAGACTCTGGGACCTGGATTTCCACATAAGATGCAGGATTAGCTCATCAGAAAAGACCCTTTGGACCACTGCTCAGCAGACCAGGTCCTAGTTTCTTTAGTCCAGGTGAGAAGCTGCTGACGTTGTGTTGTGTTCAGGAGCAGCTGGACTAGAGGACTACAACATGAAGTCCAGGTCCAGGATCCGTCTGTGTGGTGGCTCTGGAGGCTCTAACTCCAGCCTCAGTCCAGTCTTGGTGAAGCTTTTCCTGACCGTCCTCTCCAGCTGCTTCATCCTGCTGCTTGTTCCAGCTTCTCCTTCCTCTCAGCTTCTTCTTGATGAGCTTTGATGCAGCACTTTGATCATCCAGCTTCTTCTGCAGCCGCCTGCTGAGGCTTTTCCTCCTGGTGGAGGGAGGTGATGGTTTCTGCCCAGCTGTCAGGTCAGCAACCTTCCCCATGATGCTGGACTCTACTGGAACAGACTGAGACCATCTAGATGCTCAGGAGGCCTCTGCAGGTGTTTGGCTTAATCAGCTGGTTAGAGTGTAGCTCTTAGAGGCTCCAACACTGAACCTTTTCACTATATTCTAATTTTCTGAGATTTAGATTTTGGGGTTTTCATCAGCTGGAAGTGATAAATCATCACAAGTCTAACAAATAAATACTCGAAATATCTCACTTTGCAAATAATGAGTTTATATTTTAGTTTCTCTTTTTAAGTAGAATTACTGAAATATTTTTTATATCCATTTCTTTTTAGTTTCAACTATAATTGTTGTCTTAAACTCTCCTAAAATACATAGCTGATATCCATCCTGTTCTATAATTTAAGTTATTTTTCAATACTTATTTTGAAGATTATTTTTAACCTTAATGCATAGTCTCCACTACAGAGGACAAAGGCTGTTTACTAGTGAATTGATGGTTCAGGATGGTAGATTAGCAAATTACTTGCTTCAGTGGACATTTGTCAGTCATCGAATAAACTGCCACTCACTGAAGAATAGATATCACATTATACATTATTACCAACTTTGCTTCAGTGATGAACAAGAAAATGTTACAGCTGTATTTTAATAGAATAGATATATAAATGTAACAGAATATTTTATAGTTGTTTTTCATAGAGTAGTTAAAAATTAAATAAAGAAGATTAAAACTAAAGCATCACTGTACATGTCTCCAGAAGTAAAATACTGTATGTGAAAAACTGCTTTTCAATAATGTATGTATATCAGTGTTAATTTAAGCCTAAATATTCCTTTTTTCTTTTAGAAGGGATAATAAATATTTTTAAAGTGTTTTTGTGGATATTTTTTCACATTATGCACCAAGGACTCTTGCCACTCCTTTTCCACCACATGTAAAATCTTCTAGACCCTGCAGCGACCCAGCTTAATGAACAGAGGATTCATTAGTAGAGCATTAGTAGAGTAGACAAAAAACACAAACATGCAGAACAAAGAAGAGATGCAAAACAAATAGTCAAAGAGCACAAGAAGGCAAACCACAAGTATTACAGAGCAGCTGCGAGCATCTGTTGCTCACAGACATGGAGCAAGCTCGATCAGATTGCATGTCCACCACACCTAAACAAATACAGGTGGAGATACACAAGCATCTGGAGGACAGAGACACACTGAAAGAACAAACACCGGCTCAGATATGGCAGGGCCACGCCTGGTTTGTGTCACAGCAGAAGGAAGATGGTAATGATCTGTACTTATATAGCGTTTTTACCCAAAGCGCTTTATACCATACATCACATTCGCCCATTCACACACACATTCACACACTGATGGCGGAAGCTGCCATGCAAGGCGCTAACCATGACCCATCAGGAGCAATTAGGGGTTTGGTGTCTTGCTCAGGGACACCTCGACATGATCTTTACAGGCCGGGATCGAACCAGCAACCCTTGGGCTATAGGACGACCACTCTACCCGCTGAGACTTGTCGCCCCCAAAGAGGAGGATGAAGAGCATCCATTCTGCCAAACAGTGTTGGACTCATCTTCCTCTCATGGTTATTAATCAATGGTAGCAGCCCCTTAGCTTCCTGGGTGTGAAAATGGCCGACAGACTGGACTTGAATGAAGAAGATAAGTCAACTGTATTTCCTGAGGAAGCTCAGATCCATCCATCTGTCCATCCATCCGTCCATCCTTCCATCCATCCATCCGTCCATCCGTCCGTCCATCCATCCTTCTGTCCATCCGTCCGTCCTTCCATCCATCCATCCGTCCGTCCGTCCGTCCATCCGTCCGTCCGTCCGTCCGTCCATCCATCCATCCGTCCGTCCATCCGTCTGTCCGTCCGTCCATCCATCCGTCTGTCCATCCGTCCATCCGTCCGTCCATCCATCCTTCTGGCCATCCATCCATCCGTCCTTCCATCCATCCATCCATCCATCCATCCATCCATCCATCCGTCCATCCATCCGTCTGTCCATCCGTCCGTCCTTCCATCCATCCATCCATCCATCCGTCCTTCCATCCATCCATCCATCCATCCGTCCATCCGTCCGTCCGTCCATCCGTCCGTCTGTCCATCCATCCATCCATCCATCCGTCCAGTCTTCTGTCCGGCCATCCGTCCGTCCATCCATCCATCCGTCCGTCCATCCGTCCGTTCTTCCATCCATCCATCCAACCATCCATCCATCCATCCATCCATCTATCCATCCATTCTTCTGTCTGTCCATCCATCCGTCCGTCCATCCATCTGTCTGTCCATCCATCCGTCCGTCCGTCCAGCCATCAACCATCTGAACGTCAGTGTTCATATTGATCCATATCAGCGTAATAAGATCAATACTTTAGTTTCACTTTCTCTCTTATATGTCATGACCAGCACAGACCTCTGACCCAGATGCCTTTCAGCAACTGTTCTGAAAGTATGATTTTTCAGCTTTAATGAATTTGATTTATTCATTTTTAAAGAGCAACTGAAAACTCAAGAAGTATAAATGATGCTAAGACCTTTACATACTGTTTTAATCCCAATGAAATCTATACATTTACTTCAGATTTAAAGCAAATATACCAATTATATTTAACCAAAACTCTTTTGCTTTAACTATGTAAAATCTAAAATGTTTTGTTTCTGTTCTATTGTTTTTGTTGACTTGTAAACTTTGCCCAATTTCTATCCTGCGTTTTAACTAAGAAAAATGACAAAAAAAAAAAAACATAAAGATCACTAAAATTCATTTAATTTTAGCATTCCAGCCTAGTCATTAGAAAGTATTGGTACTATTTAACGCACAATTGCTATATTACTTCATACTAGCTGAGATTTAGGATTGCTTATTAGCATCAAAAACACAGAGTCGCTTTACATACCCATCAAAATCAGATTACTGGGAGTAATCAGATTATTGCAATAATCAGATCGGATGCGTCTACATGCACTTCTAAAATGTGAAATCTGAAAGATCGGAATTCTTTGGGAGTACGTTTGTAGTGATGGAGCTTTCTGAAGACAAAAACACACAAAAAAAATATTTTACATATAACAGATTTTGGGAGCCGAGGGATTTTATTTGTAGACTAAACTAAGAGTGATCTTAAAATAAAATCCCAGCCACCCAAAATCAATTGTATAAGAAATTAAATGTTTTGGGGTTTTTTTTTCATTAAAGCAGTGACATGACATCCTCAAATTGATGTTTAAATTAATGAAATTATTTGACTAAATATGCATTTAATATTTTTGATTAGGACTAAAGTTGACTGAAAGATTTGAGTTAAAAAGTGGAAAAAAATATTACCTGAAAGAAGGTTCTGAGAGATATTTTTTATGTCCACTAATGGTCTGAAAGGGTAAATAAAAAAATAAATCTATAGGTCCCCACCAAGCATGTTAACTTAGGTTACTACCACAGGATAGGGGCATAAATGAATAACAGAAAACAAAAACAGAGCATGTACCCACATACATGCATACTTATCACGGTCGCAGATTCTGATGGGTCACAGATTTTGGTGTAACACCAGCCGGGTCATATCTTTGTGTTTCCTGAACTTGTAAAAGTTTTTTGTGTCAATGTAAAGTTGCCTTGTTGGTAAACGTGCTTCAGCAGTGTATTCAGCTGCTATTTGCAGCTGCCCGTGAAAGTTTGCATCCAGGACTGTAAAAGGGTTTCATGTCTTGCACAGTTGTGTTTTCTGAAATATAAAGTCATTTAGCCCGCGGTAAAAGTGTTTCGGCTTTGTACTTTTGTTTTGGAAATGTAAACATGGTTTCTATGATGAAAATGTATATCACTAAAACGTAAAAATGTTTCACTTCATGTAATATTGTTTTGCCCTTCCCAGCCACCATATTTAGACGATTTCATAGGATTACCAAATCATCTTCCTCAGAACTTTCCTAGATCTTCTACGCTTCTTACTAGCATGACGTTGGCTGTTTCTGGGGATCCATTTATTCGTATATAAACCTTTCTGGTCCACTTTCCCTTGATTTTATTTTCTCTGCGCAGTTGTCTGACACGCCTGGTGAACTCAGCATTGGTTTTTGTAAGATGTTCATTTAGATACACATTAGTCCTCTTTAGCACCTTTCCTAGTTTTAATAGGCTGATTTTAGTCCTTCTGTTGTTAAATGTCACTGTAATGGGTACAAACTGCCCTTGTTTTTCTGTTAGATTGTGGGAGGGGGTGGCGGGCTACTATGTCCTGCTTATTTACTTGGACATGGTTAGACTGTAGGAACTTAATCAGTTGCTGTTCTACTGACTCGTCATCCTGGTCTGGCTCTATATTTTGTAAATTAGTTACAGCTGATCTTTAATTAAAATTCCTGGTCACCCAAAATCACTTATAAGTAAAATAACTCAGTTTTTGTGTTTTTGTTTTCATAAAAACAGTGACATCATGCCATGAAATTTGAATTTAAAGGGTTAAAATAATCTGACTGGTTACATATTTGAATGTTTGATCAAAAAAGTAGAAAAAAAAAAACTTTTTAGGCCACTATAACCTAAAAGTTCTTTAAAAGAAATGCTTTCTTATAAACATCATCCCAAAATATGCAAACACGACCAGAATGGTGGCCAAACATCGAGCGAAGAATTACCTGAAAGGGCAAAAGTCTAGAATGACCTACTTGACTGACTTGTAATCAGATTATGCTGTCTACATGATTACGTGAATAGTCCAGAAATCAGATAGTCATATTTTCTGGTGTGCATGCAAACAAGTCAGCTTCGGTAGAGATACGCCTGCTTCTGGCACAACCCAATCCGACTCAGCAGCATCGTGATGTCCCGATGAAATCCTTTTGTTAGGATGGCATAAAAAAATGGGTGCACACAAGAGTTGAGAGGATAGAAAAGAACCAGCAGCACCTACAGAAAAAGAAAGAAAAACATAAATCAGCTTGGATTTCAGCAGGTAAATAATCTAGATTAAAGGGAAAATCCCACCTTGGAGTCTGTGACCGTCATCAGCGGCCGGTGGAAAGCTGCAGACAGACCGTAGAAACAAACGGGAGCTAAACACAGAAAGTTGGTGAGAATGAGCAGAGCCATGCGTTTGGCCATGGTGGTGTTGCATCTGCTGGTCTGTGGGCGGTGCACCATGCAGTAGATGTGGACGTAACACAAACACACCACTAGAAAAGCAAACACATTAACCATCAGGACATAAACAATGTAGGCCCGAGCAGCAGCTGTCTCCGTGTCCACCGGTAAGCAGATGCTGACCTTCTGGTAAGAGTTAACACCAAGAACTGGCAGGACCGCCATGATGGCGCAAATCAACCAGCCAATCAGCATCAGCACCGCAGCGTGACGCAGCCTCAGCTTTTTATCCAGCCTCATGGCGTTAAAGATGGCATGCCAGCGCTGCAGGGTGATTAAAGTCAACGTGTACACGGAGAGCTCACTGGCGAACACCGACAACATCCCTGCTACGTTACAGCCACTTCCTGTTTGCCAGGATATGGCGAAATGGTGGTAACGAGAGCGTGTGTGGAAGTCGACGGACGCTATCAGGAGTAAATACATCCCCATGCAGGTGTCAGCAAACGCCAGGTGGCCGATAAGGAAACGGGTGACCGTCAGCTTCTGCTGGCAGCTCAGCAGGATCACCAGAACCAATAGATTGGCTGAAACAGCCACCAAGCTCACCACCCAGACCAGAACCCTCAGATAGCCTGTACTCATTACATCCTCACAGGGGTTGAGAGCGTCAGGTACAGGCGAGCACGAGGGTCCATCATCTGCATAAAACTCGTTACAAAGAGAAGGCTCAAAGTCTTCTTTGAGATGTTCTGCAGAGGAATCCAGAGAGAAGGAACCTTCCTTCTGAGATGGCTGGTTGGGACAGACAAGGCTGTTGTTCAGACTGTAGTCTGTATTTTCAGCTCCTTGGAGATCAAAGATGTCCTGGAGACGCTGGGAAACTTTCTGTTCTGGATGAGTTGATGTCACAGAGGATTCCTGCAGTTTCCCTGAAGCAGACCAGGTCCGGTTGCAGAAAACTGCTTCAAGACTGTTAATTACAGCAGAAGGGACAACAAACAGATACAGTTACACCTGTATAATGCACAAGGTTTATAAAAACCGAGCAGAAAGTAAACCAGTGTTTGTGGGTTATTTCTTTGATGCAGCATATTTCCCTCTTTATAACTGTTTGATTTGAGAGAAAGATTTCTTGTTTTAACGCTCAAATGTCATGTTACTCGCTCTCCAAACTCTGCTCTCACACATCAAAACTTCCTTCTTGCTCTCAAATATATCATCTTCCTTTCAAAACTCTGCTCCTGCTCAGGTTTAGGGTTGCAGCGTGGTCTCGTTCCCCCAGTCAGACTCATTCTCTGCTCTCACAACTTCTGCTACTGGATTTATTTTCCTCTCTCTTGGGTTGCTGAATGAGCTGCCTGTCAAACATCCTTGATGTATTTGAGAGCAAGAAGGAACTTTTAGAATGTGAGAGTAGAGTTTGGAGAGAGAGCAAGATGACATTTGAGTGTGAAGACAAGAAACCACATTAAACAATTACACTCTTGATTAAAGAGGGAAGCACCTTCATAGTAACAAAGCTTCTTAATCCGTTTCTGGCAAAGTCCGCTTTGTTTGGGGTTTTGTAAATGCACAAACAAACTCTGATTTGGATTTTTTAAAAAACGGACTCGTTAATACATTTACATATCTATCTATTTATCTGTCTGTCTGTCTGTCTATATATATATATATATATATATATATATATATATATATATATATATATATATATATATATATATATATATATATATGTATATATGTGTGTGTGTGTGTTTGTGTGTATAAAACAAATTTTTCATATGAATTTTACGCACCAACACTACAAAACCAAAATAAATCTACAGTTCTCATTTCTTTATGTACAGTATTTACCTCTAAAATGCATAAATATCCAGCCAGTGCCAGCTCTGTTTCTATTGACCTTAAATCACTTCAGAGTTGACGTAAATGCGGCAGAGCGCTGTGCTGGAGAAAGGGGGGCGGTTTGGTGTGTAAAGACACACACACAGTAAACAGAAAGAAAATATTTCCCAGCATTCTCACCCTCTCCATCTTTTCAGTGTTTTCAGGCCACAGCAGTGGCTCGGGAAGGTCAGTTCAGCTCTCTGTAAGTGCGGGAAGGTGGTGGAGGGGGGCAGCGCCTCGAGGGTCCACGTTCTTTCAGCTCGGAGCCTTTCAATGCTCTCCAAACCTACTGAAGGCAAAGAATGCACTTGTGTCTCTGAAAGGTCTCTGGAAGGACAAAGAGCTCAGATTAATTCATTAGACCAGACATACTGCTCTGTAATTCATTTTAATGGTCTGTTTTAAAGTGTTTATTTGTGTTTATAAAAGAAGTCTGTCTAAACAACCAATGTACAAACAAATACCAGATGGTTGTTGTCAATAAAACTGAATTCAGTGATTAATAAACCTCATCAGGTCATATTTTATTCCCAGTAGAAGATCACCAACATGTCAGAGGATGAAACTGAGACCTTTCACCATGTGATAAAAACATGAGCTGATAGTGAATCTGATGCAGCAACACGTCTGGAAAAAGTTGGAACACGAGCAACAAAAGGCTCAAAAATCATTACATTCTGGTTTTATTCTACATTTTACACACCATCTCAGCTTTTTAAATTTTGTTTGGACATTGGATCTTAAGATGAACTTGACAGTTAATTCCTAATGTGGTCTAAAAATTCCCAAATCCTGGGATGTTTGCAGAAGTTACTTTTGTCTTTTCTTAGGTAATGAACCAAGTTTCTGTACACTCACTCACAGATGAGTTGGGCCATGAATCACACCATAAAATGAAAATTCATCAATATGTTTCAAATCCAGGTTCCTCTGAAGGTACCTGAGTAGAAGGAAAATTCAGTTACATGCTAAAAAATATTGTTCATTGTCTCCCTTTAACTTCCATAAAACACCAGGACCCCCTCAAAATGTCAAGCACATTTGAACACATGAACTCTTAGCTCTCGTTCAGCTGAAGAAATTCAGAGTACTGTACACTTCTTCCAGTCTGCTCCCATTGAAAGCAAAGCGCTGGATTTCTTTCACACCGTTATCATTCAGCATGCTGAAAACAAGGAGGGAAATAAGACCGTTAGCTTAGCAAACACATGCATTCGCCTTCATTCACTGGTACTACTAGTAGTACTTGGTACCTGAGAGTATGTAGTTTGTATCTGGATAGTACCTGTTTGGTATCTAATAGTACCTGGATAGTACCTGTCTGGTACCTAATGGTACCTGGATAGTACCTGTGTGGTACCTAAAAGTACCTGGATAGTACCTGTCTGGTACCTAATGGTACCTTGATAGTACCTGGTTGGTATCTAATAGTACCTGGATAGTACCTGTTTGGTACCTAAAAGTACCTGGACAGTACCTGGTTGGTATCTAATAGTACCTGGATAGTACCTGTTTGGTACCTAAAAGTACCTGGACAGTACCTGTTTGGTACCTAATAGTACCTGGATAGTACCTGTTTGTTACCTAAAAGTATCTGGATAGTACCTGGTTGGTACCTAATGGTACCTGGATAGTACCTGGTTGGTATCTAATAGTACCTGGATAGTACCTGTTTGGTACCTAAAAGTACCTGGATAGTACCTGTTTGGTAACTAAAAGTACCTGGTCAGTACCTGTTTGGTACCTAATAGTGCCTGGATAGTACCTGTTTGGTACCTAAAAGCACCTGGATAGTACCTGTTTGGTACCTAATGGTACCTGGATAGTACCTGTTTGGTACCTAATGGTACCTGGATAGTACGTGGTTGGTATCTAATAGTACCTGGATAGTACCTGCCTGCAGCATCAAAGAGTTACATCCTTCTGGGCATAGCAGCACCTGTCCCTCTCCTCTCCTTCTCTTCCTCCTCTCCTCCTCATCATAACCTCGTTATATTCTGTCTTATGCTGATACTCAGGTGTTTAAGGAGGTTTGTGGTGTTGCCATTGAAACCTCTCTGTCTTTCATATACTGTTGTTTAGCTCCACACGTGGCTGAACCTCAGACTGAACCTTTGTTCACATATGATCATTACAGGTGGAAGAAAAAGTAGTTCCTATAATCTAGAATTTACGATTACAATAGTAGGTACTTTTGTCTGTGTTCCAGTTTGTGATAAACTACATATTTACCCAAATTACTTGAAATATCAATATATGTTAACATGAAATCTGTTCTAGACCATACGTTTACGAGGTATAGACACACCACATGGTAGTGTACCCTGCAAACAGTACGCAAATTATTTTTTATTTTATTTACGTTTCTCTTTTTGTTAAAGAGCCAAATAAAGACTGCAGATTTATTTTGAAAGAAATCTACATTTTCTGCTGGTTATTTCATGGCTCAGGTGTTAAAGGATTAAAGGAACCACATCGTGTTGGTTTAAGTCATATTTACCTGATAGATTCCAGTTTTTTCTGGTTCTTGTACTTACACTGTCAGAGCATTCACAGATATTCCAAAAAAGGAATTAGCTGGAATGACGCGTATGAGGACATTTTCCACTATTTCCCTATAAGAAAAAAAAAAGTGTGAGATTAAATCAGATTCACTGGTTTGAAGTTCACACATTTAGTCAAACACGTCAGTGTACATACAGGATGAAATCCTCTCTCATTGACCGAATATACCGAAGACCAGGAAACAAAGTGAGACCTGTGTTAGAGATCCCA
The DNA here is from genome assembly GCF_017639745.1 of Melanotaenia boesemani. Taxonomy (NCBI): domain Eukaryota; kingdom Metazoa; phylum Chordata; class Actinopteri; order Atheriniformes; family Melanotaeniidae; genus Melanotaenia; species Melanotaenia boesemani. Next base: position 29,645,288 of record NC_055700.1, read on the forward strand.
CTGCAGCATAAAAAACATACCTGAGTCAAAACCAGGAAACCCAGACAGCTTCACACTCAGATATGGTTCATCTGAGTTATACTTACAGGTATTTTAAATTAGGCAGATCTTTGAAAGCCTCTTCATGGATGTAGGACAGTGTTTTCACACCAGTGATCTGTCTGACACACAAACATGCAGGAATGCATTTTAGCCGCTTGTGAACAGTGTTGCTTGACTTTCTGCTTTCTGTGAGATTATTTTGTCTGGAAACATGCTGAGAGTAAATGTGCTGGATTAAAGCACGAGAAGTTTGCTGTGGCATGTAAACCTGGTAGCTGCAGGACGTGAGAGAGAATCAGAAACGAGTTAAAGTTCACGTACATGTGTGCAACGCTGGACAGGTTGTAGAAGGAGTGTTTCTCAACAGATCTGATGGCGTCATCGTCGGAGATGAATCTGGAAACAGAACATAACAATGGCTGGTTTTTCTGGACTTTTACCAGTAACCTTTCACTGGGGTCACAAGAACAACAAAAATTTTACAAAGTTTGGATTCTGTATAAAATGTCAATAAAATCAGAATCTCATCAGGTCACATTTTATCCCCAGTAGAAGATAAACAACACATCAGATGATGAAACTGAGACGTTTCACCATGTGATGGAAAATCTGAGCTGATGAAGGTGAAAGGTGTGGACTGCAGGCAGGCCAGTTCAGCAGCCGGACTCTTCTCCTGTGAAGCCATGCTGCTGTGATGGATGCAGGATGTGGTTCAGCATCGTCTTGCTGAAATCTGCAAGGCCTTCCCTGAAAGAGACGTTGTCTGGATGGGAGCAGATGTTGCTCTAAAACCTCCATGTACTTTTCAGCATTGATGGAGCTTCACAGATGTGGAAGCTGCCCACGCCATAGGCACTAATGCAGCCCCATCCCATCAGAGATGCAGCTTTCCACCTGTCCACTGATAACAAGCTGGATGCTCCCTCTCCTCTTTAGTCTGCAGGACACGCCGTCCATGCTTTCCACAAACTAGTTCACATCTTCATCCAGGTTTCCACTTTGCCTCAGACCATTTTAAATGAGCTTTGGTCCAGAGAAGACGGAAGAAGCTGGTTCTGGATCCTGTTCACATCTGGCTTCTTCGCTGCATGATGGAGCTTTAACCTGCATTTGTGGGTTTCAGGGTGAACTGTGTTCACAGACAGTGGTTTCTGGAAGTCTTCCTGAGTCCATGCAGTGGTTTCCAGTAGAGAATCATGTCTGCTTTTATTGCAGAAGATCACCAGCATCCAGCCTTGTCCCGTCAGCATGGTGTAAAAAGTAGTTCCAGGGTGGTGTTCAGCATGGTGTAGCATCTTCTTCTTTTAACATGTCTAGAAATGTCTGGGAAGTGAGGAGACCAGTTGCTGGAGTTTTAGGAGAGGAATGTTGTCCCATTCTGGTCTGATGAAGCATTGTCATCCAGTTTTGACTTTCAGCCTTGTCCCATGCACACAGAGATTCCTCCTGATTCTCTCAATCTTCTGATGATATTCTACACTGTAGATTAGGGCTGGGCGATATGGCCTAAAAAAAAATCCTCCGACTTTTTATAACCAAATCCGATTTCCGATTTTAATCGATTTTTTTTCCTTTTCTTTTACAAAACATAAATAAACTTATTAAAAACATTCATTTGTTTATATAGATGAATGCTAGCAAAAATAAAGCATATAATGTCATAGCTCTTCCACCATATAAACGACTTCCTCTCTTACATAGAAATATGCGACACAATGCATCCGTGATCTCTTTCCATCTGGATCCTTATCATACAGGATCCACTGCAGAAATAATTCCCCTGATGAAGGTTGTCTCTTAACTAGTGTTTGTGGGTTAAGTTGATTTCTGCATCTCATAGAGAGCAGCATTTCTCACTGCAGTTATACGCACAGCTAAATCCCAGGCGTGAGTGACGGTCACTTTACTGAAAATCTGTCAGACAAACACCGTTCTGGTGTGGAGGGAGGGCGAAGTCTGCTGCTAACTAACTATGGAAAAAATCCCGATTTTCAAAAAAATTAATCTCCAGAAATGGAAAATTTGATTTATCGATTTTATCGATTAATCGCCCAGCCCTACTGTAGATGGAGGATCTTCAAAGTCTGAGGAACATTTTTCTGAAATTGTTCCAGTTTTAGACCCAGTTTGTCTCAGATTGGTGAAGCTCTGTCCATCTTTCCATCTGAGAGACTCTGCCTCTCTGAAATGCTCCTTTTATACCAGTCATGTTACTGACCTGTTACCAGGTAACCTGGTTAGTTGTCCAATGCTCCTCCAGGTGTTTCTGGTTTGTACCAGGTACTTTTCCAGCCTTTTGTTGCTCCTGTTCCAACTTTTTCCATCAGATTCACTATCAGCTCATATTTTCATCACATGGTGAAACGTTTCAGTTTCATCCTCTGACGTGTTTTTATCTTCTACTGGGAATAAAAGATGAGTTGATGTGATTTGGAAATCATTCCAGTTTGTTTTTATTAATGTTTTACACAACATCCCAATGTTCTTGTAGTTGGGGTTGTAATTATAAATCTCTGAAAAGAAAATATAGAACACATTAAAACACAACATAATAACTTTAGTCATTTCTTATTCTTTCTCTTCAAGTGTTACCTTGCTGTGGACAGCTTTAAAGTTTGACATGAAGAAAAAAGAGATTCTTACATGTGAGAAATGCTGGACAAACTGTGAAAAGCATTTTGAGGAACAGAAGAGAGTTTTGTCCTCACGAGCCACCTGAAAGAGAAAAACTTCAGTCTCTGCACTGAGTTAACGTCAGGGAGAAATAACTGCATCACGCTTACAGCTGCTGGGTGTCAGGATGGACACCAGGGATGACCTGGACTCCAGAACAGGACACAGTCCTGGTGATCCGGTTACAGCTGCAGAGACGAGGACAGAAATCCAGAGGGAGGGAAAAGCGGACCAGAATGGAGAGAAAAACCAGGAGTCTAAAACCAGGCTTCATTGTAAACTCAGAGAGAGGGTGAGGAAGACTCTCATCAGTCCATTGAAGGTTTCTTGGACTTCAGCCAGCACGTCTACTAAAGACCACCAAAATAAAACTACAAAGAGTTGCTCCTTCAAAATAAAATAAATATATTTTACATAAAGAAGAAAAACAATAAACTTGCTTTACTTCTCGTTAATGCTATTTTCATTATATGAATCCTTGTTATAATTTATTCATTTTGTTAAAGGGAATTTTCTAGATGTTTCTTTGTGATTAAACTGATCAGTTCCTGCAGATTACACAGATTAGGATTTGGTTTAATCTGGAATAAAAGCAAATGATTTTACACGACCCAAGGGGGTGCGGCAACGAGCACAGGGGGTCCCACAGGCTTTGAACATTCATACTGTGACTATTGTCCCTATTTTAAGAAAAGAAGTAAGACTATATGTTGTTAATTTAACTTTGGTTTTATCAAATGACAGAACTCACTTTATTTATAGTGAGAATCTCATAAAACCAAGTATGGGGGGGTGTATGTGTGTTTAATGTGATGATGTGTGTGTGAGAGAGAGTATGATCAGGTGTGTGTTACTGAACTTTGTTTTGTACGTGTACGTGAAGGTTTTATTAGGGTCCGAGCCATACGAAGTATGGAAGGATCCTATTGTTGTTGAAATGTTTATTATTATTATTATTATTATTATTTTTCTAAGTTTTTATTGTGTTTGTTTTATTTTATTTGCACTGTTTTTGTATGAAAGTGCTTTATAAATTTGATTTGATTTTACCTGGCCATGTCCTCTTTTTGAGAGGTAAAAAATGTGTCGGGTGGGATTTTAAAAGCATCCTGAATTTTGCTCCATCTATGCTCAGATACCTCAGATATGTTCACACCGGATTTGCCTTCCATTTTCTGCACACACCTCTTGTTGTTATCCAATCCCAGACAACCAGGACAGCGTTACCTGGTAATTATGTCACCTACTTTCAACAACAACTCGAACATGTGATAACTGTGTACTGTGGAGGAAATGTGTGTGAACTGAAGACCAGGTTCATGTTTTGGACTGGTGGCCTTGACGGCCTGGGGAAGAAGCTGTTCCAGAGTTTATGATCTGAGTGTCCAGTTAAAGCGAGAAAATGCAGAAACCAAAATGTAAATTCACAGTCACACTACAGAAGAAATTCCCATGTTGTTGTCAGTGCTTGACATGCAAAGCAGGGAGCTGGAAGCTCACATCAGTTCTGCATAAAGACAGAGGTTTCTTTGTGTGTGTGTGTGTGTGTGTGTGTGTGTGTGTGTGTGTGTGTGTGTGTGTGTGTGTGTGTGTGTGTTTATATATATTTATTATGCTATTGCTTCGTAAAGGGACAAACACATAACAGTCTGCTCCACCAGACTGGCAGCGAATGTCAGAGCATTTTTTCCCACACATTTTTAGCTCCCCCAAAACAGTTTTTTGTAGCCTAGATGATATAAATTCAGTAAAAATACACAGATACACTATAACCCCCCACATCCACCTAGAAGATGGCACAGAAAGCATGGTGCTGGTTCCCAAACCCAATTTTAACCCACATTCAGACCTCAAAAATGTTGTTCCTAAATAGGTATTACAAAATATTTGTTCTTACTCATTAACTGTGGCATCACCAGTGGACAAAGGATAGACTCACCCGAATGCCACACCAAATAATCAATAAGGTGGTGAAGAAAGAACACCATGGCAGTAAATGAGAAAAAAAAGACTGGGGGGGATAAAATGTAACTGGACGTGGTGTTGCAAAAATAATTTGTCTGCACTCAGAATGTCCCTCTGCCATACTAACAGCATAGCATGGACCTTTAATACCTGGGAATGACTAGGATCTGTAATATTGGTAATATGTACACTGAAGGGGCTTCTGCATCTTTCCAGCAACTCCAGCAGAGGTACTAACATGCCTAGAAATAAGCTTATTTAATATCTTCAGATCAGAGACTATATTATTCTATATATATCCAATGCTTATTTGTCCTCAGCGTCAGTACGGGCGGAGAGGATGGGGCAGGAGCTTGTGGCCTCGCCCTGTGGGTTTATGACGTGTAAACATTGATTCACAATGATTTAAATGCAGAAATACTCAGAAAATCCATTTTGATCAAATTTTTCACGAGACATGTTCTCTAGCGTCAGAAAAATGCCACATGGACATGAAAAACCTGATTTCACCAGAGGGGGTCTTTCAATCGTTAGCTAACTCTCGCGCCATAATCTTTCACTGATATGAGACCCTACAAAACAGGTGGCGATGTTAACAATTTGCCCAGGAGATAAAAGGTTCTAATGCATCCTCTCCGTGCGTCTTCATAATCTCTTCAGTTTCTTTGCTTGCAGAGGCTTCATCACCCTGGGCCGGTTGTTCAAAAACTTTAATCTGGATAAAAACTATCCGGATTTGGGAATCCCATTTTTTGGGACAGCGGATCACGTAGTCTGGCTTACTTTTATTCTGGTTTTTCAAAGCAAAATAGGATTGGATCAACCTGATCCAAAATGCTGTTTTTCAAATCACCAAATCCAGATTTCCAGCATGTAAATCAATGTGCGCTGCAACAGGTAGAAGAGACAGTTTGCATGCCTTAACTACTTGCAGGTGGAACCACAGGGAGCATGTAACATAATATGTGCATGTATTGTCCTGCATAACAGATGGATGTCATGATTGCTGCTCTGCTGGGCCTCTAGTCCCTCATCAAACTCATCTGCTCCACCTGTGGCACCCCTGCGCCTGTGCTCTGCCCTACTTAAACCCTCTCCCGTTCACACTTCCCTGCCAGATGGTCAGCATTCTTGCCTTGTCGATATCCAGCGTTTTCTCTTGTTTCCAAACCCTGCTACAGCCCTCGGACTTCTTGTACCTTATCCCCTGTCAGACTGTTCCTGCCAAGTGCTCTCCTGGATTTTGACCCATTTTGGAATGACCACGGATATTCGCCTTCCCCTGCTAAGTAGTCTGCTTCTTGCCTCTCTGTGTACGATCCTTGGCTTCATTATCGCTACACCTTTAGATTGCGGATCTCCCCTAACTGTATCTGGAGTCTTTTCAGGATCCTGCGCCCTGCATCACCTAAGGAACTCCCCGCCACTCCCTGCCGGACTACACCCTGCTCTTCTCCTCCATTCCCCGGTTTCAATAAATTATACTGTATTCAAATCTCAATCACTGAATGCGCTGCTGAATTTCCAGGTCCTCAGGAAGACATCATTACAGTGGCCTGTCCCTCTTTGTGACCATGTTAATGATGCACCTGAGCCCCGTGTGGAGGACCAACCTCTGGGATTCTGTCAGAATGAGGGACGGACAAGACGTGTTGTGAGGGATGCAATCGTTAGAAATGTCCTTTTTGACAGGTTCTTTTCTCATTATGCTGTGATGAATAACAGGAAAATGAATATATTTTAGTTGTGTTTGTTATTGGATTTATTTGGGGGTTTATTTCGTGGGGACATGATGATGTCACATTTTTAGTTTTGTTTTACTATGCTGCAAGGCTTAACAGGTGGCCTATCCACCTATAACCACTTCATCCCTGTAACGGTTAAACAAGTCAGGTGCAAAATACAAATACAAGCACATGCACCGAATGAAAAGTTCTATTATGCAAGCTCGGGTTCCCCCGCTCCTGAAGAAACCCACACTCAACTCAGCACCCCCCCCACTCCGACAAACAGACCTGCACTGCAAACACTTTACCCCCCCCAGGGGAGTTCCTGTCCACATGTTTACATGTTTACCTGCTGTCCATATAAGTGCAATATCACTAATATTAATATCAGAAATGTTATACTTTGGACTACCACTACCTCATGCACATACATACTTGCACATATTTATCTAGGCTGCACATGCAAACTGGGCTCTTTAGTGTTTACTGTTATTTTTATTTTTATTTTATTTAAAATTGTGCTGTTTATATTCTATTGTATTTAGCTTATATTCTATTTATATTTAGCCTATATTTCTATTTTTTTTTTTTTTTTTTCTCTTCATGTCTTATTTTATTTCACTTATTGCCCTCCTTCTTATGGCTCAAACCGGGACCTCAGTTCTAATTTCGTACCATAAACATGTAAATGTGAGCTGGTATGACAATAAAGTTCCTTGAATCCTTGAATCCTTGAATCCTTGAATCCTTGAATCCTTGAATCCCAGGTTGGAAACTCCCGGCCGTTCTCACTGCTTCCATTCATGTCTAAACTACTAGAGCGTGCCGTCTTCAGTCAGGTTTCACAGTTCCTCCAAGACAACAACCTGTTAGATCAGTCTGGCTATGGGCAAGGCCGCTTTACTGAAACTGCTCTCCTGTCAGTTACTGATTCCCTATGGGTTGCCAGATCTGTTGGTCAATCCTCAGTCCTTATACTGCTGGACCTGCCTGCTGCCTTTGACACGGTCAACCATCATATACTGTTCTCCACACTTGGAGTTTGGCATCTCAGGATCTGTCCCTGGTTTATGTCCTACCTCACAGGAAGATCCTTCAAAGTATCTTGACAGGGGGGAATGTCCAGATCACATGGGCTGACAACAGAGGTGCCTCAGGGCTCGGTGCTTGGCCCTCTTCTCTTTTCACTATACACCTCCTCACTCGGCCCCTAAGACTCCGTCTACAGCTCCGGTGCCACCGCTGTCCAACACCCCTCTGCATCCAGTCCATCACGGGCAAGAATCTTACTCAGCGCACCATTCAGCTCCAGACCCTGCCTTTAATATTTAATATAGGTTGCTTACACCAAGAACAGATCTCCCTGCTGGTGTTGGAGCATTCCAAGGTTGATATCATTCTGGAGCGGCCATGGTTACAACAATATGCTCCAATCCTCTCCTGGAAAACTGGGGAAATACTGCGCTGGGGTCCCACCTATTATCCTACCTGTTTTCCCCGGCTACCACAACCAAAGCAGGTAACCAAGGTCATGCTATGGTCCACCACTATAGAAAGCCCAGATATTAGCCCTATCCATAACATTCTTCCTGAGTACAAACACTTCCAGGATATTTTTGCCCTCAGCGAGCAGCTCGGTTACCACCACATTGTCCCTGGCACTGCTCCATTGACCTACTTCCTGCAGGTCGGATCTACCCTCTTTCTATCCCAGAAACTAAAGCCATGGAAGACTATGTAGCCGAGGCCCAGGCACAGGGTTACATTCGCCCTTCCACATCTCCAGCAGCCTCCAGCTTCTTTTTCGTGGAGAAAAAAGATGGTAGACTGCGGCCCTGCATTGACTACCGAGCCTTGAATCAGATCACAACAAGTTTAAATATTCCCTGCCGCTGGTGCAGTCAGCGTTGGAAAAACTTCGGGGAGCTAGGGTTTTTACCAAACTGGATCTAAGAAGTGCTTATAACCTCATCTGTATTCGTCCAGGGGATGAGTGGAAAACAGCATTCATCACACCCACGGGACACTCTGAATATCTTGTCATGCTGTATGGTTTAGCCAATGCTCCTTCTGTCTTTCAGGGCTTCATGAACGAGATCTTCTGCAACATGATCAACCGGTTCATTATCATTTACATTGACGACATCCTCATCTTCTCCCTGGATCTGCAGACCCATATCAGCCAGGTGAGACAGGTATTGCATCATCTCCAAGCCCACCACTTGTTCCTGAAGGCAGAAAAGTGCTCTTTCCTTCAGCCTGAAGTCGAATTCCTGGGCTATCTGGTGGGACCTGCTGGGGTGAAGATGGATCAGAGGAAAGTTCAGACAATCCTGATCACGATTAAAGCCCTTCAATATTTTCTTGGCTTCTCCAACTTCTAACAAAGATTCATCCATAACTACAGCACTTTAGCTGCCCCACTTACTGCCATGTTAAAACATCAACCCCGTACTCTTATCTGTACTCCTGAAGCAGAAAATGCCTTTAAACACCTACAACAAGCCTTCGTCTCTGCACCCGTCTTGCAACACCCAGATCCTGAACTCCCTTTCTGTGTTAAGGTAGGCGCTTCCACCACTGGAGTCGGTGTTATTCTGTCACAACGATCTGGACGATCCCCTCACCTCCATCCGTGTGCCTTCTTCTCCAAAAAGCTAAGTCCCGCTTAACAGAATTAAGACGTTGGCAACCGAGAACTCCTGGCCATAAAGCTAGCACTTGAGGAGTGGCAACATTGGCTGGAAGGATCCAACCATCCCTTTGAAGTCCTTACCGATCACAAAAATTTAGCCTACCTCCGAGAAGCTCGCCGCCAAAATCCTCGTCAAGCCAGGTGGGTGCTCTTTTTCACTAGGTTTAACTTCTCTATCACTTACATTTCAGGTTCCAAAAACCACCGGGCTGACGCCCTGTCTCGGATGCATGAAAAGAAGGAAACCTCTGAGGTCCCAGAGTCCATACTGCCTCCTCATGTGCTTATTGGTCCTATTCAGTGGACTTTAGAGGACCAGATCTAAGAGGCTTTGGAAGAACAGCCAGCACCCCCTGAGACTCCGGCAGCCGCTGACACTGCTATAGGAATCTTCAAACAGGTTTTCAGAAACTTCGGTCTCCCTGAAAACATTGTGTCCTACTGAGGACCCCAGTTTATCTCCTGCTTCTGGCACACCTTCCTTCGCCTCCTGGGGGTTACAGTCAGCTTATCATCCGGATATTACCCCCAGACTAACGGGCAAGTGAAACATAAGGTTCAGGAGTTGTGTCGGTTCCTCAGGAGTTTCTGCCATGATCATCCCTCATCGTGGAGTGAGTTATCTGGTTGACTGGGAGGGTTATGGACCTGAGGAACGGTCCTGGGTTCCCCGAGCTGACGTCCTGGACCCCTTTCTGCTCAGAGACTTCCACCTCCAGAATCCCAGTCAACCTCGACCCCGTCCCCGTAGGCGGCCCCGTCTTTGGCCCCATCGTCACCCTGGGGGGGCTCCTGGAGGGGGTTGGGATACTGTTACACCCGCACCAGGCCCTGCCACGGACACACCTGCCACACATCGCCGCAGTCAATTCCCTGAATACTAATCAGCCACACCTGCAATCAATCTGATCCCTGGACCATATATACTCCAACTCCACATTCACTCCCCGTCGGACATCGTTGGAACTCTATTGGACTTTCCTGCTTTCCCCTTCCCGGTCTCGACTCAACTGGCTGATCCTCGGACTCCAGTGTTTTCTCCTTGGCTACTCCTTGGTGTAAGCACCTGTGTAAAGATCCATACCTGTAATAAATCCTTGCTCATCTCTGATCTGTCTGTGTGAGGTCCTTCATAACACCGCAATTAGCTTAACTCTTCTACTCAACAGAATGAGTTAGAAAGATTTGTCCAGTTCTTTGGCTCAACTAAGTACTGAATAAGCTGCGTGCACTTATGGCCAAGATGATATTGTTTGATGAAATCATGATCTTGTATTTAAACAAAGGACTAAAAACAAACAAACAAAAAAAAAGCACCGCCTCTAGCACTACATGACAGCACCTGGGTCCAGCTGGACTCACAGCAGTCTGACCAGTCCACCACTTAATAATGATGTCCCATCTTGTTTGAATTCTTGCTTGTGTTGTTCTTACTCTCTTTTGGATAAAAGCATCTAAATGACTGTAGAATAGAATAGAATAGAATAGAATAGAATAGAATAAAATTATTTGATCAACTGTTAGGTTGTACTGCATGTTCTTTGACCAGCGGATCTGGCTTGACACGGTCAACCATCATATACTGTTCTCCACACTCTCGGAGCTTGGCATCTCATGATCTGTTCTCTCTTTAAGGAGCATTTCCGCACTTAGCTTAACTCTTTTACTCAACAGAATCAGTTAGAAAGATTTGTCCAGCTCACTGGCTCAATCAAGTACTGAATAAGAAAAAATTATATGCACTGCCTCTAGCTCTACATGACAGCACCTGGGTCCAACTGGACTCACAGCAGTCTGACTACCACTTAATGATGACGTCCCTGTCATGGTTCATGGTGTAGTTCCTGGGTTTAGGTGTGTTCTTTGGTTTGTGTTAGGTATTGATCATGGTTTGGGTTTCTGGTTTTGTCATGTTTAGTTCAGTTTGTAGTTTTCCCTCATGTTCTCTGTGTTTTCTGTTCCTGACTCGTTAGATCACCTGGTCTGATTTCTCATTCACTTCACCTGCTCCTCATTACCCATTCTGTGTATATATGCCCCTTGGTTTTCAGTTGTCTTTGTCAGATCCTTATGTGGTTCATTCCCTGTAATGTGTGTTTCCCTGTTCCTGAGTTTTTGGGAAAATAAACCATTCTATTTGCACCAATTCTGCCTCCTGCCCGATCCGCCTGAATTTGGGTCCTGACCTCCGCTCACACGTGACAGTCCCATCTTGTTTGAATTCACGCTTGTGTTGTTCTTACTCTCAAATGTAAGTCGCTTTGGTTAAAAGCGTCTGCTAAATCACTGTAGAATAGAATAGAATAGAATGTTCTTTAAGAAATCCGCCTTGTAATCCTGGCCTCTGTTGGGATCAGGATAATCCTGTTTGTACTCAAAAGTTTTGAACAACCCAAACTGAAGGTTTTTTCCGGATAACAACCAGGATTGGATTACGTGATCAAAGCCGATTTCGGAATCTGGATTTCCCTTTTAAACAACCCATTTTCAAGATTTGATCCTATCTGATAACCAAAATCAGATCAGATTATGTTTGAAGAACCCTCTAGGTTGTAGGGTTTCTTATTCTTCAATTTTTCGGTAATCATTTGGGACCCACTCACCGGATTTGGATTTTGAGAGGCCTGAAGCCAACTTGAGGAACTTAAAAAATTAGGCAACCCTTGCTATTATCTTAGCAGAGAAACCAAGTATTTCTCTGCTATCCTGGCAGCTTTTTTTTTTTTTTTTTTTTTTTTAACGCCGCTGTAGGAGACGGCTGCCTTACCAGTGTCTCTTACGCACCCGAGTGTTTCTTTCTTTCTTATCATTTTATTCCTTATATATCCTATTGAATATTTTTTAACTCTAGCATGGCACTTGCACATCGTCTTGTTTATTCAAGAGAGGAACTTTTTGCATTGTGGACTAATGTCGGAATGCAGCACAACGTAACGACAGAGCTGAGGAGGAAGTACAGAGGCTGCAAGTCAAGATCTAAGCTAAAGGCTGCTCGACAACGTTTTAAGCCAGTGATCCCCTCTGTACTAACGGGAACGTCAACTCACTACCTAACAAGATGGACGAGCTGTTGGCACTGAACAATCAACAGTATTATCGCGCGTGCAGCTTATACATCTTCACAGAGACATGGCTCACTGATGCGATACCGGATGGTAACGTGGATCTACCGGGTTTCACTGCTGTGAGAGCTGACAGAGACATGAACGCCTGCGGTAAGAGCAGAGGTGGGGGGCTCATCATATATGTGAACAAACGTTGGTGTTGCCCAGGACATGTCTCAGTGAAAAAGGAACTGTGTTGCCAGGACTTGGAACTCTTAGCCGTTAGTCTGCGGCCATATTACTTGCCGAGGGAGCTTAGTCACGTGATCGTGCTCTGTGTTTACATCCCACCCAGCGCTGATGCATCAGCTGCCTGTGAGAAGATACACACAGTAACAGCAAGGCTGCAGACAAAGCACCCCGAGGCGTTTATGGTCATATCTGGGGATTTTAATCATGCTTCCCTGGACTCTACCTTGGCCTCCTTCTACCAGGCTGTGGACTGTCCCACAAGGAACAACAGAACAATAGACCTGCTGTACTCCAATGTGAAGGATGCCTACAGAGCCACCCTCCTCCCCCCACTTGGAAAGTCTGAGCACAACCTGGTTCACCTACAGCCACAGTACACCCCCCTGGTCAAAAAGATGTCTAAAACCACACGCTCGGTCAGGAAGTGGTCACCTGAGGCAGAGGATGCTCTGAGAGACTGCTTTGACATCACTGACTGGGATGTACTGCTGAGACAACATGGTGAGGACATAGAGGAGCAGACTCACTGTCTGACGGACTACATCAACTTCTCGCTGGACGTAGTCTCCCCCAATAAGACTGTCCGTTGTTATCCAAATAACAAACCTTGGATAACACAAGATGTCAAAGCTGCCCTCAACAGGAAGAAGGTGGCTTTCATGAACCATGACAGGGAGGCAATGCAATTAGCACAGCAGGAGGTGAAACAATGCCTGAAGGTGGCGAGGGACACCTACAGAAGGAAGGTGGAGGATAAACTGAGTGAGAGCTGTATGAAGGAGGTCTGGGATGGTGTCAACACCATCACAGGCTTCAGATCAAAGGCCATAACAGCGGGGGGACAGTGGAAGAAGCAAACAGGCTGAACATCTTCTTTAACCGCTTTGACCAGCCCACTGTCCCCCCTCCCCCACTGCAGTACACAACCTCCCTGACTTCATCCCCTGTGCAGCCCCCCTGCCAACCTTTACCCCTCCCCCATCTCAACACCCTCCACACATAACAGCAGAACAGGTGAGGGGAGAATTGAGGAAGCTCCACCCATGGAAAGCAGCAGGCCCTGACGGAGTGCCTCCTCGTCTGCTTAGGACCTGCGCTGCTGAACTGGGGGAACCACTCCAGCATGTCTTCAACCACAGTCTACAGCTGGGGAAAGTGCCTACCCTGTGGAAAACATCCTGTATTGTTCCAGTTCCAAAGAAAAACCGTCCTGGTGAGCTGAACAATTACAGACCGGTGGCACTTACATCCCAGCTGATGAAGACGATGGAGCGGCTCATCCTCAATCTCCTCAAGCCCCAAGTGCAACAGGCCCAGGACCCCCTACAGTTTGCCTATCGCGCAGGTGTGGGTGTGGAGGATGCTATTCTCTACCTCCTACACCGTGTCCAAGTTCATCTGGATAAGGGGAGGGGCACAGTGAGGATCCTCTTCTTGGATTTTTCAAGTGCCTTCAACACAATCCAGCCCCTGATGCTGCTGGACAAACTGAGGGAGATGCAGGTGGACCCCTGCTTGGTGTCCTGGATTGGTAACTACCTCACAGAGAGACCGCAGTACGTCAGGCTAAAGGACACCACATCTGACACTGTTATTAGCAGCACAGGAGCACCCCAGGGGACGGTGCTGGCCCCCCTCCTCTTCACACTCTACACCTCAGACTTCTGTTACAACTCAGAGCTGTGTCACATCCAGAAGTTTGCAGATGACACAGCCATCGTGGGGTGTATCAGGGATGATGGAGAGGATGAGTACAGGAATCTGGTCAGTGACTTTGTCACCTGGAGTCAGATGAACCATCTCCAGCTTAACACCTCAAAGACTAAGGAGCTGGTTATTGACTTCAGGAAGTCCAGCCCACAACCACGTTCAGTGACCATCAGGGACAACAAGGTGGAGATTGTAGACAACTACAGGTACCTCGGGTTGTGGCTGGATAACAAGCTGGACTGAACATGCTGTACAAATCACCTGTACAAGAAGGACCAAAGCGGTCTGTACTTCCTGCGAACACTGGGATCTTTTAACATCTGCAGGAAACTCCTGTGGATGTTCTATCAGTCTGTGTTAGCTAGTACGCTTTTTATGCTGTTGTCTGCTGGGGGGGTAACATGACAAAAAGGTGTGCTAACAGGCTGGAAAAACTCATCAGGCGGGCGGGCTCTGTGGTTGGCATGAAGCTGGACTCCCTGGTGACAGTGGCAGAGAGGAGAACACTAAAAAAACTACTGGCTATTGTGAATGATGCCAGTCACCCTCTGCACACTGTCATCAGTGCACAGAGAAGCCTGACCAGTAACAGGCTGCTCCTCCCCAAGAGTAGGACCAACCAGCTCAGAGACTCCTTTGTCCCCCGAGCTATCAAACTGTACAACTCTGCATTAAGCAGGAGGAGTAGAAGGAGGGGGGAGAGGGAGGGAGAAGGAGGGGGGAGAGGGAGGTGTGCAGTCCGCCTGATGCAACACATGCACAATAACCCATACAAACAGTTGCAATAACTTATACGTGCAATAGTGAACTGGGAATCTGTACCACCTCTACTGTGTGCAATGCTTGTTTATATTGTTTTATTTAACATATCTTATTGTTATTTATTGCATTCTATTTGTGCTTTTCTTGCACCTTGTTGCCTCTATTTTGCTTTGTACCTGTATATATTGTGTCTTGTGCTTGTCCTGCTTTACTGTTGGTGTTGTATTGCTGCTGGTACCCAAATTTCCCTGAGGACTCTCCAAAGGGATTAATAAAGTATTTCTATTCTATTCTATAGCTATGTACTCCTAGGGAAGGAGGTGTCACGTTAGTACTGTCACTTGTGTACTTTTATGTCTGTGTATTTTTTCCCCCCTCAGGTGTTTTTCTTTTCTTTGTCCTTCTTCTAATTATCTTGTTCTTGTCTGTAAAACTAACTTTTAATTTTAATTAATGTCAATTCATGTTTCTCAATAAATGTTGCAGGGTGGGACTGGGAGATAGCAGGTTACCCCCAATGCTAGCTTGTGAGTGTTGTATTGGACTGTGTAAAGTTAGCTTTACGGCCTTTCTGCTAATGCCCTGGACAACTCAGAGTCTTTTTTCTACAGGGCCAACTGAGCTGTATTGGAACCTATAATAACATTTCAGCTTTGCTTGTTTCTCCAAATGATGCTTACAAAGAGTTTATAAGTCATGTGGACATTGCAGGGGGACACACCAGCCTTAATCTGGTTTCTTCTTTCATTCACGAATTACAAACATCTGGCCAACTCCATAGGTATCAGTGGATGTGTACTAAGTGTGTCAAGACAGGGTTGCATGTCAGGAAACAAGACGTCTATTTCACTCTACAAGGGCTTGTGTCCCCTTACAGGCACCACAAGATGTATTATTCCTATAATGTGTTTCAGGAGAATACATTAAAAATACAAACAAACAAATAAATATATAAATACAATGTGAAAATAAATAATAAAATTAAGTAATAAATAACTGAAAGGAAGAAATGAAAGAAGCATGAATTGAAACTTTTATTACAGAAACAAAAAGAAAAGTAAAAACTGAGACAGTAATAAAATACAGTGATGCCGTGTGTGTATGTATATATATACATATATATATATATATATATATATATACATATATATACACATTTTTTTTTAATTCACATTTCTTCCATTAAAAATTTAATTAAATTAAAAATACTTTATTTATCCCCAAAAGGGAAAATACAATATTTGTAACTGTAATACAAATATAATAATAAATAAAATGAATAAATGTTTGATTATTTGGCTCTGATGAGCTGGAGCTCAGGATGGCTGATCATGAAGGTCCAGTCTGCTGGTACCAACTCACATCCTGGTCTCCTCCGGTGGTCGGTTCATGTAGTCCTGCAGGGCCCTGTGTAAAGGCAGCCACTTCTTTATCGAAGCTTTAATCGCCACCATCCATCTGCAGAGAGCATCAGAAACATCTTCAGTGCTGGTTTCTGTATTTGTGACTGGCCTGTCTGCACCAAAGACTTGTGTTCTTACCGTTTATTTTCAGATGGATTCTCAGCACAGAGGTAGAAAGTCTTAAACTCATCAGATGGAGGTCTCAGCTCAATGGTGGACTTTTTGGATCCATATGGCTGCTCTCGCACCGTATAACCCTGAAGGTAGATTCCACCTGAACACGGCACACAAATACATTTCTCTACATCAGGGCTGATGCAGCAGACTGAACTTTCAGCACAGACTGAGAGATGAGATGAACATCTCGGTGAAAAAGAGGCAGCAGTCAGTCAGCTTAGTCCATCCATCCATCCATCCATCCATCCATCCATCCATCCATCCATCCAGCACCCAGCCATCCATCCATTCATTCCCTCACAGGCTGAGGGGGACCTGAACTGGGTCAACAATATGAATCTGCATTTCAATAGGTTTAATTAAGCACCCATTCCTCCCCCCACGCAACTGCATTCTAGCACCTTGACATTTGGACTACCTCCCACAGCCCTTCACACCTCTGGCTCATTCTGCCACCCCCCACCCCCCCAGCACAGAGCCCCCCTGCCCACCCTCTCCTTTCCAGGTGAGAAAGGAGCTGAGGAGGATCAAGGAGAAAAAAGCTGCTGGACCAGAAAGCATCAGCTCCTCAAGTCCTGGTGGAGCAGGTCTTCCACCTGAGCTTCAAGCTGAAGATGGTACCACAGCTCTGGAAGACCTCCTGTGTGGTACCACAGTTCTGGAAGACCTCCTGTGTGGTACCACCGTTTTGGAAGACCTCCTGTGTGCACAGTTCTGGAAGACCTCCTGTGTGGTACATCAGCTCTGGGAGACCTCATGTGTGGTACCACAGCTCTGGAAGACCTCCTGTGTGGTATCAAAGCTCTGGAAGACCTCCTGTGTGGTACCTCAGTTCTGGAAGACCTCCTGTGTGGTACCTCAGTTCTGGGAGACCTCTTGGTACCAGTCCAAAAGATGTCTCACGCCAGAGAACTCAGCAGCTACAGGCCGGTGGCTCTCACATCCCATCTGATGAAGATGCTGGAGAGACTGATCCAGGGACACCTCCATGGTGGGACCCTCCATGGATCCTACAGTTCTCCTACCGGCCTGACATCGGAGTGGAAGACGTGTTATCTTCCTGCTACACCGTGCTCTGGCTCACCTGGAGAAACCCGGCAGCACTGTGAGAATCATGGTCTTATTTCTCCAGTTCCTTCAGCACCATCCAGCCGGTGCTCCTGAAAGCCAAACTGGAGAGGGATGGGGTGGACCTTCATCTGCCAGACTGGATTCTGCCCAAACCAGTTTGTGAGACCTGGGACTGTGTCTGGCCTGCTGACCTGCAGCGTAGGTGTCCCCCAGGGGACGGTGTCGGTCCTGTTTCTCTTCAGCCTCTACGCTGCAGACTTCAGACACAACACGGACAGCTGCGTAATGCAGAAGTTCTCAGAGGACTCTGAGATTGTCGGACTGATCACTGAGGACCACGACGTGGACTACAGAGGACTGATGCAGGACTTTGTGGACTGGTGTCAGCAAAACCACGTCCTGATCGATGCAGTAAAAACCAAGAAGATGGTGGTGGACTTTCAGACGCCGTCTGCTGTCCCCTCACCAGTGAACATCCAGGGAACGGACATTGAAAGAGAGGACTCTTAGAAGGACCTGGGTGTTCACCTAAACAATAAACTGGACTGGACTCACACCACGGACCACTGTACAGGAAGGGTCAGAGCAAGTCTATCTTCTGAGGAGACGGTGGTCTTTTGGAGTGAAGGAGGGCTCCTGAGGACCTTCTCTGACTCTGTGGAGGATCAGCCATCCTGTACGGTGTGGTCTGCTGGAGCAGCAGCATCACAGAGAGGGAGAGGAAGAAGATGGACTAAGTCATCAGGAAGTCCAGCTATGTCCTGGGCTGGTCTTTGGACTTAGTGCAGGAGGTAGGTGACCTCCATGCTGGACCATGAACTCAGATTTGGAGATGCTGATCTCCATTCCAGCTGCGAACTACTGTAAAACCAGTCTCCTTGAGCGGTTTTGATGCTGTTTGATGGAAACAACTGCTTCTAACAAGGAGTTTAAGGCATCAGTGAAGCAGTTTTATTCTTTTTCTTAGTAAATTGGTTGTTTGGAAGAACTTCAGGCTGGTTAGGGTATTGAACAGACGTAGAAGACCCATTCTTCTCCATATGGTTACTGTCAGTGCTATGGTTACTAGCAGTGCTAAATTAACACCCACCAACCTGCCAAATGCAGAATAAAATTCAATTGGCTGGCTTTTATTTAATTCAGTGTTTTCTCTGTGAAGATTCTCCAAATCTGAAGTTGTGCTTCTAGATAATAAATTTCAGATTTTTCAGATTTTATTTTCAGATGTTCTGGATTTGTGGATCAGGACAGATGTACTGAAACCAACATCCTGCTCGAGACACATGCTTCCTCTGACATGGCAGAGAGCTGGAAACTTTTCTCGGATACGTACCATGTGCATGGGTTGCTCGGATACCGCTGTACAGGTAGAGACATCCGTCCTTCAGGATACAGTAGTGTTGGACCCACATGTCTTTGGTTTTGTCCATTTTATGAAGCAAACCGAGGCAATCAGGGTTTTTCACAGCCAGTGGGGGTAGATTAGAGTTGTGTCTGGTGACATCCACCCACACATGATTCTAAGAGGTCATAAACAACATTAAAGTTAATCTGTGTTTTTTCTGTTCTACTTCTGGTAAAGTTATGATTAATTTAAAGAAGATTTTAATCTTTTGATTTAAAACAGAAATCCATGTTACCTGAGTGATGGGATGAATGGCTTTTTCCATGGCTTCCAACCATCTGCAGTCACAAAAATATTAACAGTACGAACATTTTATAACCAGAAAACAATGAAGGAACAATTTTATCTGTTTAAAGAGAACCCAGTTCCTGTGTAAAATTTAAAGATTGCCAGAATTCAATGATTTCCAAACCTCATCAACTCATATTTTATTCCCAGTAGAAAATAAACAGATAAGATGATAAAACTGAGACAGTATGAAATATGAGCTGATAGTGAATCTGATGCAGCAACACGTCTGGAAAAATGTTGGAATAGGAGCAACAAAACGCTGGAAAAGTATTTGGTACAAACCAGAAACACCTGGAGGGGCATTGGACAACTAATCAGGTTAATTAGAAAAGCTGAAAAGTACATGGAGGTTTTAGAGCAACATCTGCTCCAATCCAGACAACGTCTCTTTCAGGGAAGGCCTTGCAGTTTAAAAGATTTGTAAATCATTACATTCTGTTTGTATTTGCATTTTATGCACTTTTGTGGAATCGAGGTTGTAATTGAACAAATTTAAATCAGACAGTAAAACTTTGACTTACCTTTTCATTTCCTGGTTGGAAGTGGCACAGAGGAAGTATATCCGATTCCCAGACTGAGGGCGGCACTTGAACACAAACGGTTTTCCCAGGGAGGAATCTGGACCCACCTCTGCCCCTTCCAGCTTTACAGACGACACAGCCCGCCACTTCCCTTCATCCTGTAATCAGGTAATGAGGACATGTTGGCCAGGAGCTGGTTTAATTTGTGTGTAAACTCTTAGAAACTGGAGTCCATGTCCTCCCCTGCTCACCCGTTTGTGTTTGTAGTAGTACAGGCAGCAGTCATGTGTGAGTACAAACCACCTCTTCCTCCATCCTTTAATCAGACCAGACTGGGTACGCTTGTGAAGGTAACCACGACATGGAGGTCTGGGCGTGTTCGGTCCACGAGCGATGTCTGATCCAATGGTCAATGTTAAAACATCTGGACCTGTCAAGTAAACAACATTAAAGTTTACTTCTCTCCACAGATGTTGGTCCAGTTGTTTCCCCCCAGCTTACCTTGTCTCGCTAAGTTAGCAGCCTCAGAATGAGGAATGCTGGTCACATCGATTCCATTAACGGCGAGGACGTAGTCTCCAACCATCAGCCCTGCTTCCTCAGCAGCTCCATCTGAAAGAAAAATCACTTTAACTAATTAACGCTTAATCGCTCTCTTTCTCTCTCTCTCTCTCTCTCTCTCTCTCTCTCTACACACACACATATATATTTATATAATAAAAAAATTGTCCCCTCGCGCTTCGTGGGCGGTCTCTCATCCATCCAAGCTTGGGTCCTCTACCAGAGGCCTGGGAGCTTGAGGGTTCTGCGCAGTATCTTGGCTGTTCCTAGGACTGCACTCTTCTGGACCGAGATGTCTGAGGTTTGTCCTGGGATCTGCTGTAGTCACTCTTCCAGTTCGGGGGTTACTGCCCCGACTGCTCTGATGACCACGGGCACCACTGTTGCCTTCCCTTTCCAGGCCTTCTCAAGTTCTTCTTTCAGGCCTTGGTGTTTCTCCAGTTTCTCATGTTCCTTTTTCTTGATGTTGCAGTCGCTTGGTATTGCGATGTCAACCACAACAGCTTTTCTCTGCTGTTTGTCCATCACCACAATGTCCGGCTGGTTTGCCATTACCATTTTGCCTGGATCTGGAAGTCCCACAGGATTTTAGCTCGATTATTCTCTACCACCTTCTGAGGTGTTTCCCACCTTGACCTCGGGGCTTCCAGTCTGTACTCCACACAGACGTTCCTGTACACTATACCAGCCACTTGGTTATGATGCTCCTTGTAAGCTTTCCCTGCCAGCATCTTACACCCTGCAGTTATGTGCTTGATTGTCTCAGGGGCCTCTTTGCACAGTCTGCACCTGGGGTCTTGTCTTGTTTAGTAGATCTGGGCCTCTATTGCTCTGGTGCTCAAGGCCTGCCCCTGTGTAGCTATGATCAGTGTCTCTGTGCTGTCTTTCAGTCCAGCCCTTTCTAGCCATTGGTTGGTACATCCCATGGAGGGGCTTTTCCTCCCATGATGGTTCCTCCATCACCACATGATCTGTTTTCCACTGCCTGAAACATTCACCGAGCACTTCGTCCATTGAGGCCATCTTCCTGATGTATTCAAGGATGTTGGATGTTTCATCCTGGATAGTGGTTCTGACACTTGCAAGTCCCCTGCCTCCTTCCTTGGGCTTAGTGTGCATATATATATATATATATATATATATGCACATATATATGCATTAGTGCTGGGCAAGGATTAATCGTGATTAATTTGTGATTGAAATGTTGAGATTAATCGCATTGTTATACACAAAATGTCGTTTTAAAAGAAAGCTGTGTAGTGTTTTATTTTGTAGTTGTTTTATTGTTCAGCACTTTGGGCAACTGGTGTTGCAGTAAATGTGCTATATAAATAATTTCCGGTGGGACATGCCCGGAACACCTCACCAGGGAGGCGTCCAGGAGGCATCCTAACCCTCCCTGAGCCACCTCATCTGGCTCCTCTCGATGTGGAGGAGCAGCGACTGTAATTGGAGCACACTCTCTGGTCCCCCTTTTTGAAGAGGGGGACCACCACCTCAGTCTGCCAGTCCAGGGGAACTGTCCCCGATGTTCACGCCATGCTGCAGAGGCGTGTCAGCCAAGACAGCCCTACAGCATCCAGAGCCTTAAAGAACTCCGAGCGGACCTCAGCCACCCCCGGGGCCTTGCCACTGAGGAGCTTATTAACCACCTCAGCAACCTCAGCCCCAAAAATGGGAGAGCCAGCACCAGCTACCCCAGACTCTGCTTCCTCATCAGAAGACGTGTTGGTGGGATTGAAGAGGTCTTCGAAGAAGAAGTATTTGGTATTTAAGTATTTAAGTATTCCCTTCATCGCCTCACAACATCCTGAGTCAAGGTCAGCAGCACCATACGCAGTGTTGATGGAGCACTGCTTGGACTAGAATCTTCTCAAGGCTGTCCGGAAATCATTCTCTATGGCCTCTCCAAACTCCTCCCATGCCTTAGCGACTGCCAAAGCCACGTCCCTCTTAGCCTGCCGATACCCATCAGCTGCCTCTGGAGTCCCACAGGCCAAAAAGGACCGATAGGTCTTCTTCTTCAGCTTGACGGCATCCCTTACTGCTGGTGTCCACCAACAAGTTCAGGGATTACCGTCATGACAGGCACCAACGACCTTACGGCCACAGCTCTGGCTGGCCGCCTTAACAATAGAGACACACAGCTCACTCGGACTCAATGTCCCCCGCCTCACCTGGGACATGATTGAAGCTCTGTCGTTGATGGGAGTTGAAACTCTTTTTCTGCCAGATGTTCCCAGCAGACCCTCACTACACGCTTGGGTCTGCCAGGCCTGACTGGCATCCTCCCCGACCATTTGAGCTAACTCACCACCAGGTGGTGATCATGTCACCCTTTTGAGCTGAGTCCAACCAGGCCCCATGGGTAAAGGTCCAATCTGGCTCTGGAGGGGGGCCCCGGTGACCCACGTCCAGACAAGGGAAACCTGGATCCATAGGTTTTCATTCTCATAGGGGTGCTTTGAGCTGCGCTTCGTCTGGTCCCTCCCCTAGACACCTGTTTGCCACGAGTGACCCTGGGCTGAGGTCTACCTGACCTAGTTGGGCTGAGGGAAAAATGTCTCTTTGGATTGGAAAGGCTGCAGACCCCTGCACTAAACACATAAACAGGTTTAGCAGCAGTTTTCTCTTTAAACAGCAACAGTTAAAATATTTCTTTATATATATTTATAAAATCAAATATTTATGAGAAAGAAGGATGAAATGTTCAGGATTTACTAACTTAAAGGTAAAAAGTCAGCAGGATGAATTTAAAGCTGTGAAGCTGCTTCCTTCTAAACACAGAAGGAACAATATGTGATGAATATCAGCATCAGGTGAACAGACAGAAAGCAGGATGAGAATCTCACAGCTTCTAGATGGTGAGGAGAGAGAAATATTCACAATATGCACAAAAACTTCCATCCATGCACCCTCACTGCTTCATTATCCAGATTTCTGGATATAAATTCTCTAAACTTTCATCCTCAGCTTGACTGTATATCTTCACCTCTGCACCTGCAGCCTCCGCTACCGGGATTTAAGGGTTAACGTCTCGTTTCCGGGTGTAGCGTCAGGTCTGTAGATGTAACTATAAACATGTGTGGTATCCACAGAAAGTCCAGAATCTCAGCTACCAGCTCAGTAAAACCATTTCTATCACCACCAAACACAGTTAAGAAAACAAAGAAGAAAGAGAGAGCAATAGATACAGATGTAAACCAGTCCGTAGAAGCTGAAGCTTTTAATCCCAGTCAGCATCAGACATGATGTTTCCAGCCTCAGCTGTCAGATTCTGAGGCTAAAATGATGTAAAATGAATGTATCAATAGATATTGCAGCATAAAGGCCGACCAGAAGATAAAAAGCTGAATTTAATATTTGTTTACTATTAATTTTGGCTGCTCCTGATTGGACGTTACCGTCAATCTAAGCTCTCTGATTGGTGGAAAGTCTGACAGGAAGTGGCTTCATCATCATGTCCAGGTCTAAATAGAGGTCTCTTAGCAACGTAGTAGTGATGGTGATGTTTTTATGATGAAATGTGATAAATAATGCTGTTATCATGGATCATTGTGGATTTACCAGATAGAGTCTCTGAATAAAAACTACATTTAGTGGCTGGATTGTAAACCTCCTGGACGGGATAGAAATGTCTGGAAAGCTTCCGTAGATCAGCTAAAGGGTAAGTTATCAAGCTCTATCATATGTTAAAAATGTTACCATCATATCAGTCATGATAAGTTCCCACCTGTCTGACACAGGTGTCATATGTAAGGTTTGAAAGTACTTAGGTTATTTGTCTGTGTATAAATAAACATGATTACTTCCTAATTATAATTGGAACTGTATTCAGTTTTCTGTGTCAGCTGGTGTTGCTGCTTTCACATTCAAAGAGCTAATATTTTCTTTAAAGATTAAAGTGTCCTAGTTTTAACATCTGATATATTGTTGCTGTGAATAAAGTATTAATTAATGAGATTGTGCATTATAAATTTGACACAGTGTCCTAACAGTATTCATTCATTCATTCATTCTCTGTACCACTCTGTCCACTACGGGTCGCAGGGAAGCTGGAGCCTATCCCAGCATTTTAGCAGGTACACCTGGACAGGTCACCAGTCCATCGCAGGGCCAACACAGAGACAAACAACTACTCGCACACACACACACACACTCTTTGGAACAAAGACATGCATTTAGTCTCCATATTGACCTCACACCATCTTTGGATGGTGGGAGGAAGCCGAAGAACCCGGAGAGAACCCCACGTATACATGGGGAGAACATGCAAACTCCACACAGAAAGGCCACCGCCCCCCACAGGTGTGAACCTCCCCCAGCCGAGGCTCGAACCAACGACCTTTCTGCTGTGAGGCTGCAGTGCTAACCACCACTGTGCAGCCATTGTAACAGCATTGTAATTTAAATACTTTATTTTATTTTATCATTTTAGTCCTTAATAACATGATAATATAGCTGATGGGAGTTTCAGAAGAATAAAGGAAGGTGGAGCCTTTAAAGTTCAGCTTCACTCCAACAAAAATCACATCCAAAGCAAAAAAATCCAGTAAAAACTCTCCCATTGGTCCAGTTTGGACATGAGGTCACCAGTCCGTTCCAGACAATGCTCCATGTTTGTTTGTGTAAGTCATCTAGGTCAAGATAATCCTAACAGCTTGAATAAAGGTACGTCACAGACTCACCTGACCGTTGTGTGGGTCGTATAAATCACCTGTAAGATGTTTACCTGCGTCTCCAGACATGTGCTCAGTCTAAGGACCAATGTGTGGATGGGTGAGCACTGTAAACTGTAACATCAGCTCTACTAGGATATATTTAGTGGATATTATTTAATCTTAATGAAGTTGTTGCGCAGTGCTCTATTTATATTTGAATGCAACAAATAAGAGAAATTTCATTGGATGAAACTTTGAACTTTTACTTCAGCAGCTTGATGATAGTTGGAATTACGCTGTAGTTTTAAAAGGGATTTCTTTTATATATTTGGTTATCAAAAATTCACATGGCACTCTCTCTAACGTGTCCATTTTTCAGCCCCACAAACTAAAATGTGCCAGTTTCATTTTTCCTCTTGTTTCTGTGTGTTATTTAGGAGGAAATCATCATCTCAGATCATCCGTGATGATCCCTACCTCCAGACCTCCTGGTTTAAAGAAACCAGTTCATCTCAATATTGACCTCACATCAGAGTAATCCACCTTCCACTGTAATTAGTCTACACGTGTTCTAGACATACAATCCAGTTTAGCTGTTAGAATGATGATGATGATGAAGGATTTATAATAAAGGTTGGTAGTGTCATGTGACTGCTCTCCAGTCAGCTCAGGCAGCTGCTGTAGCGCAGTTCATCTCACATCCACAGCACCTCCCTGCTGCGTTCAGGGTCATCAGTTCATCCCACATCCACAGCACCTCCCTGCTGCGTTCAGTTACATCATTTCATCCCACGTCCACAGCCCTCCCTGCTGCGTTCAGGTACATCATTTCATCCCACGACCACAGCCCTCCCTGCTGCGTTCAGTGTCATCATTTCATCCCACATCCACAGCCCTCCCTGCTGCTTTCAGGGTCATCATTTCATCACACGTCCACAGCTCTCCCTGCTGCGTTCAGGTACATCATTTCATCCCACGTCCACAGCCCTCCCTGCTGCGTTCAGGGTCATCATTTCATCCCACTTCCACAGCCCTCCCTGCTGCGTTCAGGTACATCATTTCATCCCACGACCACAGCCCTCCCTGCTGCGTTCAGGTACATCATTTCATCCCACGACCACAGCCCTCCCTGCTGCGTTCAGTGTCATCATTTCATCCCACATCCACAGCCCTCCCTGCTGCTTTCAGGGTCATCATTTCATCACACGTCCACAGCTCTCCCTGCTGCGTTCAGGGACATCATTTCATCCCACGTCCACAGCCCTCCCTGCTACGTTCAGGGTCATCATTTCATCCCACTTCCACAGCCCCCCCTGCTGCGTTCAGGGTCATCATTTCATCCCACATCCACAGCTCTCCCTGCTGCGTTCAGGGTCATCATTTCATCCCACGTCCACAGCTCTCCCTGCTGCGTTCAGGGTCATCAGTTCATCCCACTTCCACAGCCCCCCCTGCTGCGTTCAGAGTCATCATTTCATCCCACGTCCACAGCCCTCCCTGCTGCGTTCAGGTACATCATTTCATCCCACGTCCACAGCCCTCCCTGCTGCGTTCAGAGTCATCATTTCATCCCACTTCCACAGCCCCCTCTGCTGCGTTCAGGGTCATCATTTCATCCCACGTCCACAGCTCTCCCTGCTGCGTTCAGGGTCATCAGTTCATCCCACTTCCACAGCCCCCCCTGCTGCGTTCAGAGTCATCATTTCATCCCACGTCCACAGCCCTCCCTGCTGCGTTCAGAGTCATCATTTCATCCCACTTCCACAGCCCTCCCTGCTGCGTTCAGGGTCATCATTTCATCCCACGTCCACAGCCCTCCCTGCTGCGTTCAGGGTCATCAGTTCATCCCACTTCCACAGCCCCCCCTGCTGCGTTCAGAGTCATCATTTCATCCCACGTCCACAGCCCTCCCTGCTGCGTTCAGGTACATCATTTCATCCCACGTCCACAGCCCTCCCTGCTGCGTTCAGGGTCATCATTTCATCCCACGTCCACAGCCCTCCCTGCTGCGTTCAGGGTCATCAGTTCATCCCACGTCCACAGCACCTCCCTGCTGCTTTCAGGGTCATCATTTCGTCCCACGTCCACAGCCCTCCCTGCTGCGTTCAGGGTCATCATTTCATCCCACGTCCACAGCCCTCCCTGCTGCGTTCAGTGTCATCATTTCATCCCACGTCCACAGCTCTCCCTGCTGCGTTCAGGGTCATCATTTCATCCCACGTCCACAGCCCTCCCTGCTGCGTTCAGGGTCATCATTTCATCCCACGTCCACAGCCCTCCCTGCTGCGTTCAGGGTCATCATTTCATCCCACGTCCACAGCCCTCCCTGCTGCGTTCAGGGTCATCATTTCATCCCACTTCCACAGCCCTCCCTGCTGCGTTCAGGTCATCATTTCATCCCACGTCCACAGCCCTCCCTGCTGCGTTCAGAGTCATCAGTTCATCCCACGTCCACAGCCCTCCCTGCTGCGTTCAGGTCATCATTTCATCCCACGTCCACAGCCCTCCCTGCTGCGTTCAGAGTCATCAGTTCATCCCACGTCCACAGCCCTCCCTGCTGCGTTCAGGGTCATCATTTCATCCCACGTCCACAGCCTCCCTGCTGCGTTCAGGGTCATCAGTTCATCCCACGTCCACAGCCCTCCCTGCTGCGTTCAGGGTCATCAGTTCAATCCCACGTCCACAGCCCTCCCTGCTGCGTTCAGGGTCATCAGTTCATCCCACGTCCACAGCCCTCCCTGCTGCGTTCAGGGTCATCATTTCATCCCACGTCCACAGCCCTCCCTGCTGCGTTCAGGGTCATCAGTTCATCCCACGTCCACAGCCCTCCCTGCTGCGTTCAGGGTCATCAGTTCATCCCACGTCCACAGCCCTCCCTGCTGCGTTCAGGGTCATCAGTTCATCCCACGTCCACAGCCCTCCCTGCTGCGTTCAGGGTCATCATTTCATCCCACGTCCACAGCCCTCCCTGCTGCGTTCAGTGTCATCATTTCATCCCACGTCCACAGCCCTCCCTGCTGCGTTCAGGGTCATCATTTCATCCCACGTCCACAGCCCTCCCTGCTGCGTTCAGGGTCATCATTTCATCCCACGTCCACAGCCCTCCCTGCTGCGTTCAGGGTCATCATTTCATCCCACGTCCACAGCCCTCCCTGCTGCGTTCAGGGTCATCATTTCATCCCACGTCCACAGCCCTCCCTGCTGCTTTCAGGGTCATCATTTCATCCCACGTCCACAGCCCTCCCTGCTGCGTTCAGGGTCATCATTTCATCCCACGTCCACAGCCCTCCCTGCTGCGTTCAGAGTCATCAGTTCATCCCACGTCCACAGCCCTCCCTGCTGCGTTCAGAGTCATCAGTTCATCCCACGTCCACAGCCCTCCCTGCTGCGTTCAGGGTCATCATTTCATCCCACGTCCACAGCCCTCCCTGCTCCGTTCAGAGTCATCAGTTCATCCCACGTCCACAGCCCTCCCTGCTGCGTTCAGGGTCATCATTTCATCCCACGTCCACAGCCCTCCCTGCTGCGTTCAGTGTCATCATTTCATCCCACGTCCACAGCCCTCCCTGCTGCGTTCAGTGTCATCATTTCATCCCACGTCCACAGCCCTCCCTGCTGCGTTCAGGGTCATCAGTTCATCCCACGTCCACAGCCCTCCCTGCTGCGTTCAGGGTCATCATTTCATCCCACGTCCACAGCCCTCCCTGCTGCGTTCAGGGTCATCATTTCATCCCACGTCCACAGCCCTCCCTGCTGCGTTCAGGGTCATCATTTCATCCCACGTCCACAGCCCTCCCTGCTGCGTTCAGGGTCATCAGTTCATCCCACGTCCACAGCCCTCCCTGCTACGTAGAGGGTCATCATTTCATCCCACGTCCACAGCCCTCCCTGCTGCGTTCAGTGTCATCAGTTCATCCCACGTCCACAGCCCTCCCTGCTGCGTTCAGGGTCATCATTTCATCCCACGTCCACAGCCCTCCCTGCTGCGTTCAGGGTCATCATTTCATCCCACGTCCACAGCCCTCCCTGCTGCGTTCAGTGTCATCAGTTCATCCCACGTCCACAGCCCTCCCTGCTGCGTTCAGGGTCATCATTTCATCCCAGAACTCATCATGTGAAACATCAGCTGTAATTCACCATATTTATTCAGTCCAGTTCTTTTACACACTTATGTACATACTTAGATTTATGGAGTTAACTAAACTTCTCACATCGTTCCAGTTACTCCACCTTATAAAACTTAACCCTCTGTTGCATTCATTATGATCCTAGTTAGAAAAAGATATCTGGAGTATTTTTAAGTCTTGAAATAGGATAAACACAACATACACACACACACACATATATATATATGATGATTATTTATAAGTTACAATAAATATATAAGTTACAATAAAACTATTTAAAATGTAAAAGTGTGATAAAGGAAGCATTTTTAAAGGGTTTTATGTCTGGAGGCAATGTTGTGGATGTTAAAATAAATGTCTAGAAAAGTTTAATTTTTCTAACTTTACATAAACATGAAAACAAAGATCCCAACCATTTACTGAACCAGACACTGGAGTCAGATTCCAGAGTTTGATTCTCACTGATTCATTTTAATAAAAGTTTCTGTCAGTTTTCTGGATCTTTCCTGACGGGCGTTGCCATCATCTGCCAGGCTGCTGCTCACTGCTGATGGAGCTGCATGAACAAGGTTTTTCTACCATTTCTTTCTAGAAACAGAGAATGGGTCTGAATTTATTCTGTAAGTAGAGGAAAATGTGGAAATTCTGAGTAAATAAGACAGAACTGCTGTAATAACCGACTATAACTTCCAGAACATGAGGTTACTACACCAACATCACATTAATCTTTAATAAATGATAAAGTTCAGAACTAAATGATGATGAATGATCTGCTCTTTAACAATAAATGTATATAAACACACAACATCATTTCCTGCAGCCATGTTGATTCCATCATGACGCAGTGTTGCCTGACGACAGCATGAGAGTCATGTGACTAATTGTTGTATTGTTGTTGCCACTATGGTCTTCTTTTCTTTTTAAAGTATTGCATCATTTAAAGAGATGCATTTGAAAATGTGCACTGGCCAAAAACGGGTGTGTTGCCTAAAGGGAACACGGTGCAGTTTTTTTAGTAAAGCTAACTTGTTCGCTCTTACAGTGTGAGGAGGAGCATCCAGGCTGCGTTTTAACCATGTGACCTGCTCGTTCACACTCATACGGTCAGTTCAGAAGCAGCTATTAGAACCAAGAGGCAGATCTGACCACCACATCCCAGCCAGGTGACTGCTGCACTTACTCGTGTCGACTTCTGTAACAACGATGGGTTTGGAAAACTGAATCCGAAAGCCCCACGGATATTCTCCGGTCCCTTTGCTGATCTTCACTGTCCTCTCTCGAACTGGGGGTGAAATAATAAAATCACTTTCAGTGAAATCTCTGTACGTCGTCTTCACGAAACTCAACCAGTTGAGGCGAATAAATTCTGCAGCTTACTTGAAACGGGCCGAGCTCTGGTTGTGAGGCCGGGTTGAATGTCTGCGGGGCAGACATCATCCCCCTGATAAATCCAGGCTGAAGAGTGAAACGTCTCCGTGTAGAAGCCCCTGTCCTCGATATCTGGAACTGGCATGTCTGTAGAGTAGGTGTCCTCTGATACTGGAAAACACAGCAGAAATATTTGATTATTAGATAACTGATTCTCAGTTTCACCTTTAGGACAATTTGGGAAAATAAGAATAATATTTTAGCTTATTTTATGATGTGAAAACCACTAAATTGATATTTTTTGGGGGGATTTGAAGAATACACCAAGTTTGGTTTACCATGAGAAATAAAGATTCAGCTGACACATCCTGGAATAAATCCAGGTTAGGATTTTTTTAGCTATGAGGAACCAGAAATTGGCCGAATTAGTTCAGGAGAAGAGAATTTCCTCCTTTGATAGAGTTAAAACCTGTAAATCAAACTAATCCACAGTCTGCTGCAGCAACACACTCAGTGAAGGTCAAATAAAGAGAGAAATGTTTACTGAATATACAATAACATGATTCTGGAAGATTCTCCAATTAGAATATTAAGAGGTGACAGGTGAGGGTGCCATGATAGGGTATAAAAGCATCACCCAAGATTCAGTCTTTTCAAGCTGGACTCTAACTCCCCACTATGGTCAAAAATCCTCAATAAGTTCAACAAATATCTCTCAATGACAGACTGTAAAGAACTTTTGTGTTTCAGCATCTACAGAGCAGAATGTTGGGAAAAGATTCTGGAGAAATCTCAGAGTGAAAAGAGCAAGCACAAAAACTACTATTGGTTTAGACCTGCCAGCCCCAAGGTTGTTCTACAAGAGACACCGTCATGACACCATGATTAATAGAACTATATGGACTCAGGAAGTCCTTAGAAAACCATTGTACACTAAACACGGGTCCAACATTGGGCTCAGAACTGGAACCTGAAATTAGATTATCTTTATCTTTATTAACTCTGTGAAGATGGACAGAAATACCAGAAACACGCGTTTGGTGGACAGAAGAATCTGATGTCTACTTCTACAAATTTAATTCCTAAATATTCATGGAAAATATGAGCTGATAGTGAATCTGATGGAAAAAGTTGGAACAGGAGCAACAAAAGGCTGGAAAAGTACCTGGTACAAACCAGAAACACCTGGAGGAGCATTGGACAGCTAACCAGGTTACCTGGTAACAGGTCAGTAACATGACTGGTATAAAAGGAGCATTTCAGAGAGGCAGAGTCTCTCAGATGGAAAGATGGACAGAGCTTCACCAATCTGAGACAAACTGGATCTAAAACTGTGGAACAATTTCAGAAAATGTTCCTCAGATTCAGAGTTTCAGGAGGAATCTCTGTGTGCATGGGACAAGGCTGGATGCTGGTGATCTCCTGCATTAAAAGCAGACATGATTCTCTACTGGAAACCACTGCATGGACTCAGGAAGACTTCCAGAAACCACTGTCTGTGAACACAGTTCACCCTGAAACCCACAAATGCTGTTTAAAGCTCCATCATGCAGAGAAGAAGCCAGATGTGAAGAGGATCCAGAACCAGCTTCTTCCGTCTTCTCTGGACCAAAGCTCATTTAAAATGGTCTGAGGCTAAGTGGAAACCTGGATGAAGATGTGAACTAGTTTTGTGGAAAGCATGGACGGCGTGTCCTGCAGACTAAAGAGGAGAGGGAGCATCCAGCTTGTTATCAGTGGACAGGTGGAAAGCTGCATCTCTGATGGGATGGGGCTGCATTAGTGCCTATGGCGTGGGCAGCTTCCACATCTGTGAAGCTCCATCAATGCTGAAAAGTACATGGAGGTTTTAGAGCACATCTGCTCCATCCAGACAACGTCTCTTTCAGGGAAGACCTTGCAGATTTCAGCAAGACGATGCTGAACCACATCCTGCATCCATCACAGCAGCATGGCTTCACAGGAGAAGAGTCCGGCTGCTGAACTGGCCTGCTGCAGTCCAGACCTTTCACCATCATCAGGTGAAACTGGAGCAGCTGAAATCTGGATTCAGCTGGAATGGACACAGATTCCTCCGATAAAACTAAAACAACCAGGATACTCTAGCACCTAAAAGTCTCTTTAACACGGAGTCTGATGGCCCACAATAGAAACGTGACTCTATCCAACTTCTACTGCTGCAGCAACTCTATTGAAGTTGGTTAGAGAAAATGCTAAAAATATTTTAATCTGATGTTCTGCTAAAGAAATGACAGATTTAGGTTTGTGCATGCCATAAAACATGTCTGGACTGGGGATTTGCAGCCATCAGTGGAGTTACCTGACTCCTCGGTGATGTCGCTGGTCATGGAGCTTCCTCCAGCTGAGCTCCACTGTTTACTCTCCTTGAAGAGTTTCCTCCTCCTCTTGCCCAGTGGTCAGAAACACTGCTGTCTCGGTCTTTATGAAACACAGGCTCAGATGCTCTTTGGCCTCTAAAGAAGCTGGAAACGATGGTGAAAACCACGACAGAGTTTAAAACGCTCATGTGGAATTAATCTGACATTAACTGAAAGTTTTTCAGACTTACATCTGTAGACCACCTGCTTGTCGGCCTTGTCAGCTTTACTGAGCGGCTCCTTTGTGCTGTCCGTGGGACATTTTTCCGGACATGATGTTATATCTGCAGGTTTGTCTACATCCTCTGAACCAGCTCCACCTGTGGCCACCTGCAGGTCTTTCATCACATGCATGGGCTGCAGAGGAGAACTGGAAACTGCGTTTTCAGTCGGGTTTGGTTCAGAAGTCTCTTTGTTTGATGGATCTACATCTGAGTCCTGTACCGAAGACACACAAAGGTCATCCAAAGCGGCTTGGAGATCCTTTTCCACACAACTACCTGCTGATGATGTTGAATCCACCTGCAGGAGTTCAGGTGAAGCACAAGCTGACTCCATCTGGTTTGAGTTGATGTTGTGGATGGATATGAAGCTCGTATTCTGTAGGATTTGCTCCTCTGAGCCGCTGCAGGATGGAGGAATCACTTGTATAGCGAGGCCTCTCTGAATGACTTCCTCCAGAACTTCTGGGCTGGAACATGCCATTTCTTTCATTTCTTGATCAAGTTCAACTTCTCCGAGTTCGCTTTGATCGGCTTTATAGTCACAGTCATCGATGTCCAGATTCTCCCCGTCCTTACAGACATCCGGTTCTTGTGGTCCACTGCTGCTTTGTCTTTCATCGGTGAACATTAAATCAGGATTATCGTTGGAGCTGCTGGTGTAGAACGGACTGGGCAGTTTTCCTCTGTGGCCGTCCAGGGTTTCTGAGGCAGGTTTAAGACTCTCAGCAGTCTGTTTAGTCCTTCCCAGCCTCTCAGTTTGGAAAGGGAGCGAGCACATGATCAAAGAGGAAAAAGATTCGTTGTACGGCAGCTGCAGATCCTCTTCCATCAGTCCTGGACTGTGGGATGTCCCGGGGAACGTTTGCCGCCTCTTCTGTAGCAGGGAACATACTCTGTGCTCCACAGTAGCAATGCTGTTGTTTCTTATCCAGGATTTTCTCCTCTGACAGTAGATGAAGTCTTCGGTGAAGCTGGACCTGTTGGTGGACAGCGATGGTCTCATGAACATGGGCTCAAAGTTGTCAGATTCTGACAGATGATCCAGTGAAGGGGCCAGATCTTCTATTTCCTCTACCTGCAAGGAAAAGGGGCTTCTGGGTTCAGCAGAGTAAGGTCTTCGCTGTCTGTCAGCAGGACTAGGAGCACCGATCCTGAAGGAGGCCAGGTCCTGAGTTAGGTCCTCTAAAGTTGTGTATTTGATGTCTGCGAACTCTTGAGGGGGTGGGATGTCCCTGAACTGATCCCCCGCTGATGCTCTCCGTCCTCTTGGCTGGGGAGGAGGAACGCTGTTAACAGGGACGGGCAGGTGTGATGGTGGTCTGTCAGCATTAAATCAGCGACATCCGTTGGCTCCGATCGTGACAACATTGGCAGTAGTTTGGGTTCGCCCCACGTGTTTCCTGAGCAGAAAGGCTTAGGATCGCGCTGAGCTGCTGTTTGTTCGCTCATGCTCCCAAAATGAAAAGTGTAGTTCGTGCTTTGATTTTCACTGTGACTGCTGACGTAAAGGGACGGCTGCTCGGGCGACTCGTTGTCCGGCGTCCACGTCCTTTCACATTTCCTCTTGATGTTCATCTCAGCGCTCCGGTTGTCATGCCTGAAAACAAACGTGGTCTCCATGTCGTATGTTTTCAGCTTACGGCCATCCTGAATTTCCAGCTTCACCTGTAATCCATTGCAGTTCACCTTAAAGATGTTCGTCACTGGTGCTGATGAGTCGGCTGGATTCTCAGATAACTGCTGCATGACTGCTGACACAGGAGCTTTTCCATGTCACTGACAGATACAGAGGTCACTATCTTCACTCCTCTCTCCTCAACCTCAGTGGTTTTAGTGAAAACACTCTTATCACCTGGAAATGAAGCCACCTCATAGTCTGGTTTATATCTTTTTTCCCTGGGTGGATCGTTACTGTAAACGTCCCCATCCTCACATCCTGACAGGACATTTTCCTTTCCCAGAGAGTCGGTTTCACCCTTTTCAACGACATCGTCTCTGTAGCCGAGGCTGTTACTCTGGCCTCTGGTGCTGGAAGATGTAAGGGGAGGGGCTCTCTGAAGCAGGGAGAGAAACACGCTCAAACTTTATGTTTACCACCCGTAGACCATTCAGCCGTAACCAACCTGATAAATAAAGAATAATACTGAAACGGGCTGCATGGAGGTGTGGTGCAGACACCCATAGCCAGAAGGTTGTTGGGTTCGAACTTCATGCGTGTGTTGATTTCTCTACAAAAAACATGCTTGTTAGGTCAGTTAGGTGCTACTAAAATCTCCTGAGGAGTGAGGTCTGAAGAACAGCCTGGTGTGGATGATGTCTAATAAAATCTTTTCTGGCAGACTGTTGTTGGTCCAGCTTGTTTCTTCGGTCCAGCACTGAGTCCCGGACCAGTGGGGATGTTTTTATAACTTTTCTGATCAATTCCTTTTAATCTTTGGTTTATTCTCACAAATATCTAACTGTAAACTTTTTATAGGAGTTCTGCTCTTTCTGTTCCCCAAAAGATAAAAATAATATGAGATCCTGCACATGGATCATCTGTCTGACTCATTTCACCTGCTTTTCTTTTTTCTTTTATATTTCTCACCTTTTACTTTCACACTTTGAGTTTTATTTGATGTTTTTTCTGTCTTTGAATGAAGGAGTTCTGACTTTGCAACATACAACTAACCTGTGATGGATCACCTGACTGAAAACTGAAGACCATTAAAGTTAATCCAGTTTCAGTAGAGACCCTGTCTGAACCTGGTGCGACAGCATCCACCAGAGTCTGTGTGGTTAAACTTCCCTATAAGGAGGAGGAATCTCCAGGCCTGCACGGGTTTGCCGAGCTGCATGCAGGTGTGGGAACAATGTGACTGATAATCAGGATTAATCTGCCGTCCGGCATGCTGCCTGGAGCCTCCACTCACGTTTGCTGCTGCTGGAGCTCTTCCTCCTCTTGCTGTTTCTTCTCCTCCCCCTCTTACTCATTCTTAAATCCAGCCACTCACGTCTGCTAGGAGATGAATCACAGAGAACATCAACCTTCTCTGTCTTCCTAAGAAACAACCACAGAGTGGAAACATCAGCAAACACATTCAGTCCAATTTTAAACTTAAAAAGAGGGTGATTATTCATAATAAACCTCTGGATGAGGCACGAGAAAACGACACTTGGGTGAAATGTCAATGAAACAATTAAATAAAATCCAACATGAAACTTTAGACATTGTGGAGGTCTGAAATATCTGGCTGATGAGGAGGTTATAAAACGGCTTTTGTGCTGGATTAACATGAAAAAAGAGCAGCCCTGTTTAAAGAGTTTAGGTTTCAGAGCAGAAAAGGATGAAATCCAAAACTTACCTTTTGGTGTAAAGTCCTGCTATCAGAGCATTAAAAGCAGGTATGGAGCAGACGGTCTGCAGGTGTCCTCTCTGAACGCTCTGTCTGCTCCTCAGACTGCTCCACTTCTTATTGTTGCTATTCTCAAACGTTAAGCTGATTATTACATTTAATCTTCCTGAGCTGCCAGCGATGCCGATTCTAAGCTGATTTATTCAGCCATACTTTCCACCAGGACAGCTCGCATAACGTCCAAAATGCTCTCATCCATGTTCTGGTGTGTTTTAAGCCCTGAAAAGCTCCTGTTTCACTGATCAGCAACATTAAAACTATCGGAAACATCCTCGAACGTCCACGTGGATGTCACCGAGAAAACTGAGCCCAGTCAGGACCACAGGGTCCAAAGGATCCTGGTACCAGATCCTGTAGGTCTCTGAGCCCACATCCGGACTGATGAGAGCTGCTCAGGCAACAGGAAGAGGACCTACCCAATTATGGAGGAGGTCACAACACACACATGCACATGCACGCTGAATGACCTGTTGTCATTCACAGTGCATGTGCGCGTGTACATGCACGGTGCAGCTGCCTGACAAACCAGCTTTTCTCTTTACTTTTGCTCTAAATGGCTTCATTTAATATGTTTTAATATTTTTGAAACATTAAAAAATTAAATAAAAATAAAATAAAAGGATGTATGAATCTATGATGTTTTATTTACCATCACTTTTAAAACCCAGTGAGACCTCTGTCGTATTTTTTCTGCTGTTTTATTAAACTCTTTATGATTTATTATTTTTTTTATGTGTTTTCTTCCCTTTACTCCTTTATATTTCTATATTTGCTGGTGTGATTGCATGCTTTAGTGATGTTTTATGCATCCTCAGGTGCTGGTCGGCTGACCAGCAACATGTTTAATTTATTTTCTACTGTTTTAACTATTTTATATCTCACTGCTTCTGTAAATATTTTCTATACAAGCTATATACACTTATTTGTGCACAAAACTGCTGTTTTTCTTTGGATTTGCCGTATTTTTCCAACTAAAACACCAAATGTAACGATGTGCGTGGGGTCCCCCTGCGTGATTTGTTTCCAGTAGGAAGATCTGGTTGCGCTGGGAAACGGAGGATCTCTTCCCAACAACATGGACAGCTGGCAGCGGAGTCCAGAGAGAGAGCGTCCTTCTGTTTACGGAGACCTGCGGTAACTGGACAGCGTTCATCTGCGGGCGGACAGAACGGAAAACCAGCAAACTGACCCTCACTGTTAAAGAGCAGCTGTGCAGCAGAGACATTGAACTGTTGGCAGTTAGCACAGTTCACATGGTTTCAGCCGTGGACGTGACCCCTTCTGCTATGCAGACGTAGCCTCTGACACCCTGATCTCGGTCACCAGCGGACTGCAGACTCAGCACCCTCAGGCCCTCTTCCTCATCTCTGGGGACTTCAGTCCTGCCTCTCCATCATCCTGAAGGAGAAGAAGAGAGCTTTCAGATCTGGGAACCAGGAAGAACTGAGGAGGATCAAGGCGAAAAAGCTGCAGGACCAGACGACATCAGCTCCAGGCTCCTGAAGTCCTGTGCTGATGAACTGCGTGGAGTTTTGGAGCTGGTCTTCAATCTGAGCCTCAAGCTGAAGGTGGTAGCACAGCTCTGGTGGTAGGGATGCACCGATCCACATCGTTTTACTTCCGATCCAATTCCGATACTTGGATTTGGATTTCTGTCGATACCTATACTATTCCGATACCAGAGTTCTATTATTGTTGTTTTTTTTATATGAGGGCTTTAATAACTCCTCTTTACAAGCAAATATATGCTATGTCCAAAAGGTAACTTGGAGCATAAGGTCAGAAAACAGGAAAAATCCACCCTGAGAAGAAATATACAACTGTAACGTGATATTTATTAAATTTCAAGACAAGGTTACATGATACTACATACTAGTACAATATAGAAAAAAACCTGTGGTATAAACACCACAGATGACCGCTATGCAGAACAAAGTGTTTAAGTATCAGCATGAAAAAAGAGGAAAACTTCTACACCTCTCCAAATAAAATACAAAGGGCTGCTTCATCTGATCAGCACAGATACGTACACGGCCTCCTGTAGCATAAAACACGTTTTCAAATATCTAATATTTGAAAGAAAAAGAAAAGTTTAAAATTAAGGTGATCTAATGTCAAATATTTGAACTAAAAGAAAAAGTGCAGTAAGTATACAGTAAACACCGTCAGTAACAGCATGCATGTAACAGCACAATTCACACACAGCAGGTTCGGCACTGAAGACCAACTGATGAAGCTTCACACTCGAGTCTGGAACCTTTACTAAGAAGAAAATAGTAAAACATGAATGACAGAGGGAGTGTGTTCAGAGAAATCTTACTTTGCTGCACAGACAGCCACATGTACACACTCACAGACCCACACAGTCACACACACAGGTCCACACAGACCCACAAAGATCCACACAGACACACACAGATGCACACATATCCACACAGACACACACAGACCCACACAGATCCACATAGACCCACACAGACCCACACAGATCCACACAGACCCACAAAGAGCCACACAGACCCAAACATATCCACACAGACCCACACATATCCACACAGACACACACAGACCCACACATATCCACACAGACACACACAGACACACACAGACCCACAAAGATCCACACAGACCCACACAGATCCACACAGACACACACAGACCCACAAAAGATCCACAACAGACACACACAGATCCACACATATCCACACAGACACACACAGATCCACACAGACCCACACAGACACACACAGACCCACAAAGATCCACACAGACACACACAGATCCACACAGACCCACACATATCCACACAGACACACACAGACCCACAAAGATCCACACAGACACACACAGATCCACACATATCCACACAGACACACACAGACCCACACAGACCCACACAGATCCACAAAGACCCACACAGACCCACACAGATCCACACAGATCCACACAGACCCACAAAGATCCACACAGACCCACACAGACCCACACATATCCACACAGATCCACACAGAACCACACAGACC
The DNA here is from genome assembly GCF_017639745.1 of Melanotaenia boesemani. Classification (NCBI taxonomy): domain Eukaryota; kingdom Metazoa; phylum Chordata; class Actinopteri; order Atheriniformes; family Melanotaeniidae; genus Melanotaenia; species Melanotaenia boesemani. The sequence continues at coordinate 29,684,763 of NC_055700.1, forward strand.
CACAAAGATCCACACAGACCCACAGAAATCCACACAGACCCACAAGATCCACAAAGATCCACACAGACCCACATAGATCCACACAGACCCACAAAGATCCACACAGACCCACACAGACCCACACAGATCCACACGGACACACACAGATCCACACAGACCCACACAGACCCACACAGATCCACACAGACCCACACAGACCCACACATATCCACACAGATCCACACAGACACACACAGACCCACAAAGATCCACACAGACACACACAGATCCACACATATCCACACAGACACACACAGACCCACACAGATCCACACAGACCCACACAGACCCACACAGATCCACATAGACCCACACAGACCCACACAGATCCACACAGACCCACAAAGATCCACAAAGATCCACACAGACCCACACATATCCACACAGACACACACAGACACACACAGACCCACACAGACCCACACAGACACACACATATCCACACAGACACACACAGACCCACACATTTCCACACAGACACACACAAACACACACAGACCCACAAAGATCCACACAGACACACACAGACCCACACAGACACACACAGACACACACAGACCCACACAGATCCACACAGACCTACACAGACCCACACTGATCCACATAGACCCACACAGACCCACACAGATCCACACAGACCCACACAGATCCACACAGACACACACAGACCCACAAAGATCCACACAGACCCACACAGATCCACACAGACCCACACAGATCCACATAGACCCAAACACACCCACACAGACCCACACAGATCCACACAGACACACACAGATCCACACAGACCCACACAGATCCACACAGACCCACACAGACCCACACATTTCCACACAGACACACACAGACCCACACAGATCCACACAGATCCACATAGACCCACACAGACCCACACAGATCCACACAGATCCACACAGACCCACAAAGATCCACACAGACACACACAGACCCACACAGACACACACAGACCCACACAGATCCACACAGACCCACACAGACCCACACAGACCCACACATATCCACACAGACACACACATGACCCACAAAGAATCCCACACAGACACACACAGATCCACACATATCCACACAGACACCACACAGACCCACACAGACCCACACAGATCCACACAGACCCACACAGATCCACACAGACCCACAAAGATCCACACAGACCCACACAGACCCACACATATCCACACAGACACACACAGACCCACACAGATCCACACAGATCCACACAGACCCACAAAGATCCACACAGACCCACACAGACCCACACATATCCACACAGACACACACAGATGCACACATATCCACACAGACACACACAGACCCACACAGATCCACATAGACCCACACAGACCCCACACCAGATCCCACACAGACCACCAAAGAGCCACACAGACCCACACATATCCACACAGACACACACAGACCCACACAGATCCACACAGACCCACACATATCCACACAGACACACACAGATCCACACATATCCACACAGACACACACAGATCCACACAGACCCACACAGATCCACACAGACCCACAAAGATCCACACAGACACACACAGATCCACACAGACCCACACAGACCCACACATATCCACACAGACACACACAGACCCACAAAGATCCACACAGACACACACAGATCCACACATATCCACACAGACACACACAGACCCACAAAGATCCACACAGACCCACACATATCCACACAGACACACACAGACACACACAGACCCACACAGACCCACACAGACACACACATATCCACACAGACACACACAGACCCACACATATCCACACAGACACACACAAACACACACAGACCCACAAAGATCCACACAGACACACACAGACCCACACAGACACACACAGACACACACAGACCCACACAGATCCACACAGACCTACACAGACCCACACTGATCCACATAGACCCACACAGACCCACACAGATCCACACAGACCCACACAGATCCACACAGACACACACAGACCCACAAAGATCCACACAGACCCACACAGATCCACACAGACCCACACAGATCCACATAGACCCAAACACACCCACACAGACCCACACAGATCCACACAGATCCACACAGACCCACAAAGATCCACACAGACCCACACAGATCCACACAGACACACACAGATCCACACAGACCCACACAGACCCACACAGATCCACACAGACCCACACAGACCCACACATATCCACACAGATCCACACAGACACACACAGACCCACAAAGATCCACACAGACCCACACAGACCCACACAGATCCACACAGACACACACAGACCCACAAAGATCCACACAGACCCACACAGATCCACACAGACCCACACAGATCCACATAGACCCAAACACACCCACAAAGATCCACACAGACCCACATAGATCCACACAGACCCACAAAGATCCACACAGACCCACACAGACCCACACAGATCCACACGGACACACACAGATCCACACAGACCCACACAGACCCACACAGATCCACACAGACCCACACAGACCCACACATATCCACACAGATCCACACAGACACACACAGACCCACAAAGATCCACACAGACACACACAGATCCACACATATCCACACAGACACACACAGACCCACACAGATCCACACAGACCCACACAGACCCACACAGATCCACATAGACCCACACAGACCCACACAGATCCACACAGACCCACAAAGATCCACAAAGATCCACACAGACCCACACATATCCACACAGACACACACAGACACACACAGACCCACACAGACACACACATATCCACACAGACACACACAGACCCACACATATCCACACAGACACACACAAACACACACAGACCCACAAAGATCCACACAGACACACACAGACCCACACAGACACACACAGACACACACAGACCCACACAGATCCACACAGACCTACACAGACCCACACTGATCCACATAGACCCACACAGACCCACACAGATCCACACAGACCCACACAGATCCACACAGACACACACAGACCCACAAAGATCCACACAGACCCACACAGATCCACACAGACCCACACAGATCCACATAGACCCATACACACCCACACAGACCCACACAGATCCACACAGATCCACACAGACCCACAAAGATCCACACAGACCCACACAGACCCACACATTTCCACACAGACACACACAGACCCACACAGATCCACACAGATCCACATAGACCCACACAGACCCACACAGATCCACACAGATCCACACAGACCCACAAAGATCCACACAGACACACACAGACCCACACATATCCACACAGACACACACAGACCCACACAGATCCACACAGACCCACACAGACCCACACATATCCACACAGACACACACAGACCCACAAAGATCCACACAGACACACACAGATCCACACATATCCACACAGACACACACAGACCCACACAGACCCACACAGATCCACAAAGACCCACACAGACCCACACAGATCCACACAGACCCACAAAGATCCACACAGACCCACACAGACCCACACATATCCACACAGACACACACAGACCCACACAGATCCACACAGACCCACACAGATCCACACAGACCCACAAAGATCCACACAGACACACACAGATGCACACATATCCACACAGACACACACAGACCCACACAGATCCACATAGACCCACACAGACCCACACAGATCCACACAGACCCACAAAGAGCCACACAGACCCACACATATCCACACAGACACACACAGACCCACACATATCCACACAGACACACACAGACCCACACATATCCACACAGACACACACAGATCCACACATATCCACACAGACACACACAGATCCACACAGACCCACACAGATCCACACAGACCCACAAAGATCCACACAGACACACACAGATCCACACAGACCCACACAGACCCACACATATCCACACAGACACACACAGACCCACAAAGATCCATACAGACACACACAGATCCACACATATCCACACAGACACACACAGACCCACACAGACCCACACAGATCCACAAAGACCCACACAGACCCACACAGATCCACACAGATCCACACAGACCCACAAAGATCCACACAGACCCACACAGACCCACACATATCCACACAGACCCACACAGACCCACAAAGATCCACACAGACCCACAAAAAATCCACACAGACCCACAAAGATCCACAAAGATCCACACAGACCCACATAGATCCACACAGACCCACAAAGATCCACACAGACCCACACAGACCCACACAGATCCACACAGACACACACAGATCCACACAGACCCACACAGACCCACACAGATCCACACAGACCCACACAGACCCACACATATCCACACAGATCCACACAGACACACACAGACCCACAAAGATCCACACAGACACACACAGATCCACACATATCCACACAGACACACACAGACCCACACAGATCCACACAGACCCACACAGACCCACACAGATCCACATAGACCCACACAGACCCACACAGATCCACACAGACCCACAAAGATCCACACAGACCCACACAGACCCACACATATCCACACAGACACACACAGACACACACAGACCCACACAGACCCACACAGACACACACATATCCACACAGACACACACAGACCCACACATATCCACACAGACACACACAAACACACACAGACCCACAAAGATCCACACAGACACACACAGACCCACACAGACACACACAGACACACACAGACCCACACAGATCCACACAGACCTACACAGACCCACACTGATCCACATAGACCGACACAGACCCACACAGATCCACACAGACCCACACAGATCCACACAGACACACACAGACCCACAAAGATCCACACAGACCCACACAGATCCACACAGACCCACACAGATCCACATGGACCCAAACAGACCCACACAGACCCACACAGATCCACACAGACCCACAAAGATCCACACAGACCCACACAGACCCACACATTTCCAGACAGACACACACAGACCCACACAGATCCACACAGATCCACATAGACCCACACAGACCCACACAGATCCACACAGATCCACACAGACCCACAAAGATCTACAAAGATCCACACAGACCCACATAGATCCACACAGACCCACAAAGATCCACATAGACCCACACAGACCCACACAGATCCACACAGACACACACAGATCCACACAGACCCACACAGACCCACACAGATCCACACAGACCCACACAGACCCACACATATCCACACAGATCCACACAGACACACACAGACCCACAAAGATCCACACAGACACACACAGATCCACACATATCCACACAGACACACACAGACCCACACATATCCACACAGACCCACACAGACCCACACAGATCCACATAGACCCACACAGACCCACACAGATCCACACAGACCCACAAAGATCCACACAGACCCACACATATCCACACAGACACACACAGACACACACAGACCCACACAGACCCACACAAACACACACATATCCACACAGACACACACACAGACCCACACATATCCACACAGACACACACAAACACACACAGACCCACAAAGATCCACACAGACACACACAGACCCACACATATCCACACAGACACACACAGACACACACAGATCCACACAGACCTACACAGACCCACACTGATCCACACAGACACACACAGACCCACACATATCCACACAGACACACACAGATCCACACATATCCACACAGACACACACAGATCCACACATATCCACACAGACACACACAGACCCACAAAGATCCACACAGACACACACAGATCCACACAGACCCACACAGACCCACACATATCCACACAGACACACACAGACACACAAAGATCCACACAGACACACACAGATCCACACAGATCCACACATATCCACACAGACACACACAGACCCACACAGACCCACACAGATCCACAAAGACCCACACAGACCCACACAGATCCACACAGATCCACACAGACCCACAAAGATCCACACAGACCCACACAGACCCACACATATCCACACAGACACACACAGACCCACACAGACCCACACAGATCCACAAAGACCCACACAGACCCACACAGATCCACACAGATCTACACAGACCCACAAAGATCCACACAGACCCACACAGACCCACACATATCCACACAGACACACACAGACCCACACAGATCCACACAGACCCACACAGACCCACAAAGAGCCACACAGACCCACAAAGATCCACACAGACACACACAGATGCACACATATCCACACAGACACACACAGACCCACACAGATCCACATAGACCCACACAGACCCACACAGATCCACACAGACCCACAAAGAGCCACACAGACCCACACATATCCACACAGACACACACAGACCCACACATATCCACACAGACACACACAGACCCACACAGATCCACACAGACACACACAGACACACACAGACCCACAAAGATCCACACAGACACACACAGACCCACACAGATCCACACAGACCCACACAGACACACACAGACCCACAAAGATCCACACAGACACACACAGATCCACACATATCCACACAGACACACACAGATCCACACAGACCCACACAGACACACACAGACCCACAAAGATCCACACAGACACACACAGATCCACACAGACCTACACAGACACACACAGACTCACAAAGATCCACACAGACACACACAGATCCACACAGACCCACACATATCCACACAGACACACACAGACCCACAAAGATCCACACAGACACACACAGATCCACACATATCCACACAGACACACACAGACCCTCACAGACCCACACAGATCCACAAAGACCCACACAGACCCACACAGATCCACACAGATCCACACAGACCCACAAAGATCCACACAGACCCACACAGATCCACACAGACACACACAGACCCACACAGATCCACACAGACCCACACAGACCCACAAAGATCCACACAGACCCACAAAAATCCACACAGACCCACAAAGATCCACAAAGATCCACACAGACCCACATAGATCCACACAGACCCACAAAGATCCACACAGACCCACACAGACCCACACAGATCCACACAGACACACACAGATCCACACAGACCCACACAGACCCACACAGATCCACACAGACCCACACAGACCCACACATATCCACACAGATCCACACAGACACACACAGACCCACAAAGATCCACACAGACACACACAGATCCACACATATCCACACAGACACACACAGACCCACACAGATCCACACAGACCCACACAGACCCACACAGATCCACATAGACCCACACAGACCCACACAGATCCACACAGACCCACAAAGATCCACACAGACCCACACATATCCACACAGACACACACAGACACACACAGACCCACACAGACCCACACAGATCCACACATATCCACACAGACACACACAGACCCACACATATCCACACAGACACACACAAACACACACAGACCCACAAAGATCCACACAGACACACACAGACCCACACATATCCACACAGACACACACAGACACACACAGATCCACACAGACCTACACAGACCCACACTGATCCACACAGACCCACACAGACCCACACAGATCCACACAGACCCACACAGATCCACACAGACACACACAGACCCACAAAGATCCACACAGACCCACACAGATCCACACAGACCCACACAGATCCACATAGACCCAAACAGACCCACACAGACCCACACAGATCCACAAAGATCCACACAGACCCACACATATCCACACAGACACACACAGACACACACAGACACACACAGACCCACACAGACCCACACAGACCCACACATATCCACACAGACACACACAGACCCACACATATCCACACAGACACACACAAACACACACAGACCCACAAAGATCCACACAGACACACACAGACCCACACATATCCACACAGACACACACAGACACACACAGATCCACACAGACCTACACAGACCCACACTGATCCACACAGACCCACACAGACCCACACAGATCCACACAGACCCACACAGATCCACACAGACACACACAGACCCACAAAGATCCACACAGACCCACACAGATCCACACAGACCCACACAGATCCACATAGACCCAAACAGACCCACACAGACCCACACAGATCCACACAGATCCACACAGACCCACAAAGATCCACACAGACCCACACAGACCCACACATTTCCACACAGACACACACAGACCCACACAGATCCACACAGATCCACATAGACCCACACAGACCCACACAGATCCACACAGATCCACACAGACCCACAAAGATCCACACAGACACACACAGACCCAGACATATCCACACAGACACACACAGACCCACACAGATCCACACAGACCCACACAGACCCACACAGACCCACACATATCCACACAGACACACACAGACCCACAAAGATCCACACAGACACACACAGATCCACACATATCCACACAGACACACTGACCCACACAGACCCACACAGATCCACAAAGACCCACACAGACCCACACAGATCCACACAGATCCACACAGACCCACAAAGATCCACACAGATCCACACAGACCCACAAAGATCCACACAGACCCACACAGACCCACACATATCCACACAGACACACACAGACCCACACAGATCCACACAGACACACACAGACCCACAAAGATCCACACAGACCCACACAGATCCACACAGATCCACAAAGATCCACACAGACCCACACAGACCCACACATATCCACACAGATCCACACAGACCCACAAAGATCCACACAGACCCACAAAAATCCACACAGACCCACACAGACCCACACATATCCACACAGACACACACAGACCCACACATATCCACACAGACACACACAAACACACACAGACCCACAAAGATCCACACAGGCACACACAGACCCACACATATCCACACAGACACACACAGACACACACAGATCCACACAGACCTACACAGACCCACACTGATCCACACAGACCCACACAGACCCACACAGATCCACACAGACCCACACAGATCCACACAGACACACACAGACCCACAAAGATCCACACAGACCCACACAGATCCACACAGACCCACACAGATCCACATAGACCCAAACAGACCCACACAGACCCACACAGATCCACACAGATCCACACAGACCCACAAAGATCCACACAGACCCACACAGACCCACACATTTCCACACAGACACACACAGACCCACACAGATCCACACAGATCCACATAGACCCACACAGACCCACACAGATCCACACAGATCCACACAGACCCACAAAGATCCACACAGACACACACAGACCCACACATATCCACACAGACACACACAGACCCACACAGATCCACACAGACCCACACAGACCCACACAGACCCACACATATCCACACAGACACACACAGACCCACAAAGATCCACACAGACACACACAGATCCACACATATCCACACAGACACACACAGACCCACACAGACCCACACAGATCCACAAAGACCCACACAGACCCACACAGATCCACACAGATCCACACAGACCCACAAAGATCCACACAGACCCACACAGACCCACACATATCCACACAGACACACACAGACCCACACAGATCCACACAGACCCACACAGACCCACAAAGATCCACACAGACCCACAAAGATCCACACAGACACACACAGATGCACACATATCCACACAGACACACACAGACCCACACAGATCCACATAGACCCACACAGACCCACACAGACCCACACATATCCACACAGACACACACAGACCCACACATATCCACACAGACACACACAGACCCACACATATCCACACAGACACACACAGACACACACAGACCCACAAAGATCCACACAGACACACACAGACCCACACAGATCCACACAGACCCACACAGATGCACACATATCCACACAGACACACACAGACCCACACAGATCCACATAGACCCACACAGACCCACACAGACCCACACATATCCACACAGACACACACAGACCCACACATATCCACACAGACACACACAGACCCACACATATCCACACAGACACACACAGACACACACAGACCCACAAAGATCCACACAGACACACACAGACCCACACAGATCCACACAGACCCACACAGACACACACAGACCCACAAAGATCCACACAGACCCACACAGACCCACACATATCCACACAGATCCACACAGACACACACAGACCCACAAAGATCCACACAGACACACACAGATCCACACAGACCCACACAGACCCACACAGATCCACACAGACCCACACAGACCCACACAGATCCACATAGACCCACACAGACCCACACAGATCCACACAGACACACACAGACCCACACAGACCCACACAGACACACACATATCCACACAGACACACACAGACCCACACATATCCACACAGACACACACAGACCCACACAGACACACACAGACCCACACATATCCACACAGACACACACAAACACACACAGACCCACAAAGATCCACACAGACACACACAGACCCACACATATCCACACAGACACACACAGGCCCACACAGACCCACACAGATCCACACAGACCTACACAGACCCACACTGATCCACATAGACCCACACAGACCCACACAGATCCACACAGACCCACACAGATCCACACAGACCCACACAGACCCACAAAGATCCACACAGACCCACACAGATCCACACAGACCCACACAGATCCACATAGACCCACACAGACCCACACAGACCCACACAGATCCACACAGACCCACAAAGATCCACACAGACCCACACAGACCCACACATTTCCACACAGACACACACAGACCCACACAGATCCACACAGATCCACATAGACCCACACAGACCCACACAGATCCACACAGATCCACACAGACCCACAAAGATCCACACAGACACACACACACCCACACATATCCACACAGACACACACAGACCCACACAGATCCACACAGACCCACACAGACCCACACAGACCCACACATATCCACACAGACACACACAGACCCACAAAGATCCACACAGACACACACAGATCCACACATATCCACACAGACACACACAGACCCACACAGACCCACACAGATCCACAAAGACCCACACAGACCCACACAGATCCACACAGATCCACACAGACCCACAAAGATCCACACAGACCCACACAGACCCACACATATCCACACAGACACACACAGACCCACACAGATCCACACAGACCCACACAGACCCACAAAGATCCACACAGACCCACAAAGATCCATACAGACACACACAGATGCACACATATCCACACAGACACACACAGACCCACACAGATCCACATAGACCCACACAGACCCACACAGATCCACACAGACCCACAAAGAGCCACACAGACCCACACATATCCACACAGACACACACAGACCCACACATATCCACACAGACACACACAGACCCACACATATCCACACAGACACACACAGACACACACAGACCCACAAAGATCCACACAGACCCACACAGACCCACACAGATCCACACAGATCCACACAGACCCACAAAGATCCACACAGACCCACACGGACCCACACATATCTACACAGACACAGACAGACCCACACTGATTCACACAGACCCACACATACCCACAAAGATCCACACAGACCCACAAAGATCCACACAGACCCACAAAGATCCACACAGATCCACACAGTCACATGCACAGACCCACACAGATCCACACAGATCCACGCAGACCCACAAAGATCCACACAGACCAACACAGATCCACACATATCCACACAGACACACACACATCCACACAGACCCACACAGACCCACAAAGATCCACACAGACACACACAGATCCACACAGACCCACACAGACCCACACAGATCCACACAGACCCACACAGAGCCACACAGACACACACAGACCCACAAAGATCCACACAGACACACACAGATCCACACATATCCACACAGACACACACAGACCCACACAGACCCACACAAAGATCCACACAGACCCACAAAGATCCACACAGACCCACAAAGATCCACACAGATCCACACAGTCACATGCACAGACCCACACAGATCCACACAGATCCACGCAGACCCACAAAGATCCACACAGACCCACACAGATCCACACATATCCACACAGACACACACACATCCACACAGACCCACACAGACACACACAGACCCACAAAGATCCACACAGACACACACAGATCCACAAAGACCCACACAGACCCACACAGATCCACACAGACCCACACAGACCCACACAGAGCCACACAGACACACACAGACCCACAAAGATCCACACAGACACACACAGATCCACACATTTCCACACAGACACACACAGACCCACACAGACCCACACAAACCCACACAGATCCACACAGATCCACACAGACCCACAAAGATCCACACAGACCCACACAGACCCACACATATCAGCACAGACACACACAGACCCACACAGATCCACACAGACACACACAGACCCACAAAGATCCACACAGACCCACACAGATCCACACAGATCCACAAAGATCCACACAGACCCACACAGACCCACACATATCCACACAGATCCACACAGACCCACAAAGATCCACACAGACCCACAAAAAATCCACACAGACCCACACAGACCCACACAGATCCACACAGACCCACACAGACCCACACAGACCCACACAGACCCACACAGATCCACACAGACCCACACAGATCCACACAGACCCACACAGACCCACAAAGATCCACACAGACACACACAGACCCACACAGACCCACACAGATCCACAAAGACCCACACAGACCCACACAGATCCACACAGATCCACACAGACCCACAAAGATCCACACAGACCCACACAGACCCACACATATCCACACAGACACACACAGACCCACACAGATCCACACAGACCCACACAGACCCACAAAGATCCACACAGACCCACAAAGATCCATACAGACACACACAGATGCACACATATCCACACAGACACGCACAGACCCACATAGACCCACACAGACCCACACAGATCCACACAGACCCACAAAGAGCCACACAGACCCACACATATCCACACAGACTCACACAGACCCACACATATCCACACAGACACACACAGACCCACACATATCCACACAGACACACACAGACACACACAGACCCACAAAGATCCACACAGACCCACACAGACCCACACAGATCCACACAGATCCACACAGACCCACAAAGATCCACACAGACCCACACGGACCCACACATATCTACACAGACACAGACAGACCCACACAGATTCACACAGACCCACACATACCCACAAAGATCCACACAGACCCACAAAGATCCACACAGACCCACAAAGATCCACACAGATCCACACAGTCACATGCACAGACCCACACAGATCCACACAGATCCACGCAGACCCACAAAGATCCACACAGACCAACACAGATCCACACATATCCACACAGACACACACACATCCACACAGACCCACACAGACCCACAAAGATCCACACAGACACACACAGATCCACACAGACCCACACAGACCCACACAGATCCACACAGACCCACACAGACCCACACAGATCCACACAGACCCACACAGAGCCACACAGACACACACAGACCCACAAAGATCCACACAGACACACACAGATCCACACATTTCCACACAGACACACACAGACCCACACAGACCCACACAAACCCACACAGATCCACACAGATCCACACAGACCCACAAAGATCCACACAGACCCACACAGACCCACACATATCCACACAGACACACACAGATCCACACAGACACACACAGACCCACAAAGATCCACACAGACCCACACAGATCCACACAGATCCACAAAGATCCACACAGACCCACACAGACCCACACATATCCACACAGATCCACACAGATCCACGCAGACCCACAAAGATCCACACAGACCCACACAGATCCACACATATCCACACAGACACACACACATCCACACAGACCCACACAGACACACACAGACCCACAAAGATCCACACAGACACACACAGATCCACACAGACCCACACAGATCCACACAGACCCACACAGACCCACACAGATCCACACAGACCCACACAGAGCCACACAGACACACACAGACCCACAAAGATCCACACAGATACACACAGATCCACACATTTCCACACAGACACACACAGACCCACACAGACCCACACAAACCCACACAGATCCACACAGATCCACACAGACCCACAAAGATCCACACAGACCCACACAGACCCACACATATCCACACAGACACACACAGATCCACACAGACACACACAGACACACAAAGATCCACACAGACCCACACAGATCCACACAGATCCACAAAGATCCACACAGACCCACACAGACCCACACATATCCACACAGATCCACACAGACCCACAAAGATCCACACAGACCCACAAAAATCCACACAGACCCACACAGACCCACACAGATCCACACAGACCCACACAGACCCACACAGATCCACACAGACCCACACAGACCCACAAAGATCCACACAGACCCACACAGATCCACACAGACCCACACAGACCCACAAAGATCCACACAGACCCACAAAGATCCACACAGACCCACACAGCCACACGCACAGGTCCACAGAGACACACACAGACACCCACGAGTTGAACGAGTTACTTTGCTTTTTGAATAACCCCACGTGTGATTCCCGCCCGTATTCTGTCAGTTCAGCATACGCAGAGTGCAAACTGACAACTGCCCCTAACCCCTAACTGAAAAATATTTCCATACTTTGGACATGTTGAGTGGATGAGTTCGCTAACCTGAGTATTGCTTAATGCTAACCTGCTGCAAACTGTAGAAGGGTTTTCCTGAATGGAGGTGTGTCTCATTGGGACACAGCCATCCTGTACGGTGTGGTCTGCTGGAGCAGCAGCATCACAGAGAGGAAGAAGCTGAACTAAGTCATCAGGAAGTCCAGCTCTGTCTTGGGCTGCTCTCTGGACTCAGTGCAGGAGGTAATGACCTCCATGCTGGACCATGAGGCCCCCCTGCAGGACCCCTGTCTGGTTTGGAGAGCAGCTTCAGGGACAGACTGGTCCATCCTCGCTATGTGAAGGAGATGCTGCAGTTCAAACACATGAAACTGTCTTTACATGTTTACATACATGTTTACATACATGTTTACAGTTTTTCTCTATTGCTTAAACACATTTCACGATACTGCCCTCACTTTTCACAAAACTCTAAACACAAAACACTTTTCTAAAGCTACGTACACTAAACCTCACAGTTTCTTTTCAAAACCAACCCATCACACCAAAACAGTTGCTCATATGCTCAAAAGCAAACCCATCACACCAAAACAGTTGCTCATATGCTCAAAAGCAAACCCATCACACCAAAACAGTTGCTCATATGCTCAAAAGCAAACTCTGACACCAAAATACCACTCAAGGCCTGCAAAAATGTAAACACTACTGAGCATCATTAACCACATTACCAAAAAAATTGAAAGCACAATTTTCACAGTGTGAGACTGTTCTTTTTACAGTTTCACAACTGCCAGGATGCATTTGAGCAACCCTTATTTATTCTCAAATATGTTTTGGGCATTTTCTATAGATTTGTGCATTTCATGGGAATAGTTACATAATGCAGAAAATGCAGTAATATCACAACTCAATGCAAAAATGAGTACTAAACTCCATGGAGGATCCATTACACACAATAGATACTGTACAGTAACAATTGAGAACACAATGTTCAGGGTGCGATTTCTTTTATTACAGTACGTTGAAAATTGACACAGTATGTTGTATGTTGACACCGAAATCATCGAGAGGCATCACGTCGTCGGGCTGGGTCGGGCCACAGGACCTCATCAACGTCACAGGCAATATTGTCCATAGCCAAACAACGTGGGAAGAATGCCCTGGCATGCCGCACCCAGCCTTGGAACGCCTCCACAGCCACATCATCACAGGCCAGGTCCATAGCCCTGAGAAGGTTCTCTCTAGTGTAAGGTTGGCGGTCATAGACCTTCCACCGCCATGCTGAGAAGAACTCCTCTATTAGGTTTAGGAACGGAGAGTAGGGTGGCAGACACACATTAATGAATTGCTGATTGATGTTAAACCACTCTCTGACCTGGATGCTGCGATGGGAGCTAACATTGTCCCAGAGGATGACGTATATGGGAAGATCAGCTGGCCCAGGAATCTGCTGGTCGTGGTGATCTGCTGGCCGAGCATTCAGGTGGTCATTGTCATGCAAAACATCTGAGCTCTCCTAGGAAGGTGAGGAGACGCTCAGTGTTGTAGGCACCAAGTTCAGCATGCCGGTGGAGAAGCCCTCTAGAACTCATGGCAGCGCAGAGAGTGATGTTTCCTCCACGTTGGCCGGGCACATCAACGATAGCTCTCTGTCCTATGATGTTACGGCCTCTCCTCCTCCTTTTTGTGAGGTTGAAGCCAGCCTCATCCACAAATATAAATTCATGGGGTCTGGCCATGGACTCCAACTGGAACATCCTCTGTGGAAACAAATAGCGTTTTCAGGTGTTCAGAAAAACAGTCAATAGAGCACATTACAGTACGACAGTATAGTATTGTATGTAAAGTACTGTAGGCCATGGATTGTACTGTACTTACACATACTGGTGACGGAGGTGTTTTATTCTTCCAGAGTTGCGCTCAAAGGGTACCCTATAGGCCTGCTTCATTCTTACTCTCTGGCGCTTGAGGACTCTGTCTATGGTTGTCAGGCTGACATTGTCAATGGTCGGAAAGTTCGAATTGTCACCAATGATCCTCTCCCGTATCTCCCGTAGTCTGATCACATTGTTCTCCCGAACCATATCCACAATGAGGACCTCTTGGGCTGGTGTGAATCTGGAAGCCCTCCCACCTGCAAATGGCAATCTTTCAACTCTAGAGAAACAAACATAGTCATTTGGTCAGAAATGGTCCTTGCAGTACACACTTTTACTGTAACCATGATTGCACTTGTCTGTATGTAGGTGCACTCCACTATACTACTGTATACTGTGAATATCTAGTGTAGTGACTAAAAAACTACTACATACAGTACCTGTTGTGTTCTCTGAAGGCCCGAATAATGGTGCCCACTGAGAATCTGCTGAGGTTTGGTTGGACTCGTTGTCCCGCTTCGGTCATTGTCATGCCGTGGACAATGACGTGGTCAATGACTGTTGCTCTCATTTCATCTGTAATGAAAATGCGTTGTCTTGCTTGCCCTCCTTCTCCTCTCCCTCCTTGGCCTGCTCCTCTTTGGACTGCTTCTCGCCCTCTTTGGCCCACTCCTCGGCCCGCTCCTCTCCCTCCTTGACCTGCTCCTCTCCCTCCTCGGCCTGCTCCTCTCCCTCCTCGGCCCGCTCCTCTGCCTCCTCTGACACAAACTCCTCTGCCTCCTCTGACACAAACTCCTCTGCCTCCTCTGACACAAACTCCTCTCCCTCCTCTGACACAAACTCCTCTTCTTCTGTCTTCATCATCCATTTTTGTTTTTGAACTTTCAGCAAACTGCACTGACTTATATAGGTGTGGTCACATCATTTGCAATAGGTGTTTTCAATTATGAGTCGTTGTGTTTACTGATTGGCACCAGGTATGTTCATTGTGTTCAAGTTTTGCTGATTGTGGGTAGCATTTTGCATCACATGAGCTTCACAATGCATATTGGAGCAGAGTTATATGCAAAATGTGTTTTAGCACGGCAATTTTTGTTTTGAGTTTTGAGAAAAAGGGGATGGGTTTTGTGAACAGTGTCTACAGGTGAATTGTGTTTGTGGTTGTGGCAAAAGGGGGGGAGTTTTACTAAATGTGTTTAGGCAACTGGTCATTTGGTTTAGAGTACTGGGTTTTGTGTTTTGGCAATAGAGAAAAACTGTATGTACATGTTTATATCCTGTACTCACCCTGCAGACCAGATGCTGGACATGTTATTACTTATTGTGTGTGTGTGTTTTATTGTTTGATATCACCTGTGTGCTTCTACTTCCTGCACCTGTACTGCTGCAACAAAGCAGTTTCCACTGAGGGACTAATAAAGGTTTTTATTATATTTTTCTATTATTCTTTCTCTTGGAAAGCACTTTGGTCACCTGCAGGTTGTGGGAAAGGAAATATTTGATGGACTGATGTTAAGGTTCTTTTAGCAGTTTATAAATGTTTTAATGGTGTTGGGACATCTTATTTAGCTGGCTTGTTTTTAAATTATGAGCACCTATGGATCCTGATATCCTCTGGTACCGGCTTTTTATTTGTTCCCAAAGTCAGAACAAAAACTTTGGGCAACTTCTCGTTTCATCATGATGAGTCTGTGGAACAACCTGCCAGACAGCCTCAGGTTAGAATGAAGTTATCCAAGATAAGAGACAAAAACAGGTCTTGACCAGCCTTGTCAGAGCATCCGGGTTTAACTGGTTTCACAAACACCAAACCAGGCTGAGAAGAATTGACTAACTCAGTGTTTCTCAATCCTGGGACTCATTTACCAAACTGTGAGTAGCAAAGCAAACTACAGGCGACGTCTGTGGCACAAAAAAGATATGCTGCGCTCTTCATCTTTCAGATTTATAAGAGCGTGCGCACACATGTCCTATGCCTGTTTCTGTTTATAAACTAGAATCAACTCTAATGTGGGCAATATCTCAGTTGGTCGAGCATCCGCCTGCCATGCGGGAGACCAAAGTTCGATTCCCATGGGAGTGAATCGCTTTGGAGAAAAACGTCTGCTAAATGACGGTAATGATGCTGGTAATTTAGTCATTTGTTTTAATGTATAAAATAAATATGTACAGATACATCTGAGATCGGTAGCAGTTTATTTAGTGTTAAATAATATTGCTTTAGTTGCTGGGTGCTCCAGCTGGGTGGGCGGGGCTCCAGTTGGTTGGGTGGTGCAGAGGGACACAATCACCGCTATTAACCAGGTGGATGAGGAGTTGTGGGAAATAAAGACCGTGTGGACAGGAATGAGGACAACAATAAAAACATTGTGTCAGAATAAATAAAGGAAATCCTCCTCTTGTGTGTTTCGTTAGCGTAGCATCACTTCTAGACCTCCAGCCTCCAGTCTGGTCCCGCTCTGCTGGAATGAAGGACCAAAGCTACTTTCCACACTGGCTGCTACATGCTGGCAGCAGACTGGCTCCTTATTTATCTGGATGGGTTTTATAACATGAAGTTTTGTTTCACAATGACAGAACATGTTTTAGTGGTTGAGCTTCTTATTAACATCATCTCCCTTTTTCCTGAACATCCTGTTTTTCCCCTGAGAGTGGCTCTTAGGAGGATTAATATGGAATGTGCTTCTTTATTAATTTTTTTCCCAGATTTTGTGTGTACGCCTGGGTTAGAGTTGTGAGGAGGTAGGAACCTTTTCCCGCGAAAATTGGTTTTCATAAATCCCAGAAGTTGACTATATCTGGTGTACACCGGTTTTTGTTCCTACGCCAGCTTAATAAATAAGGCCCCAGGTCCTCAGGACCCACTACCCTGCATGTCTACGCCAATACACCTGATTCAGATTAATGAACGAGCCATTCATTTCATTCAGGTGTCTTAAAGTAGAGTTACCTCTAAAACTGCAGTGGGCCCTGAGGATCAGATGCCTCATTTCTAAAGCTGGCGTAGGAACAAAAACTGGCGTACGCTAAATATAGTCAACTTTTGGGATTTATAAAAACCAAACTTGGCTGGAAAATGTTCCTACCTCTATGACAACTCTGACCCAGGATTACGTACAAAATGTAGAGAAACAGGAAACGGCGACACCAACGGTCCAGAATAAAATCAAGGAAATGATGTGAAATGTGAGACATTTCTGCACAATCCACTATTACCTTTCACACCACGTTAGATATCAAAGCTGTTTGCAGACATGAATAAAGACACATTCCATATCAATCCTCCGAGCCACACTCGGGAAAAACAGGATTTCCAGGAAAAAGGGAGATGATATTAATAAGTAACTCAACCACTATCCTCAACACAACATCGATTTTCTGTACCACTTAGTCCAATTCAGGGTTGCAGGGAAGCTGGAGCCTATCCCAGCAATTAGCAGGTACAGGACTTGGACAGGACACCAGTCCATCGCTGGGCCGACACAGACAGACAAACAACCGCTCAGTCACATTCTTTCCTAGGGAGGGTTTAGAGTGACCCATTAACCTAACCTTGTGTCTTTGGATGGTGGGAGGACCTGGAGAGAACTCACAAACACGAGGAGAACATGCAAACTGCACACAGGAAGGGCCGCTGTGGTGTGGATCCTCAGCTGAGGCTCGAACCAGCGACCTCGCTGTGAGGCGGCGATGCTGACCCCCAGACCACCGTGCAGCTCCATTTCACCATTTTCCATGAAATGGTAAAATGTCTCAGTTCAACATCTGATGTGTTGTTTATCTCCTACTGGGGATAAGATGTGGCTGGATGAGATTTGGAAATGACTGCATTCTGTTTCATTTATATTTTATGTGGAATGCCAACTTTTCTTTGGAAATGTGGTAGTACATTTAAATCCGATTGTTTTTTGTTTGTTTGTTTGTTTTTATCTTTTGTTTAGTGAGGAGTCAAATTCCCTGAAAAGCTCAGCGTGGATTTCTCTGTAGATCTCAGTCATGCAGTCTTGTGAGGAGTTTTCCAAGGAGGCAAATCATCATCCTGTCCCATGATGCTTTGTGTGAAATTCAGTTTGACCTCCTGTGAACCACCAGGCTTACAGCATCTTACCAAACAGTCATTGTTTAGAAGTTCTAGAAATAATATTTTACTTTAGCATTTTTCCACAGAAATTTTACAACGTGCTTCACAACAAAACAGCATAAAACAATCAAAATCAGCAATATCACAGGGATATGTAGAAGTGTGTGTGTGTGTATATACAGTACACCCTTCACATTTTTGCTAATATTTCATTATATTTTTTCATGGGACGACACTATAGAAATGAAACTTTGATACACAGAATATCAAAGTTTAGTTTTTATAGTTTGATGTCCTGTACATCAAAGTTTCATTTCTATGGTGTTGTGGGTGTACTGATGGACTCAGACCTAACTTTAAAAAACATATTAAGGGAACCACAAAATCAGCCTACTATCAGCTTAAGAACATATCAAGGGTAAAAGATGTGATGTCTCAGCAGGACCTGGAAAAACTAGTCCAGCTTCCATCTTTAGTCGGCTTGATTATTGTAACAGTGTTTTTACAGGTTCTACCTAAAACATCAGTCAGACACCTGCAGCTGATCCAGAACTCTGCTGCTCCAGTCCTCACTAAGACCAAGAAAGTGGACCACATCAGTCCAGCTCTGAGGTCTTTACACTGACCCACCTGTTCTCTGCTGCATGGACTAGTTTTTATTTAGAGTCCAGGTTTTTTTTTTTATCAAACTGTGTAGCAAAGCAAACTACAGGCAGCGTCTGCAGCGCAAAAGTAAATGCGGCACATTTCTACTTTAAGATTTATAAAAGCCTGCGCATGCATGTCCCACGCCTGTTTCCATCATAAATCCCAATCAACTTTAATGTCCACGCCGTGCCCACCAATTAAACATTCTTACGTTTTCCATTGTGCTCCATCAGGATCTCCGTCTCACACCCCAAAAAATTCCACTTCTTCCCTGTTTTTCCCTCCTGAGCCATCATGGAAATGATGTGATGAATATGTATTACAGGCCATTTATAGCCACCATGTGGGCGTGGGAAGGCGTTCCCTCACGTGCGCCTGCTTTCTGGTGTCAGAGAGGCAGAATAGTGGCAGCAGGTGGAGATGCTGTCTTCACAGTGTCAGAAGACACGCCAGAGGCATCGGAACGTACGGCTGGATATCTCAGTTGGTAGAGCATCCGTCTGCCATGCAGGAGAATGAAGTTCGATTCCCACACGATTGTCTGCATCTATCAGATGCATGGCAAAGCAACCTGCTGAAGCTCAGATGATGGCGCCAGTCTGACACTAAAAGCTCTAATCTGAGGGTGTCATGAGGGCCGATCTGCCTGCAGCTCATGCAAACAGGTTCATCTGATCCACCTGGGCCTCATGAGCGTTCCCTCTCCTCACCTGTTCGTCACTCTATTTAACCTCCCCTCAGTCTCTGCTTCCCTGCCAGATGGTCAGCACTAATCATTGTTTGATAGCCAGCTTCTTGTCTTTGGAGTCCTGTTTGACCCTGCTACGTTTCCTGGACCACCTGCTGATTCCTCATCGGATTTTCCTGCTCTCTGCCTACCTGGATAACGACCCCTGTTTGGACTGACCATCGATCTCTGCCTGGCCCTGTTCAGTGTTCTTTGTGTTGGATTTGGAAACTACTCTGCTTATTACCTCAGCCTTTCTGGACTCTGTGCTCCACAGTGCTTTCAGGACCCTGCCATCATCGTCCACCACAGAGTGGCTTCCTCACCTTCCCTGTGCTCAATAAAACCCTGGTAAAACCTCCACCGCTGTGTGTGGCTGAAGTCCGGCTGAAGTCCGGCTCCTCCTGAGTTAACCCTTACAGAGGGAGGAAGGCCGAGTGTTGACCAGAGATCATCCTGTAAGGATGGAGCAGAGAAATCTCTGGTTCTGAGTCACAGTTTCAACAGAACTGATGTCACTTTTGTGAAAAATAAGTAACGTTAAAATTTGACGTTTCAGACATTTTTCTTTCAGTGCAGCGACAGAGACTGCTTGTTTTCTGTCCTGCTGGAGGCTAAAACTGTGAAGAACATCTAAAGAACACAAACAGCAGATCCTCTGTGACGTTATGGTTTATTATCATGGTGGATTTCTGGAATAATTAACTCTTTATAGAAGCCTCTTTTGACTTTATTGACCATTCTTTCAGCTTTTACACAACATGTCCCATTCACCATCACACAGCAATTTTCTCGCATCTGACACAGATGGATGTACGTCAGAGGCAAAGTGGGATTCAGTGCCTTGCCAAGGGCACTTCAGCACTCAAACTATCATCAAACTACGATATATTAGTCTCTTAAATTAAAAAAGCAGTTAAAACGCACTATTCTCTCTCTTTGTCCAGCTTTCCTTCAGTGAGCACACATGCAGCCAATCACGTGCAAGATGAGGATCATACCATGATGTGAAAGAAGGGACGGAGACGATGCTCTGCAGAGGGAAAGACACGTGGAGACGCAAGAGACAGGTTCAGAAGCAAGAACATTGGGGAAAAGCGAGGAAATGAGCTAAAACCAAATTATTTGGATTTTTTTTTTGCTGTTTTCAGTTGTTCATGACAAAATCTTAAACTTTTAAACAATAGTAACTAGTTTTATAATCAAAACCAAAATAAAAGCATGAAAATAACGTTTTTATGAAAACACCGAAGGTTTAGGTTTGATTTTGATATCCATGGGGACATGAAAGTGTTACGAGTGGCTTTTAAACATTATGTATTTTCAGACCTGGTGAAAGTTACCAATGATCCCCTCGTGGTCTCAGATAAAGGACTCCTGTCTGGACTCGTCTTGCTAGGTCTCATTCGACACCATGGACGACAACATTCTGCCACAGAGGCTTGAACATGTTATTGGGATGAAAGGAACTGCATCAGGCTGGTTTAAGTCATTTTTATCTGATAGATTTCAGTTTGTTAATGTAAACGATGAGTTTTCCTCACACACCAGAGGAAGTCATGGAGTTCCTCAGCGTTCTGTAGTTGGACCAGTACTCTTCATGTTATACATGCTTCCCTGAGGTGCTGTCGTTAGACAGCATGGTATAAACTTTCATTGCTATGCGGATGATACTCAAATTTACCTCTTCATGAAGCCTGATGAAACCATCAGTTTGTTAAAGACGTCTTAAAGACATAATGACCTGCATGACTCAGAATTTTCTCCTTCTAAATTCAGACAAACTGAGGTGGTGGTCTTTGGACCTGAAAACCTCAGGAAGACTCTGGAATTACTCTAGATGGTTTTACTTTAGCTTCCAGTACTACAGTAAGGAACCTTGGAGGTATTCTGGACCAGGATCTGTCCTTTGATTCACAACAGGTTTCTAGGACCTCCTTCTTCCACCTACGTAATATTACTGAAATTAGGGACATCCTATCTCAGAGTGATGCTGGAAAACTAGTTCATGGATTTGTTACTTCCAGATTGGACTAATAATTCCTGATTACTGTTCTGTCCCAGAGATGTTCTGAAAAGTCTCCATCTGATCCAAAATGCTGCAGCGAGGGTTCTGATAGCCAGAGATCTTTTTTTCCTCACATATAACGCTCTTAGTAACCAACATTGGATCAGAGGTCCAGATTTTTCACCCTCAGACTGCAGGTTTACTGGTGGCTCCTTGAGGTTCTAAAAGTAGAACAGGAGGCAGAACCTTCCGCTATCAGACCCTCTCTGTGGAACCAGCTCCCAGTTTGGCTTCAGCAGAACCAGTCAAGGCAGATATAGTCTCACCGAGGGATGAAACATATCTTGTTTTTACTCCTCAGTCTTTAGTGTACAAAGCAGCATGCGCCAGATCCCGGTGTATTTCTGACGCTGCCGTGACGTCATCGTGACAAACGACTGAGACTACTTTCACAGAGTGTGCGGGGGTGTGGTCCCCGCTTCACGTACGTTCAGCTCGTGCCAGTGGACGCACAGCGGGCGCGTTCCCGTTAGCTGCAGGGGTGTGGTAGATTCAGCGGCTTGCGTAATTCATCCGCATCGTTGGAAAAGGAAGTGCAGCCATGATGCAGGCTCTCAGAGACCGGTTCGAGAAGTTCCTCAAAGAGAAGAACCTGCTGACGGACGTTCTGGCCAAAGTGGAGGCTAAAACCGGAGTCAACCGGACCATCATCGCTTCCGGTGAGTTTCCACAGAGGACGGAGGAAACGCGGCGAATGATGAGCACATGCTCCAGCTTTGTGACGCTGATGTGTTCCAGGTGTGATCCTGATCATCGCCGTTTACCTGGTGGTGGGATACGGAGCCTCCCTGCTGTGTAACCTGATCGGATTTCTGTATCCTGCGTACATATCGTGAGTGTGTTGTTTATAAAGGGAGGGCCTCTTTCCAGCAACCCCTCCCTACACACGCACACGCACACATGTAATTGAAGCCATAAACTAAACTAACTCTGTTAGTTTTAGCCAAATATTGAATTAACTAAGCACAAAATACCGATTAGATCTATAAAATCTGATTTTTCATAAAAGAAATCACTTTTCTTTTTTCGGTTCAGACCTGTTGGAAGTGGCTTCCGGTTTTTTAATGACCATCACAGCTTAAGTTGGGACGATGTGTAAATAAAACACAGTTAAATCATTTCTAAGCCTCAGCAACTCAAATTTTATCCCCAGCAGAAGAGAAACATGTCAGATGATAAAACTGAGACATGATAGTGATGAAAAACACTTTATTCAGACGTCCTAAACATAGGAAATAATAATAATAAATCAACAAAAACTTCACATAAATGTGTGAAAAGGAGTGTGGAGAAGAACACATTAACCTAAGAGAGTTGCCAATGCTATAGATCACATCTCTTGTAATACTTTTACTACTTGTTCAACATATATCACAATACAAACTGAAAATGACATTCTACAGGATGCAACAATAAACATTATCGTTTCATTTTTAACTACCATCAGTCCCCCATATCAACACAGTTTTCTTAAACATTCTTTAAACTAAATGAATGTTTAGTTCCTTCAGACACGAACGCCAGCAACAGAAATACAAGCTGCTTTCCTTTGTTCTCACATTTCACCCATCATGAACACAAAACAATCCCTGAATCTGAGCTGGTAATTTATTTTTCTTTACGTTACACATAAATTGAGACGTTTTAGAGTCGACCAAGTCCTTCAGTTTCAAAGCGTTCAGGTGAATAAAAAGCTGGTTTGTGTGCTCTCTATGATGGCTCTTTTTTAACCATACAGATCGGTTTAGATGGAACCTTTTTTAAACTAATCAGGTCATTTATATACAAAATAAACAACAAAGGACCCGACGCTGCCCCCTGTAGGAGACCGCAGGTCACTGTCAGCAGCTGGGAACCAGTACCGTTAACGTGGACATACTGGGATCTATTCTCCAAATAGCTCCTGATCCAAGAAAGTTCTACACCTCTAAAACCATATCTGTACAGTTTTATTAAAATGGTTCATGATTCACGGTATCAAAAGCTTCGGTTAAATCTAGAAATACCCCCAGAGCATATTGTTTGTTTTCTATTGCTTTTGAAATATTTTCTACAAGAGCCACTAACGCTAGGGTTGAGTCTGAAGACATTTTACCGTGTCATGGAAAATATGAGCTGATAGTGAATCTGATGCAGCAACACTTCTGTAAAAAGTAGTTCCAGGGTGATGTTCGGCACGGTGTGAAAAGTAGTTCCAGGGTGGTGTTCGGCACGGTGTAAGAAGTAGTTCCAGGGTGATGTTCGGCACGGTGTAAAAAGTAGTTCCAAGGTGATGTTCAGCACGGTGTGAAAAGTAGTTCCAGGGTGGTGTTCAGCATGGTGTAAAAAGTAGTTCCAAGGTGATGTTCAGCACGGTGTAAAAAGTAGTTCCAGGGTGGTGTTCAGCATGGTGTAAAAAGTAGTTCCAGGGTGATGTTCAGCATGGTGTAAAAAGTAGTTCCAGGGTGATGTTCAGCATGGTGTAAAAAGTAGTTCCAGGGTGATGTTCGGCATGGTGTAAAAAGTAGTTCCAGGGTGGTGTTCAGCATGGTGTAAAAAGTAGTTCCAGGGTGATGTTCAGCATGGTGTAAAAAGTAGTTCCAGGGTGATGTTCAGCATGGTGTAAAAAGTAGTTCCAGGGTGATGTTCAGCATGGTGTAAAAAGTAGTCCCAGGGTGGTGTTCAGCATGGTGTAAAAAGTAGTTCCAGGGTGATGTTCAGCATGGTGTAAAAAGTAGTTCCAGGGTGATGTTCAGCACGGTGTAAAAAGTAGTTCCAGGGTGATGTCAGCACGGTGTAAAAAGTAGTTCCAGGGTGATGTTCAGCATGGTGTAAAAAGTAGTTCCAGGGTGATGTTCAGCATGGTGTAAAAAGTAGTTCCAGGGTGATGTTCGGCATGGTGTAAAAAGTAGTTCCAGGGTGATGTTCGGCATGGTGTAAAAAGTAGTTCCAGGGTGATGTTCAACACGGTGTAAAAAGTAGTTCCAGGGTGATGTTCAACACGGTGTAAAAAGTAGTTCCAGGGTGGTGTTCAGCAAGGTGTAAAAAGTAGTTCCAAGGTGGTGTTCAGCATGGTGTAAAAAGTAGTTCCAGGGTGATGTTCAGCAAGGTGTAAAAAGTAGTTCCAGGGTGGTGTTCAGCATGGTGTAAAAAGTAGTTCCAGGGTGATGTTCGGCACGTTGTAAAAAGTAGTTCCAGGGTGGTGTTCAGCATGGTGTAAAAAGTAGTTCCAGGGTGGGGTTCAGCATGGTGTAAAAAGTAGTTCCAGGGTGATGTTCAGCAAGGTGTAAAAAGTAGTTCCAAGGTGGTGTTCAGCATGGTGTAAAAAGTAGTTCCAGGGTGATGTTCGGCACGGTGTAAAAAGTAGTTCCAGGGTGGTGTTCAGCATGGTGTAAAAAGTAGTTCCAGGGTGGTGTTCAGCATGGTGTAAAAAGTAGTTCCAGGGTGATGTTCAGCATGGTGTAAAAAGTAGTTCCAGGGTGGTGTTCAGCATGGTGTAAAAAGTAGTTCCAGGGTGGTGTTCAGCATGGTGTAAAAAGTAGTTCCAGGGTGATGTTCAGCATGGTGTAAAAAGTAGTTCCAGGGTGATGTTCAGCACGGTGTAAAAAGTAGTTCCAGGGTGGTGTTCAGCATGGTGTAAAAAGTAGTTCCAGGGTGGTGTTCAGCATGGTGTAAAAAGTAGTTCCAGGGTGGTGTTCAGCATGGTGTAGCATCTCTTCTTCTAACATGTCTGGGAAGTGAGGAGACCAGTTGCTGGAGTTTTAGGAGAGGAATGTTATCCCGTTCTGGTCTGATGCAGGATTCTAGCTGCTCTACAGTCCTGGACCTTGGTTGCTGGATTTCTGCTTCCATGAAGCTCCAGATGTTGTGTACTGGTGAAAGGTCTGGACTGCAGGCAGGCCAGTTCAGCAGCCGGACTCTTCTCCTGTGAAGCCATGCTGCTGTGATGGATGCAGGATGTGGTTCAGCATCGTCTTGCTGAAATCTGCAAGGTCTTCCCTGAAAGAGACGTTGTCTGGATGGAGCAGATGTTGCTCTAAAACCTCCATGTACTTTTCAGCATTGATGGAGCTTCACAGATGTGGAAGCTGCCCACGCCATAGGCACTAATGCAGCCCCATCCCATCAGAGATGCAGCTTTTCACCTGTCCACTGATAACAAGCTGGATGCTCCCTCTCCTCTTTAGTCTGCAGGACACGCCGTCCATGCTTTCCACAAACTAGTTCACATCTTCATCCAGGTTTCCACTTTGCCTCAGACCATTTTAAGTGAGCTTTGGTCCAGAGAAGACGGAAGAAGCTGGTTCTGGATCCTCTTCACGTCTGGCTTCTTTTCTGCATGATGGAGCTTTAACCTGCATTTGTGGGTTTCAGGGTGAACTGTGTTCACAGACAGTGGTTTCTGGAAGTCTTCCTGAGTCCATGCAGTGGTTTCCAGTAGAGAATCATGTCTGCTTTTAATCACCAGCATCCAGCCTTGTCCCATGCATACAGAGATTCCTTCTGTTTCTCTGACTCTTCTGATGATATTCTACACTGTAGATGGAGGATCTTTAAAGTATGAGGAACATTTTTATGAAATTGTTCCACAGTTTTAGATCCAGTTTGTCTCAGATTGGTGAAGCTCTGTCCATCTTTCCATCTGAGAGACTCTGCCTCTTTAAAATGCCCCTTTATACCCAGTCATGTTACTGACCTGTTGCCAGTTAACCTGATTAGTTGTCAAATATCTGCTGCTCGCCCGGGTCTCTGGGCCGCCCTAGTCTGCCTCTAGCCTCTGTAGAGGTGTGGTCACATCTGCAGGATCACACTCCTCTTTCCTCATCCTCTGCATGCCGACTCAGCACTGAGGTGTCCAGTGGGTTTATACACTAAGAGATGCTTTGGTTCAGGTGTGTGTGTTTCTGGTTCTTTGGTTGTTGTTGTGACACATGTTGTTGTTGTCTTGGTTATTTTTTAGGAACTCCTGATGATTGTCTGCTTAGTTTACCTGTAAAAGCTGTAGGAAATTCTCTATAGTGTTTCTGTACAGGTGTAGCAGCTGCTTGTCTGCTGTTAGGTTGGATCGAAGCTCGTTGCTTTTATCTGCTGGATTTTTGTCTCCTCTTCTTTCTACTTTCCCTTTTACTTTCCCTCCAGTCAGGTCCGGCAAGATTATGTAAATTCCATAATTCAAAATAAATAAGATTAAGATAAATAAATAAAAATGAGATTACCAAGAGGAGCCTCCCCTGAGCAAAGCAAATATGTCTGGCAGAGCACAGCAGCCAGACCATCATTCTGCCACCACCATGCTGGACAGAACAAGTTAAAGAAAAAGATTCACTATCAGCTCATATTTTCCATCACATGGTAAAATGTCTCAGTTCCATCCTCTGACATGTTGTGGATTTTCTACTGGGAATAAACTATGACCTGATGAGATTCTGGTTTTCCAACATTTGTGGCTTTGGGATTGGACATATCTGCTCAGTTTGGCCTCTAAATAACACGACAACAACTTTCTGATCAGTTTAAACTTAGATGAGTCTAATTCAGACTAAACAATCATCAAACAAGGGATCTGGAAGATTCCAGTGTATATGCTGCATTATGAAGACACCCTTATAAAAAACTATGGCATCAGCTGATGACACAGATCTCTGAAAACAGACAGAATTCCCATCACTCAGCAGAAACATCTTAGAACAGAACCAACATGTTTCCAGTCACAGAGCCGAGTAATCCTTCCCGCTGCAGCACTGATGTCTTGGTTGTTTAAAGCAGTTTTTTATGCAAAATGTTTTGGTCCTTCATGGGAAACCTTGAGGTGTTCTCAGCCTCTGCAGGTGGACATGCTGCCCTACAAAAACCTAATGAGATCCAGCAGAATGAAAGTCAGAGATTATTAGTCTATAAGATAAAAGTAAAAATATAAAGGAAGGCGGTCGGTGGGTAATATTGCACAGATAAAAAACAAAGTGAGTGGAGTGTAAAGTGCAGAGAAAAGTAGGTTTGTTGTCCGGGTTTATTTCTTGGTCAGTACAGCTCTTGGATAGAAGCTGTCACGTAGTCTGTTGGTCCTTGCTTTCAGTGCCCAGTAGCGCCTGCCAGAGGGCACCGTTTATGTGAAAATCCAGGATTACATCACTGTCTTGTTTAGAAAAACACCAGCAGTCAGCATGTTGCTGCTAACCAGCCAGTTTCTCCATAAAACTATGAGCCTTTTGAAGCCGCTTGGACCGGACTGCTTCTGTTTCTCTGCGCAGGATTAAGGCCATTGAAAGCGCCACCAAAGATGACGATACCAAGTGGCTGACCTACTGGGTGGTGTACGGGGTCTTCAGCGTGGCTGAGTTCTTCGCAGACATCTTCCTCTCCTGGTTCCCATTCTACTACATCGGAAAGGTAATCCCACCTCCCTCGGTTTCCTCCCTGGATTCATTCTTTTAAAACAACCAGGAATTAGTGAACTATTTCCTTTAAATGATAAAGCCCTTCACTTAGATTTTTTTCTTTTCCCTTTCAAACTTGCGAGAGAAAGCTTTATTTACCTGAGACTTACTGTAACAAGGAAGCATAAATTACTGTTTAAAGAAAACTTCCTGTCACTTCTAAATCAGATCAGGCAGAGCCTATCAAAATGATCGCCTCTATCCATCACTTTAGCTGGACGGGTTAACTCTGGAAACATTCTCCCTAAACTGCTTTTCCAGTCAGTTCCAGTTTTCATCCCCCTTCTTTGTTGCTCTAGACTCCACAATTAGTTCCTATATATGGAAGGGTAGACGTCCCCGGGTTTCTAGAATACACTTACAGAAGTCTAAGCCTAATGGTGGACCAGGACTACCTTTACTATTGGGCAGCTAACATCAGGCCTTTGTTGCACTGGACTAATGGTAGACCAGCCCTTCATCCTGGTTGACGATGGAGGCCCGTTCATCTCAACACACCCCTCTGGCAGCCTTGCTAGGCGCCTCGTACCCTCTCTCTATACCCCACTCAGTAACTAACCCAAGGGTACGACAATCCCTCAGAGTGCGGACCAAGTTCAGAAAATGTTTTAGACGTGGTAGTTTTTCCCTTCTCACCTCTATTGTATCCGTCTATATCTTCCCTCCATCTTCAGATCGGGCCTTTAAGGACTGGCAGGCTATGGGTATAAAATCATTTAGAGATTTGTTTATTAATAGTAACTTTGCTTCCTTTGATCAGCTTACAAACAGTTTTGGATTTCCAGGAACACACGTTTTCAGATACTTACAAGTTCGGCATTTTCTCCAAAGCCAGTTACCAGGTTTCCCAGCGGCTCCTCAGAGCTCCGTATTAGACTACATTCCTGGCTTGCAGCCCTGTGGAAAAGTCTGACCTCGAAACTTTAACCAGAGCTAAACCGTGCTTCCACAACAAGGATCAGGACATCTTGGGATGAAGACCTGAATCAGCACTTGTCAGACGACACCTGGGATTCAATTCTAGAGCTTGTTAATTCTTCAGCCAGGTTGCTAGTTTCCATTGTTTAAATATGCTGTATAGAGTTTGTACTCAGTACCTTTTCTCACTCTATACTCTGTGTAACGTACAATGGAACTCCTGATATTGTCAGTTCTTTGATTTGAAAATTAAATAAAAAGATCATTGATTAAAAACAATCAGGAATTAAACAGGAGAGGAGGCGCTTCATCATAGAAACAGATAGGAATAAAAGAGATTTATAATGTCTGGCCTGCAGCAGCATCTTATTCCACATTTTGGGAGCTACAGGTGGAAAAGCTCTGCCTCTGATACAGGACGGCATGTCAGGGTGAAGTTGTTTAGACAGATAAAAAG
The DNA here is from genome assembly GCF_017639745.1 of Melanotaenia boesemani. Classification (NCBI taxonomy): domain Eukaryota; kingdom Metazoa; phylum Chordata; class Actinopteri; order Atheriniformes; family Melanotaeniidae; genus Melanotaenia; species Melanotaenia boesemani. Next base: position 29,716,929 of record NC_055700.1, read on the forward strand.
GAGAAAAACCATTAAGAGGCTCAAAAAACTAATGAAAGAATCTTAAAATGTGTTTATAAATGAACAGGAAGCCAGTGAAGGGAGGCTAAAACCAGAGTTCTGAGCTCTCGTTTGCTTGTACCAGTTTAAAATGCTGCAGCTGTAGGCGTGGGACCCGGATAAGTCCTGGGTCATTTTTCTCTGTGGCGTCTAGACAGGAGCGATTTGATTTTTAAGAGCCGTCTCCACTCATACAAACAGGATTTAACCACACTATTGACTGTGAGTCAGGTTTTAGGCTGGTCCAATGTCTTCTTGGGTCCCCCAGCAGACATGGAGGTTCTGCAGCCTGGTTCAGCTGCTCGTCTCCTGGTTGGTGAAACAGCGTCTGTCTTGGTTTGCAGTGTGCCTTCCTGGTGTGGTGCATGGCCCCAACTCCCTCCAACGGATCGGTCCAGATTTACAACCGCATCATCCGACCGTTTTTCCTCAAGAATGAATCTAAGATCGATGATGCGATGAAGAACCTGAAGGACAAAGCATCTGAAGCTGCTGACAAAATGAAAGATGAAGGTACGCTCAGAAGGTCACAGAGTCCTGCAGCATCAAACGTCCACATTTAAGCCAGAACAGAGAACTTTGTTCTCGAGGTTTGTTTGTTTTAGCTCAGCTTTGTCTGCGATATGGTGGGTTTAGGGCAGATCCCAAGGCTCGTTTATTTCATACTTAACAAGAAAGTTTGCTGTGGCTGGGCCACCACTGTACCTGACACTAGAACACCGCAACGAGTCTAGAGGCCTTTACACTCCACATTTTCAGGTTTAACATTGGTATTCAGAAAGAGATCAGGATGCATCATCAATTAGTTCATTTTTGTTGTACACCGCTTTGAGCTGCTCAGTGTAGGAAAATTTGGGGTGTCAAACCTTTAGAAGTTTAAATCTGAACAATAGCAGCTGTGAATTAATTACAATTAATCACATTTCAAAAAGTAAATACCTAGCTTTAAGCTAGGTGTTAAACCTGTAACTGCAGCCCCAACAAATACATGCTTGACGTTTGGATAGAGAAGCTCCAGTGAAACTAAAACTCCTTCCAGCATTTTTATTTATCATTCTGTCTTTGTTTTTTCTAATTCTTAAACTTCCCGTCTGAAGAACTGACAGGTTTTCTGGATTCTTCCATCCTGCTCTGGTCACAGTCAGCTCATTGTGGCTTCACCAACTTCTTCTAGTTTTTGGGTGGTTTGCATGCAGCGGTTTGGTGTCACAGTGATAGAGCCCCTTCATGCCCGACAGTGTTGGAGTGACGCGTTACAGTAACGATATTACTTTTTTGGCTAACGAAGTAAAGTATTGCATTACACTTAAAATATTGGTAACAAAATTACTTTACTGGACTACAGTAACGTGTTTTTCTGCGTTACTCGAGCCGTGTTTGCCTGTGTGTAAAGTTCTGTATTAAGTGTTACGCACATGCTGCTGCCTGTGTGTGTGCTTGCCTGGGCACGTTGCCATAGAGATCGATTTGCGTGATGTAGCTGATTGTGTGCCAGCCAAGTAAAAAGAAAAATGCAGCTGGAGACTGAGGCCATCAGCCGTCCCGCCTAAACAAGCAGCTGTTCCGCCTAAACAAGCAGCCGACCCGCCTAAACAAGCAGCCGTCCCGCCTAAACAAGCAGCCTACCCGCCTAAACAAGCAGCCGTCCCGCCTAAACAAGCAGCCTACCCGCCTAAACAAGCAGCCGTCCCGCCTAAACAAGCAGCCGTCCCGCCTAAACAAGCAGCCGTCCCGCCTAAACAAGCAACCGACCCGCCTAAACAAGCAGCCGACCCCGCCTAAACAAGCAGCCATCCCGCCTAAACAAGCAACCGACCCGCCTAAACAAGCAGCCGACCCCGCCTAAACAAGCAGCCGTCCCTCCTAAACAAGCAGCCGACCCACCTAAACAAGCAGCCGTCCCGCCTAAACAAGCAGCCGACCCGCCTAAACAAGCAGCCGTCCCTCCTAAACAAGCAGCCGACCCGCCTAAACAAGCAGCCGTCCCGCCTAAACAAGCAACCGACCCGCCTAAACAAGCAGCCGTCCCGCCAGATGTTGTTCTTGTGGTTTTAAAGTAATTTTGTTTGCAATATACAGTAAACACTATGCAGACAAGCAGCGATGATTCGGCTATGATGTTTGTCCATGTCTACACGGTGAATTAAATAGTAAAGTAATAAGTAGTGACGTTACTTTTCAAATGCAGTAACTAGTAAAATAATTTCATAACAATTTACAGAAGTAACGAGTAACTAGTAACTAATTACTTTTTTAGAGTAGCTACCCCAACACTGATGCCTAAAATCAGCTTGTGAGGTATTGTCAGACTTGGATTTTTAATTGTTGTTTATGCCTTAATGCATTATGACAATTAAGCCGTTAATTCCACAGATGTGCGTTAACGTGTTGGTTTGACAGCCCTAATGAAGCGTGCTATAAATAAAGAGCGATGGATTGAAACAGGAAACTTCTACTAAAAAGATCCATGCCGGTAAAAGCGATGTATGTTTCAGTGAAAACGCTGGAGATATTCTTATTAAAATGACACACACACCTTCATGTTGAATCACTAACAGCTACAGTTATGTTTTCATATACTTGCTCCTGTAGGTGCTCCTGATGATTGTCTGCTTTGTAGTCCTACAGAGGCTGTAGGACACCGTTAGGTTTCTTTACATGTGTAGCAGCTGTTTGTTTTTTCTGTTTTGGTTTTAATTGTACAGTTGTTCATTTCTCTCTTAGTGTTTCATTCTTCTCTCTTTTCTGTCGTTCCTCCTGTCAGAACGTCATTCAGCAATAAACAAATAAAAAGAATACTACTTCAGTATTAGGAGGAGGGTTGTGCTGTATCTACAAAGCTTCATTTCCAGCTTCCAGCTTATCTTCTGTTGTTTGAGCTCGGGGAATTACTGCCACCTTGTGGTGGGAGCGGCACAATACTACCAACTGCACAAAATATCAACATTTTAGTCACAAACAATTCATTTTTATCATTAAACCATAATTCAGAATTATTTAGCTTTACTTTTTCTGTATATTAAATATTTCTATGTTCAGGTCTTTCTCTGTTTATCAACAGTTGTTTTTATGAACCTGTTTGAGGAAATATTTCTATTTACCTTGAATTCCCTTCATCTGATCAGGGTGAGGTGGTGTTCAGACTTATAAGGAAAACTTAGAGGTTTACTCTGCAGAAATTAAACATTTTTTATGTTTCCACAGCCAAGAAAGTCACCGCAAACATCATGTTTGAGGAGAAGAAGAGCTCCTGAGAAGGAGGCGTAACCTCAGAGTCAACTCCGGATGCAGAAGAAATGAGGCCTTGAATGTTTGTTTTTCAGTAATCAGGTTTAGTGTGAAACCTTCAGCTTCATGCCAGCTGTATTTCATGTTACATCACAGTTAAAATCCCTTCACATGTTTGCTTCATCCTTTAAGTGCTCTCAGACATGCAGCCTGTACCGTCAACCAAATAAAATCTAACAGTCTCAGCTTGTTGGATTTCAGTCCTTTCAGCCCAGTCTCAGATAAACTACACACTGCTGTGTTTGGTATCTTTGTCCTTTTGCATGAGCCAATTTCAACCAAGTTGGACAGATGGACTCACATCTGACTCGAGAATATCCAGAGTATCCAGAGGAGTGCGTGGTCCTTGCAATGAGTGCAAGGTGTCGAAAAAGAGATAAGACAAGAGTCAACATCAGACTGACTTTACTGGCTGGAGAGATCTCAGAGAAGAGACGGGATGAAGACGCTGCCAGATTAACCATTGTTAGGGGAGATCTCAGAGACGAGACTGGATCCCTGAGAAGAGGTGCTGATCTTTTCTAAATGAAAAAGTATTTGGTAGACAGAACAGCTGGCTCTGCTGAGAGCACCAGGCCACGGAAACAGATCTTTGAAAAGAGCCAGGCCTCCCATCACTGATGTGTGGAACTGTACTGGATAAAGAAGCTCTATAAAAACATCTAAGTGGGGCAGGATCCCACTTTAATGGACAGGTTGGTGGTAGGATGAAACTTCTATATTCCCTCAGTTTAAGCTTCAGTGGTGATGGCATTACTGTAAATTCCTACAGCTGGGTTGGTCGTAGGTGTGTCCGTACTTCCATATCGGCCTGTCACAATGTACACTTCAAAACTTTTTAAAATATTGCAGAACCACCATGTTAATACAAAACATGCTTTTTAGTCAACTCATACACTGCCTGCCCCCCCCAAAAAAAGGCAGTCTAATATCTGGTTGGACCTCCTTCAGCTTTGGTTCCAGCAGCTTCTCTGTGTCATTGTTTCTAGAAGCTTCTGCAACGTCACAACATTTATTTCCATCCAGTGTTGCATCAATTTTTCTCCAAGATCTTATATTGACGATGGAGAATCCACTAAGTATGTTATTTAACTAAGGAAATAGCGTGTGTTGTGGTTTCACCGTGGAGAGTTTAGAAGCAGAACAAGAAGGTCACAAAGGAAAAATAAAATTTGACCTGATAAAGTTTCAGATTTTAGTGGACGAGACAAATAAAAATATTGCTGAGCTGCAAAGAAATCTAAATGTCACCATGAGGACTTCAACACGAAAGAGTAAAAACCACCAGAACACCAGAGGTTTAAAGGAGATGTCAAAATACAAGACCAAGTTCCAAAACAAATAGCTTATAATGAAACCTGTAAATGAGACCGATGGGGGGAGGCACAGGAGAGACGTCTGACCAATATTTAGCAACAGGTGCAGCTCACCTGCAGCTGGGAGGAGCAGATGACTGGAAGACCAGGTGAGAGCTGATTGCAGCAGGTATGTGATTAAATAGTTTGTTTTATTGATGAAATAAAACTGCCAACCCAAGACACATTGATCAAATAAACGTGCCTCCTGTTGCACTTTCTGCACGAGGTGCGCGCTAATGAGGGCGCATTGGAGCGCGCACTCTGCTGCTGGTCAGGTCTGTATCCAGGCTTAAGAGAGGGAAGGAGGGTGGGGCAGACGACTGCGGTCAAGCCAGCCGCTCCTACATTTTCAGTGCGCACCTACCGTCAGTTTACGGTAAATGCAAGCGTACTGCTGCAAGGAAATTATTTCCGGTTCACAAAATAAAAGCACGAATTTAAATGTGTATTATCAAGTGATGTTTTAAGAAACTGATTCACGTTAACTGTAAACTATCGGGGTATACTGCTAACATTTACACTAAATAAATACCTTAGAATGTATGGAGTTGAAAACAGTTTTATCTATCTATCTATCTATCTATCTATCTATCTATCTATCTATCTGTCTGTCTGTCTGTCTGTCTGTCTGTCTGTGCTAATAAACATATACTGAGGCCTTAAAGCAGATATTAATTGATATATGATGACTATCCTTGACAGCACTATAATTCTGGACTGCTTTGGGGTCAATAGGTCACATGACTTGGGAGCTATTGAGCAAAAAATGCTCATATTTACACTTTAAAAATCATTTAAAATATATTAAGACCTTAAAGCAAATACTAAGTGGTGTATGTTGACCATCCTTGATAGCACTATCATTCTAGACTACTTTGGGGTCAATAGGTCACATGGGACTGTGACCTCTGCAAATGATTATACATTGTGTAATGACTCAACAATTCACATGTATGCAAAATTATGTATACCAACACACACACAACGTGTAGCCACACGCACACACATATATTATATATGGATATATATATGCTATGGATCGATAGATGTGCATACACATTGTGTGTGTATGTAGAATGAGGTAGCTATGTATCTATATATGTGTGTATATAAATAGAAAGATATAGATATTTACGTAACACTTTGCGTTTTTATTTTTTATATTTATTTTTTAGAATAATTTTTGTTTTAAATGTAATTTTGATGGCAAGATAGTTCAAGAGTAATAATTAGTTGTAATTAGCTTAATGTATATAGTCACCATTTTTTTGTAATTTCAATATTATTATTGTTTCTATTTATAATTATTACGATTGTTGCTGTTTTTGATGTTGATGTTTTGTTGATGTTTTGTTTTTATTATTATTGTTTTTGTGGTTATGATTAGGTTACATTTTTTGAAGAATTGCCTTTGTTTTAAAAGTAAGTATTATTTATTTTTATTATTGTTATTGTTTGTGGTTATTTTTAATTTTATTGCTATTGTTGTTTTATTGTTGTTGTAATTAGGTTACACATGTTAAGGAAATGTTTTTGTTTTAAAACTATTTGAAAAGTGCCTTTAAGATAGTTTGATATTGATGTGTAAATAGTTACAGTAAATATATATATATGTTTACCATTTTTGGTCATTTAAATATTATTGTCTTTGTTTATTTGTTATTATTATTATTGTTGTTATTTTCAATTTTATTGGTACTATTGTTCTTATAGTGATGAGGTTACACATGTTGAAGAATTATTTTTCTTTTAAAACTATTTGAAAAGTTCATATACCATTTGACCATTCTATTTATTTTATTTAATTTTATTGTTCTATTGGTTTTAGATCTACTTTACTTCCAAATATATATTTTGATAGACATTTTGAGAGTGACATGTGTAAATAGTTAAATGTATATATTAACTATTTTATGGTCATTTCCTAATTCAAATTGTTATTATTACTAGTATTATTTTTATTTATTATCATTGTGTATTTATTGATGTTGTTTTTGAGGTCATTTTAATGTTAGATATCATTATCATAATTTTTTTCCCCACAATGCTTAAGTTACACATGTTGAAGAATTGTTTTTGTTTTAAAAAGGTTTGAATTTGAGATATCTGAAGTCCTTTTACTGTGTGACCACTGTATATATTGTATTTCATTTCATTATTCTATTGGTTTTTGATCAAATTTACATAACAAATGGGAGCATTTTCGGCTCAATAGCTTTGAGGTCATGTGACCTATTGACCCCAAAGCAGTCCAGAATGATAGTGCTATCAAGGATGGTCAACATACATCACTTAGTATTTGCTTTAAGGCCTCAGTATATGTTTATTAGCACAGACAGACAGACAGACAGACAGACAGACAGACAGATAGATAGATAGATAGATAGATAGATAGATAGATAGATAAAACTGTTTTCAACTCCATACATTCTAAGGTATTTATTTAGTGTAAATGTTAGCAGTATACCCCGATAGTTTACAGTTAACGTGAATCAGTTTCTTTAAACATCACTTGATAATACACATTTAAATTCGTGCTTTTATTTTGTGAACCGGAAATAATTTCCTTGCAGCAGTACGCTTGCATTTACCGTAAACTGACGGTAGGTGCGCACTGAAAATGTAGGAGCGGCTGGCTTGACTACGCGAAAACGAGAGGCGGCTGGCTTGACCGCAGTGGCAGACGCTGTGGTGACGACTGTGAATGCCAGCAGACCCAGAGCGCAGCAGCAACAGCCATGTTTCATCTTTTCCTCCGGCATTCCGCCAGGATTTCCACCAGCGGCGAAGATGCGCTCTCCTTCTGGTGGCTGAGCCTCCATTTCTGCGTGAAATTGTGCCAGTTTGCACATGCCTTTCCTTTCAAACGTGCAGCCAGTGCAACCGGTTTCATGTTTGGTAAATCACGTTGCGCGTGCTACGTTGATGTATTTGCATTTGCTCCCGGCTTTCTGGCAGAGATGCTGGTATTGCACATTCATCAGGGCCACGCGCTAAACGGTTTGGACACAGTTTTCTCCATTTAGCTGTGCGTCCGGTTAGCTAATCAACTTCAACATGTTTTTACGTCTGCTGTCAAGTTTGCACGTTTTTACACACGCAAAGCTTTAGTAGATCAGGCCCATAATGTTGCTGAGCCTAGACCTAGATCTAGACCTGAACTTAGACCTGGACCTAGACCTGACTAACTGCAGCAACCCCAGATCATAGACTGCCCCCACAGGCTTGTACAGTAGGCTGCTGTTTCTCTTCCATCTGGTTCCACCAAAAGCTGAAGTGATGACCGATCACCATCATTCAAGATGTTTCTTCCTGGAAGACGATGCCAGTGACTGTTCAGAAACAGACGAACATCTTTTCCACGACCACGGATGTCTTTCCACATGATTGTTTAACCATTTAATGCACCTGATAACTTATACGGATATGCAACTGATTTCATTTTATCCAAGTGGTGATTTTTTGCCCTTGTAATAAAGGTATTAAAGCAAACGGTATAACAACCATTTTAATTTAAGGTAAAAGGTATCTAAAGGAAAAAATGCAGGTATGTCCCATCCCTAGTTGGTCAGGAATTACAGGTGCAACTCATAAAATGTCAATATTCAGCTAAACTTAATTTATTTTAGTAACAAAAAACAAAAAAGGAACTTAAGATATTCTATGGACTCCTTACATGCAGAGGGAGGTATTTCCAGCATTTCTTTGTTGTGATGATCACGTCTTCCAGCTGATTAAACCCAAAAGTCTCAATCTCAGAAAATTTGAATTTTAAATTAAATCAATAAAAAAATGGACATTAAATCCAGAACTGTGACCATGTGAAGAGTCTAGTCCTGCATATGAGCCAGTTCTTGGTCTAGTCCTGCATATGAACCTTGGTCTCGGTCTAGTCCTGCATATGAACCCAGTTTTCGGTCTAGTCCTGCATATGAACCCAGGTCTCGGTCTCGTCCTGCATATGAACCCAGGTCTTGGTCTGAGTCCTTCGGCATGGACTCCTGCCTCCATGCGGCGTGGATTTTACCAGCCTGTGGTCCTGCTCAGTGGAATGAAGACCAGGATGCTTCAGTCCTTCAGATCTTCTTCTTCACTCTGTCTCATGTGTCTCATCTTTCTCTTGTAAAGGCTCCATAGATTTTCTACGGGGTTCAGGTCTGGAGAGTCTGTGGCCAGTCCAGCCCAGTAATCCTTGGTCCTTGAACCAGGTTCTGGTTCTTGTGGCAGTGTGGACAGTTGCCAAGTCCTGCTGGAAAATAAAGTCCACATCTCCACAAAGGTAGCATGAGGAGCTCTAAAACCTCCTGGTAGACGCTGCGTGGACTCTGGACTTAGTAAAGCCCGGTGGACCAGCACCAGAGGACACGGCTCCCACATCACCACCCACTGTGAAACTTCATGCTGCACTTTAAGGGTCTTGGATTGTTGCCTCTCCAGTCTTCTTCCAGACTCTGGGACCTGGATTTCCACATGAGATGCAGGATTAGCTCATCAGAAAAGACCCTTTGGACCACTGCTCAGCAGACCAGGTCCTGGTTTCTTTAGTCCAGGTGAGACGCTGCTGATGTTGTGTTGTGTTCAGGAGCAGCTGGACTAGAGGACTACAACATGTGTAGGAGCCATTGTTTCTCTTCATCGTTTGGTCCAGGTTTATTGTGGTGGTGTTTGTTTATGTTTGGGATGGCACAGGTGACCTATATTCCCCTCGACCACTGGCGGCGGTGTTGAGGGGAAGTGCGTATGGGCGTGGAGGTGACAGTGCACGGGGTGCTTGGGTGACGGGAGGTCACACGGTTTTTACCGCTAATGTTTTTCCACTTCTAAATGCCTTTCCGTTTTACCGCTCCTCAACACTTTAATACACCTACCTGTCATAACCTCAGGACTTCAGATCATCATTCATTTATTCAATAAATGGGAACACACCCCAAACTTACCTTTTAGTCTGGACTTTGGTGAAATGAAGTGCGTCATGACCTGGATCCCCCACACCCAGAGCGACTAAAAGGATAGGACCAGATAGTCGCCACATGTGAAGTCCAGGTCCAGGATCCGTCTGTGTGGTGGCTCTGGAGGCTCTAACTCCAGCCTCAGTCCAGTCTTGGTGAAGCTTTTCCTGACCGTCCTCTCCAGCTGCTTCATCCTGCTGCTTGTTCCAGCTTCTCCTTCCTCTCAGCTTCTTGATGAGCTTTGATGCAGCACTTTGATCATCCAGCTTCTTCTGCAGCCGCCTGCTGAGGCTTTTCCTCCTGGTGGAGGGAGGTGATGGTTTCTGCCCAGCTGTCAGGTCAGCAACCTTCCCCATGATGCTGGACTCTACTGGAACAGACTGAGACCATCTAGATGCTCAGGAGGCCTCTGCAGGTATTTGGCTTAATCAGCTGGTTAGAGTGCAGCTCTTAGAGGCTCCAACACTGAACCTTTTCACTATATTCTAATTTTCTGAGATTTAGATTTTGGGGTTTTCATCAGCTGGAAGTGATAAATCATCACAAGTCTAACAAATAAATACTCGAAATATCTCACTTTGCAAATAATGAGTTTATATTTTAGTTTCTCTTTTTAAGTAGAATTACTGGAAAACAATGTTTTGTGCGATATTTAATTTTGTTGAGTTTCACCTGTAGATGATTCAGCCAGTCTTTCCCTAGACCAGAGAAAATTCCCAAAACATGCCCACTAACAGATTTTCCTGATGAATCAGAGACGTGACGTCTGTTGACTGTTTGTACGAGTGAGTACAGTGACTGATTTTAATGGTTTCATAAACAACTATATAAAACAGTTCATAAAAATTCATGCGCTTTCAGTGTAAATTCATTTGGAAATATAGAGGAAATATATACACGTCTGAACCATAACAGTGACTTCAGTTGGTGGTTCACAACAAATATACTTGGCTGCATAGAAACGTTGACATTATTATTGCCTACATGGAAAATAATCAAAAGAAAAAAGTAAAAATTAAAAAGTCTAGTTTGATTCCAACCTGTTTGTCTGTACATGTGTTTCTGCACACCGACGCTAAACTACAAGTTCTACTGAAGAAAACTGAGTATTGTTAAAGTCCTTTCCCTTTACCAAAAGTTACATTCCGAGCGCATTATTATTATTATTATTATTATTATTATTATGAACAACTATTAAAGAAACTCACTCATAGAATGACAAAAAGCCTGAGTTGATAGGGAAAGTAGAGTCATAATAAATCCAAAAAGCCTGAGAAAAAGTCCACTGATTCACTATCTTACAAAAAGAAAAAAAAAAAAGAAAATTTACAACAGCATTATTTTATGAAAAATAAAACAAAAAATCATAAAAGATAAAAAAAAAAAATGTGTTTTTACATGTATGTTATTAAATAAATTCACGGCTGGTGGGGGGTGGGGGGAGAAGAGCTTAGGAAATGAGGTACTTCAGGGGTTGAGCCTGAGTCCAGACTGGATTCAACCAGACACGTTACATCACCGTACAGATTCATGTGACCACACCTTTCTTAAACAAGGTGGTGATCACATTAAAGACAGAAACAGACAGGATCCAGTGTCATTGGTTGGTAGGAAGATGAGGCAGCATTCAGGGTCTATTTGTCCATTTCAAGCGTCGAAAAAACAAAACAACCTTTATAAAAGTAAGAAAAAGAAGCGCTGCATGCTGCAGAGCGACACAACTTTAAACTCTTAAATAGAAAAATAATTTGGGGTCTTTCTGCTGCCTGCTGTTGGATGCTGAAATGAACAGCCATGCTGAACTGACTGATGCACAGTGCTTCGAACAGCCTCAGGGGTCCGTAGTCCATCTAAGGCATTTCCTGTGTTGAGTCTATGGCTGCTGCTAGCAGACCCGGGCAGCTGCTGTTATGTCTTGCGGCTGCTCCAGATCTGCTCTGGTGTACTCTTGTGGTCCGACGAGTAGTCGAAAGGGGAGCGGTGTCCCATCGGCGAGCGGGAGTCGTAGGGGGAGCGCTGGTCTCGGGGAGACCGGGTCCCGCTGGCCGAGGCCCGCTGCTCTATCGGCCAGTCCGAGTGGTAGCGGTGGGATGAGTGGTGGTCTGAGTGGGAGAAGTCCTTCATGTCCAGCCGATGGTCTCTGCTGCTGCGGTAATCCTCCAACTTCCTGTGTTTGCTGTCGTTGTAATACCTGAACACACAAACCAGTCAGGTCATCCAGAGGAAGATAAACCAAACACTCACACTTATTCCTTCCAGAGGCAGGCACCTCACACTCCGCTCAGGTTCTCCTGACTGATGGACGGGCTTCTGTCCTCCAGACGAACCACTGATGAACACCAGGCTCGTTGATCTGAGCCGCTCTCCCGCCACTTGAGGTACATACATATATACATATATATACATACATACATATATACATATATATACATACATATATACATATATATACATACATATATACATATATATACATACATATATACATATATATACATACATATATACATATATATATACATATATACATATATATACATATATACATATATATACATATATATACATACATATATATATATACACACACATATATATATACATATATACATATATATACATATATATACATACATATATATATACACACACACACATATATATATATATATATATATATATATATATATATATATATATATATATATATGTGTGTGTGTATATATATATATATATATATATATGTGTATATATATATACACATATATATATATATGTGTGTATATATATATATGTGTATATATATATACACATATATATATATATGTGTGTATATATATATATGTGTATATATATATACACATATATATATATGTGTGTATATATATATATGTGTATATATATATACACATATATATATATATGTGTGTATATATATATATATATATATATATATATATATATATATATATATATATACACACACACACACACACACACATTATATATACACTCTGTAGTTTTTTTTTTTTACGACAATAATCGACGGCTAAATTCGTTGTCGACTATTTTTATTGTCGACAACATCGACTAATCGTTGCAGCCCTACATATATACATACACACACACACACACACACACACACACACACACACACACACATATATATAATCCTAAAAATGATTGAATGTTTGGTCATTTATGAGGAAAAATACTGATATATGGTTTTATAGCAGTTTATGCTACAAAGTCCCCAAAGCGAGCATCTGATACTCCATTAAATATATATATAGAACCAAATCAGTTTTGTTGTTAATCTTTTACATACCCAAGACTCAAAATTACATGCAAAACCATCACTCTGATATTTATTATGTGTGGGTTTTTAATCTTCTAATAAATAATTCAATAAATCAAATATTAAAACTAGTATTTAAAGGGTTAAAATCCTGAAAATGACTGAATATTTGGTGGTTTTGAGGGGGTAATTATGTAATTATGAATTATTTTACTCTGAACCATTGACTCCTGGTTCCTCACCGGTCCGGTCTGTCTCTGTCCCGGCTGTCTGGTCTGTAGTGGTCTCTGTCTCGGTGGTCTTTGCCGTTGCTGAAGGAGGAGTAGGGTCTCTTCCTGGACTCGTTGGCCTTCCTGTGCGACTCCGAGCTGTGTCTTTCTTTGCTGCTGCTTTCGTGGGATCTACCTGAAGGCTGATGTCTGTCTGAGCTGTAGCTGTCCCTGCTGCTGTCGTCATGGTGACAACTGTCCTTCAGCCGTTCCACATCTGAGGAAGAGGAGGAGCAGAAACATGAGTCCAGAGCCTCAACCTGCAGGATTCTGGTGGACAGACGGAGCTCACCTGTGTGTTTGTAGCTGTGAGTGTTGGAACTTCTAGTGTTCTGCTCGGCTGCCTGAAGGAACACAAGCAGACCAGACCAGACCAGACCAGGTCAGACCAGATCACATGATGGACAAACTCTGCAGCAGCACCTCCACATACCTGAGAATTTTCCTGCCTCTTCTTGATTGCATGCTTATACAGTTTATGTAGTTTTCTGGCGTCAAACTCGGTGAACTTGGAAACAAATATCCACAGGTTTCTGTTCAACAGACCAAACAAACATTCAGGAAACACAAACCAACATGAAGTTCATCTGCATCAGAGTGTGTACTAACTTCCTCCACTGTTTGATCTGCTCGGGGTTTGAATACTCCTTCAAACACTCGGTGATGTGGTCTCCGATCTTTATCAGACACTGTCTGGTGTGCTCCAGCTGCTCGCGCTCCGACAGGCCTTTTTCTGGTCGGTCCAGCTGCTTCAGGGCGGCTTTCACCGGCCGCATCCTCTCTTTACACTGCAGCAAACAGCTTCAGGTTAGATTTACACACAGTGATGGCTCACTAACCTCCTCTCCAAGTTTCACTTCAGGAATGACCAACTACACAAGCTCCAATGACGGGTTTTTGACACGATAAAAAACAAAAATCTGTCAAAGGTTTTTCAGAAAGTAGTCTCAGCTCAGCGTCTGCAACAAACTTTTTGAGCCATTTCATTCTGGTTTTAGAGCAAATGGCTCCCTGAATCTGATTATGTGGTGTAATGTGGAGTCCCACAGGGTTCTGTTGTAGGACTACAGTTTTTCATTGTAAATGGCCCTGGCTCAGACCTCGCTGGAGGACCTGGCTTCCTGTATCCATGGACGTGCTGAAAGTAAACTTTAGCTGCTGGTTATCAGCTGAAGCCTCGCTCCTTAACACCAGGGCCGAGACACAAATGATAATCAACGGACATCGATATGTCTGGACATAGTTCTGTCTTCTGTTTGTCCATAAAGAGTTGGTGGGAAGGTCTTTTGTTGTAGAGCAGTCTAGCTCTTGACGTTAGGCGTGTTCCATTTATCTTTAAAGCAAAGCTTAAGACTCACATATGGAGGGCTGACAGTCAAAATGAAGAACAGAGAAAATGGAAGACTGGAATTAATGGAGAAGTGACTCTACAACTCTCGTCTCTACAACCTTCAGTTTTTAAATCCTAAATAACTTCCATATTTCTCATCTTTAATGTCTCCCCTTAATTAGACTGAATGGTTTTCGTCTGCTGCTGCTGTCGTCGTCATGGCGACCTGTGTTTTTAGGGTTATTATTTATCCTCGGGCTTTTATTTATTTAACTGCCTAATTTATTACGGTTGTGTCACGCAGCGGCGATTTTGAACTGTAGTGATGTTGACGTTGCAGGGCAGCAGCACCCGCCCCTTCTAGCCCACACAGAGTTCCTTCAGGACAATAAACAACCTTATTTAAATTTTTCCTGATCAGAACTGCGTGCTCGTCTACCCGCTGCCCAATGATCCGCCAAGACTCCAACATTTTCACTCCGGCAGTTTTTGTGCAGGACCTGGTCGAACATGAACACCGGCTCAGAAGAAGCATCAGATGAACGCCTGATGTCTCCATCTGAGTGTCTCCTCCGTCTCATGGATTCAGACCTGAGACCGATCTACGTACCACACTGAAGGTCCTCTGGTCCAGTTCCTCAGACTCCTCAGAGACCAGACCAGGTTCTGAACTGGCCGTTATGTGGAGCGCCGAGTCGGAGGCCCTCTTTGTCCGCTCCCGTACCTCAGCCTTTACGTCATTCTGGTGAGAAGGATTGGAGAATGAACTCTGAGCTCAGCATCATTCCCAGATGTGGGATCAGGACTAATGGGATCTCCTCACCTTCTCCGAGCCCTCCTCCTGCTTCTGCATCACCTCTTTCGTCTCTTTAAGGTCACAGCTGTCCTCCTTCTTTCCTTCTTTTTTCATGTCTTTCTCTTTGCCCTCCCCTGATGAAGACAGATCCTGCTCTGGGTCCTCGTCGCCCTCTTCCTCCTCCTCCTCCTCCTCCTCCTCTTCCTCCTTCACCACCACCTTATCTGCTCGGCTCCGTCTGCTCAGAGCCTTCACCGGCACCACCTCCTAAAAAGGTCCAACCACATTAATGCAACCAGCTAACGGAAAGAACCAACAGCAACGTACTAGTACTAGTTACCTTCTCCTCATCAAGCTCATCTTCATCGTCGGACCTCTTATCTGACGGAGGATCTGAGGACGGACTCTTCGTCACCTCATCCATCTTCGTCTTCAGAGTTTTGTTCTTTTTACTTCTTGGTTTTCTCTTCCGTGAATTCGTCTAGAGATATTCAGAGCAGTGTTTTATAGGTTTATTAATCCTCATTAATATGCTCATTATTTCATTTATAATTAGCACAAATGATTGACGTATATAACACACGTTACATATAAATAACAGATTTTATGGTCCACCATCATGTGTGAAAGCGGGTCAGAACTTGTGGGACGTACCATCCCGCTCTGCTTCTGGGCCTCTTTCTTGGCCAGGTCTTTACTCAGTAACTTGATGAGGTAGTCTGCTCGGGTCTGCAGCTGCTTGGCCTGAGGCTTCTTATCAGGGTCATCTGGTAGAAGCTGAGCAACACACAGTCTTTACTCATCTTCATCAGGTCAGTGGACAATAAACCACACATATGATCTTAATAAATAAAATACCAGTAGCAGAAAAACTGCTGAAAGCCTGAACGCACCTTGTGTGTGAGGTTTAGGTCTGGATCCATCTTTATCATCTCCCAGCTGCCGTAACCGTATTCGTAGATTCCTATGAGGAGGCTGGAGTCGTCCTCCTTCCCCCACTCGATGTCGAAGTGCGCTGCCTTGGAGTGACACGGAATCATGTACCTGCATGATCAACAGACAAGCGCCGCGCTCAGTTTCTACTGAATGAAAACAGGAGGGAAATGAGTGGAGACGACCAGACAGACGGAGGAGTCGGTCCCGAACGCTGCCAGGGAAAATTTTAACATTTAACCGAGGAAAAAAATGAACAAAGCAAGAAGATACGGCGAGTTCATTTAGATTTTATTCACACCCTGCCGGTCACAACCTATGGAGGACGTAAAGTGACACAATGAATTAATTAAATATATCATTCAATAATTACTTAAATGTGTCATTAAATAATTAAAATGATAATTAAATACATAAATGTGTTATTAAATGTATTATTAATTAAAATACAAACGAATATATGTAAAAACATATAGAATTATTTCACTATTTAATTATTTATCTATTTAATTAATTAATTGTCTATTTAATTAATTATTTATCTATTTAATTAATTATTTGATGGTCCGTGTTGCAGTGCATCATGAATTTATTTTATCTGTCAGCCTAGCCCATCAAACTCAGTGGGCGGGGCTAACCAGCGCATGTAGCGAGGAAAGCAGAGAACATGTTGAAGTCGTTGGACTTATTTCGTCACTTTACGACCAAAATATTGATCACAGAGTGACTGAAAGTTTAGAAGTACTCCACCGCTTCTCTGGTACCATGATACAACAAGCAGAACACACAGGGACCGGGACGTTTGGAGTTTGACCCGACGGCAGTTCTGGAGAACAAAGAAGTTCTGTTTAGAGCTTCCACGATCAAACCCGCTGCTTCTCTCAGCAGCTCCTTCACGTCGCATACTGTCCAACATTCTGCGTTAATAAAAGTTTGTTCTATGGGTTTCTTTAATAGACTATCTGAACCAACATAGAGGAATAACACCACACAGTGTATTGAAATGTGTTCACTAGCTCTGCATTGATCCATTATCTGGAGCGTATTTGCCTGGACTTGTGGAAAGGGCAACCAATCAGGCGTCAGGAACCGCCCACTGAGTTTGATGGGCTAGACTGACAGATAAAATAAATTCATGATGCGCTGCAACACGGACCATCAAATAATTAATAAAATAGATAAATAATTAATTAAATAGTGAAATAATTACATGTTTTTACATATATTCATTTATATTTTAATTAATTAATGATACATTTAATAACACATATATGTATTTAATTATCATTTTAATTATTTAATAACACATTTATGTATTTAATTATCATTTTAATTATTTAATAACACATTTATGTATTTAATTATCATTTTAATTATTTAATAACACATTTATGTATTTAATTATCATTTTAATTATTTAATGGCACATTTACGTAATTACTGAATGATATATTTAATTAATTCATTATGTCACTTTACGTCCTCCTTAACAACCTGGCATGCTGTTAATCCAGGAAACCAGGGGTTTCATTTAAATTCAAATAAATTCATTTAAATATAAATTCATATAAATTCAGAAATAAACATTTTAGAATAAAATTATTTACTTATTCAGCAAACAAAGAAGATTTTATCTTTAATTTTTTACAGTATTATTTCTTGAATTCAGATAAAAGGTCTCGTTGAGTATTCGCGTAAACTGGAGAGAATGTTTTAATGATTTCATTAATTCAGAAAAATAATGAAGATTTATTTTTAAATGATCTTAAATTCACAAAACCAAACTGGGTTAAAACAGAATATTTTTAAATAAACTAATAATTTCAGAAAAAAATTTAGGTTAATTGAGAAAAGCAAGATATTTTAGTATTACATAAAGTGAATGGATTTCTGTAAAAGTTACGGGACATTTAGATACAGGTAAACTAACTCGGGACACTCGTGATTAATCAGGATTAATTTTTTTATTATCTCAAACTCAGAAAATAACTTTTTGTAATATTTTTATAAAGTATTATGAAAACTGAATTGAGTAATACAGAAATGAAAATTTTAGTTTTTAAAAATGATCTCAGAAATTCAGCATTAACAGATCTTTTTGGTAAAATTATCTTCTATCTTTTTTAAATGGTCACATTATTTCTTTTATGTGTAAAATTTATTCAGAAAAAAAGCTTTTATCTCTCCACTAGTGGGATAGTGTAATACCACTAATGACCACCAGGGTCACTTACACAGATTCCCATCATAAAGAAGTCTTTATTTTTATTGGCTTAATTCTCTCCCTCTGATCACTGAATTGATGGTTTACTTTCCTTTACTTATTAGCACTGAAAGAATCATCTACTTTTGTCCAATCAGGTGTCAGGTATCACCCGCCAGCCCCGCCCTCTTGTCCGTACATGGTCAGTTCTGGCTCTGTCTGCAACATGACGTGGACTTCACTTTCCAGAAGAAGCCCGGTTCTGTCCGACAGAATCAGGGTGGAACAGGATCCTCACCTCTTTCTCTCCTCGGGATCCGCAGGAATTGCCTTGTGAAGTGGAGCCAGTTCTTCTTCATGGGAGATGACGAGTTTGGCATTAACCTGGACCCCGGAGATCCTAAAGGTTGGACCCTTCACCTTCCCTCTTCTTCCTCCTTATCAGAACACAGGACAAAACTCAACCTTCAGGATTTAACTGAAATGGATTCACATGCAAACGACACACCGCTTCACTGGAAAAAGGAAATTTCAGGAAAACTGCTCTACGAGGACACAAAGACTTGTTATTGGGTATAAACAACCTCTTTCCCTGAACATGAACTGGTGGGAGGAGGCAGCAGTGATGGATGCAGAGCAGGGATCCCCAACTGAGTCCTCAAGATCTCTCCTGCAGTCTTTCCATGTTTCACTGCTTCAACACACCTGACTCAGATTAATGGCTCAACAGCAGACTTGTGCAGAACTTGTCAGTTAATGTGAATCAGGTGTGTTGCAACAGGTACACATCTAGTACCTGCAGGACAGCGGACCCTGGGGACCAGGGCTGGGGGTCACTGAGAGGTTCTGAAGACGGAAGCTGATCAGATGAGGGCGTGAAGGTAACGGAGGGAATCGGAGCAGAATGGGATTGTTGGAGGAAACAATCTGACGTACGGATGAAAACCTCCAAATCAGTTTTAAACTCCATTGCTATCGGGTTCGATCAGAGCGACGGCTCATGGAGGATTAGGTGTTTATCCAGCGGAATTCCACCGTTATGGAATTTTCCATCATAATGAAATCTCTGGAACATGATGAACACAAAGACATCAGGAGGGAGAATGCTGGAATATTTCTGTCTCCTGTTCTGACCTCTGGAAGTACGTCTGTTTCCATAGTAACAGACACTGTCACAAGCTGCATCCGGATCCAAAACCTGCATCCGGATTCAAAACCTGAATCAGGATCCAAACCTTGTACCCGGATCCAAAACCTGCCTCTATGATCTCAGTCTGTGCTGACCTGCAGACCGAGTATCAGAACCAGCGTCTTTTACTGGACAGCTAAAACAAACTGCTGTCCCTGTGGTCTTCACTGGGATCAAGGATCTGCTGGATCACCTGAGGTCTTCTCTGGTCCACAGGGGTTTTCCCGTAGTGTTCTCAGACATCCATTGTGGACCGTCTCTGCCAAGCGTTTCAGGTCGTGTTCAGACTTGTCCACGAGCTCAGCATCCCGAGCGATGGCATCCAACCTGAATGGGGACAGCATGAGTGAGCAGACATGTCTTTCTGTCTGGAGAATGGAGGAGACCTGCTGCAGCATCTTACCGTTCCAGTGGTCCTCCAAACTTTTTATAGCTTTTCACAAACCTGTCAGGAATCCACAGACGTGTTAAATGAGGATGAGAACATGAGCGGAGCAACGTGCAGACAGGTCCTATTCTTACCTGCGGATCTCAGCATCACTGAAACCTTTGATATTTTCTCGCGGAATGGTTCGAGGTCGTCCTCGTTTTTTTGGTCTTTTCCGGTCTGACGGGGAGTCGCTGTCAGATCCAGAATATCTCCTGTTCCTACTCTGCCGGCCCTCGTTAGAGTTAAAGCTGATCTGTTAAAGAGGACCAGGAAACATCATGAGGAGAACCACAAGGCTGCGGTGAGGATGGAGGGACGTCATCCTCCTTCCAGATGATGAAGAGTAAACTCAGCTTGTTTACCTGTTTGGCACAGTTCCTCATGCGCGGTAACAGGTAGATTTCTTCAAGCTCCTTCTGTCTCTCCTCCTCCTCCATTCTCCTCCTCTGTTCCTCAGGAATGATATCATCCCAACTCCGCTGACTCCGCTCTGAGTCGATGTCGATGTCCTCATCCTCCATCATGGAGAAGTTGGCCACCTGCACGGATCAGGTGGACATGTTTACATGAAGTAGAACAAGTGCAGCAGGTTTCTGTAAAAGGATGAAGATATTCTGACCTTGAACTGAGACAGAAGCTCTTCTCCCACTGTGGAGGGTCCAGGATCGTTCTCCCTGGTCTCGGCTCTTTTCAGGATCTCATCGATGTCCATCTCCTGAACATCAGAACAAACCAAGACACAAACACCACAAAGATTATGAAAAACAAAACTGATTTAACAATGAAGATGGAACCCTGTTTTTACAGCCATGCTCATCTATAATCAGACACATTATTTCCTCTCAGTGACGAGCAACAAGCTGAGCATCAGAAAACTGAACCAGAGACTTAAAGAAACCGAACAAACTGATCCAGAAATTCTGGTTCTGTTCTGAGGACTGATCTGGAGCTGACGAAGGGTTCTTCACCGCCTCTACACAACACAGTGAGGAAACAGAGTGTGTTCAGTCAGAGGCTTCTTCAGGTCTGATGTAACGCACTCACACATCTGTCACTGTGCTGAACAACAGAAAAGATGACAAACTTCTTCCTGAGGGAAGATATGGACCATTCTCAGCTTTTGTCACGTGATTTGCACGTCTGCAACGTTCATGAGATAAATGAAGATAAAAAGCAGCTACTGCTACCCGGCTCGGCTGCTAGCTCTCTGTGTAGAAAAAAAATGGTTTTTTGTACTGTGCCTTTTGATGTTTTAGTCCACGTCCCAAGAATGGGATTTCTTTCTGTAGACTGCCTGCTTACCCTGAACGACGGGCTAAATGTGTTGCTGCCGTCAAGCCAGATAACAGGAAGGCAAGGCAGTTACTTTGTACAGCACATGTCCAGGACAATTCTAGTAAAGTAAAGTACTAGTAAAGTAAATAAAGAAATAGTAAAGGGCAGCAACACATAGCAGGAATCACTGTAAAATCATAAATTACATTAAAATAATTAAAAGCAAGATGAGTTAAAAGTCACCGTGCAGATTTCATGCATACAGGGCTTAAAGCAAAAACATCCTGAGCCTGAACTTTTTTCCGGGGAGCGGAGGTGCAGTGGATCTGATGCATACACACTATAGGCAAAAAACTTTTTGCATTGTGCTTGGCAGGGCACATAATGACCTACAGTTTAAATGGGAATTTTAGAAAGTAAAGGTAATAATAATATAAGGACATGTGAAACTCAGGCTAATTGGCCTGGACTCTGGCCTGGACCCTGGCCTAGACTCTGGCCTGGACTCTGGCCTGGACCCTGGCCTAGACTCTGGCCTGGACCCTGGCCTGGACCCCGGCCTGGACTAGTTGACCAGAGTCTTTGGATCTAAGAGCTCTGCTACGTTTATATTCTCTGAACATTTCCCAGATGTATTCTGGGCCTGAACTGTTCTGGGATGTAAACCATCAGAAGGGTTTAAATCTATTCTGGGACTGGAAACCAGTGAAGCTGGCAGAGAGCCGTCAGCTGTGTAGCGAGCACTTTTTCGGTGGTAAAACAAAACAGCAATAAAACAGAAATGTTTTCATTGCAAAGTTAACTCCTAATTATAACATTCCTAATTTATTATTAATATTTTATTTTCGCGTTAAGTTATCTGCTGTTTTCTTACTTAGCTTTGGCATGAAGAGGAAATACTTTGTGTGGACCCCTGATTCTTATCCTGCCATGAAATATTTATAAGCCTCCAAAGGCTTGTTAGTTTTTAATTCTGCCCTTGTGAAGTGCGACTGTAGGAAGTTGTAAATGTTGTTCTAAGCTAAATCAGGCAGGCAGTTTTGGATGTTTGTAAACCGGGATTTTGGAAAATCTTCTTCAGCATCAACAAAAGCACATTTTTCAAAACACTGAAGTCTGACCACATCAGTGCTGAACTGGCTTGGGAAGTGTCCAGTCCGCTAGCGCCATCCCTGATGAGAAACAGTCAATGTTACCGTGACGCGATAGCGACAGCCAGCTTTTTGCTGCCCATCAAGGTGGCAGAAAGAACAATGTGACTTCACTGAGAATGGCCTCTATGAAGATACAGATGTTCCCAGTCCTTGGTTGTCCTGGGCTGGTCACAAGGTTAAACCTGAGGATGTCCCGAGGTGGTCCCAACGTAGATCTGAGGTGGTTTATCCTGGACAGATATGTGTGAACGGTCTGATAGTCTTCATGTTTACTTCCAGTTTTTATATTCTGACTGTTGTTGAGTTGCAGCTGCTGAGTCCAAACACACAACCGTGTTCTGAGGTTCTAGATTAAACTTTAATAACAGACTCGTGTGTGTCGACTGTGGAAAGGAAAGACCGGTCTACAGCATCAGGGAGAGAAGAACGTACCTGAGGCTCCTGCTCTTCACCCTCCGGCTCTTTGAACAGCTCCTCAGCACCAAACTTCAGGATGGCCGACAGCTCCTCCTTGTTGAACGGTGCTGAACTGTTTGAAAGAAAACATGAGCTCCAGAGACCAGACTCTTAGCTGAACTGGATTTGGTAGCAGGAGTCTACGAAGAGGTGGAAAGTCTACTTGCCTGGAGGGAGCAGCTCCGGTGTGGAGGACAGTTTTTCCTGTGGTGTCCATTCTCTGAATGACTAAGTGGTCCAGCACCATCTTCTTCTTGGCCCTCTCAATGATGTCCTCCTCCACAGAGCCTTTCGTCACCAGGCGGTAGATATTCACCTGCCAGTCCACAGACACCACAAGATACACAACATACTGGGTTTATGCAAGAAGCAGCATCTCAGCGTGCTTTGGAACATTTTAGTTTTACCAGGAGGAGTTATTACAACAGCAGTAATACTGAAACTGTTTGACCCAGCAATGGGCAACTACGAGGGCCACTGTCCTGCAGGTTTTAAATGTTCCCCTCTTTCAACATACCAGATTCAAACTACATGGATCCAACAGCTCATCGTCAAGTTCTGAAGAAAAACATCAGGTTTGCTGAAACAGGGAAACATCTTACACCTCACAGTGGCCCTTCAGGGCTAGAGTTGCTTATTCCTGATACAACCTTACTAAAAAGGGACCGTCATACACAACCGGGACGTCACAAATACAAATTTTCTTGGTTTGATTGTTGTCTAAGAAATAATCATGATTTTACCATTAAAACAATTATTATACTTAAATCAATTCCCAGCACTAAAATGTGTAAATTCACCTGAACACTCCTTATATGTCTATTGGTTTTATCTCTATCTTTTCATGCCAAAAAAACTTATAAATATAATAAAGTAAAGCAACTAGGAAGTTTCATTCCAGCTAAAACTTCTCTCCTGTGTAAAGAATAAATAAATCCTACACATTAACTCTGGATTTCTTTTAGATGAAAAGGCTACCGACCTAATCCTGAACGTGGGAGGCTTCGTTCTGTAAACTACGTTAAAAATTGATTTTGAACTTTTTTCAACCTGAGTACAGTTTAGGAACAAAAGAGAAGCATTCAGCTAGCTTTGACTTCCAGCTGTGCTTCAGCAGCTGTTTGTTTGGAACATAAATAAAACTACAATATTAAACAGCTGCTGTAGCGTCCCGCCCGCTCAGGCTGCGGCGGCGTCCCGCCAGCTCGGGCTGCGGCGGCGTCCAGCCCGCTCGGGTTGCCGCGGCGTCCAGCCTGGGCTGCCCTTACGAAACCAAAACAAAGCAACACAAGTGGAAACACGCAGAAGTTGTTTTCCTTCCGTGTAGAAGTTGAGCTGATCCTCTGGTCTAATTAACACATAATATTTTATATAAAGTGAAGATTTGAGGGATCTTTATGATTGATTAATCGTAGCGTTTAATTGTAAAATTAAATAATTGTGATTTCACTAATAAACAACATATTAGATGTTGAAAGTGAGATATTATAATATTTCTAATAAGATGTGGAACTGCTGCTGTGACAGGTGAAAAGCTGCATCTCTGATGGGATGGGGCTGCATTAGTGCCTATGGCGTGGGCAGCTTCCACATCTGTGAAGCTCCATCACTGCTGAAAAGTACATGGAGGTTTTAGAGCAACATCTGCTCCCATCCAGACAACGTCTCTTTCAGGGAAGACCTTGCAGATTTCAGCAAGACGATGCTGAACCACATCCTGCATCCATCACAGCAGCATGGCTTCACAGGAGAAGAGTCCGGCTGCTGAACTGGCCTGCCTGCAGTCCAGACCTTTCACCTTCATCAGCTCAGATTTTCCATCACATGGTGAAACGTCTCAGTTTCATCATCTGATGTGTTGTTTATCTTCTACTGGGGATAAAATGTGACTTGATGAGATTTGGAAATCTCTGCATTCTGTTTGTATTTACATTTTACTTCCTGACTTTTTTAGAACTGGGATTGTATATTAATGTGACCTCATTCCCTCTCAGCAAACTATCCTGATGCAGAGCATCTTCAGTGTGAATGATGGTGTTTTTGGTGTAATGTGAACATAATAAAAACAACTGTTCAGCTCACGAGGAAGGTCATCCTCATCCTTTTATGAAGGGTACTGCAGCCAGAAATCATCCTGGATGATGAAGACTGGTTATCACACTGGACTGAGGTTGAAGAGACTTTGTGCTGACCTGTCTCTTCTGTCCGATCCGGTGGGCTCGGGCCTGGGCCTGCAGGTCATTCTGGGGGTTCCAGTCTGAGTCAAAGATGACCACCGTGTCAGCCGATGCTAGATTGATACCCAGACCACCCGCACGGGTGGATAACAAGAAGCAGAAGTCCTGGGCAGAGGAGAAGATGCTCAGTTTGTGGAACATCAGGATTTATCAGTTTTTACATACAACCAGTAAACTTGTGGTACCTCTGAGCCTTCCGCATTAAAATGATCCAACGCCTGCTTTCTCATCTCCCCCTTGATGGAGCCGTCTAATCTCTGCACAGATAACATTTCACATTGAAAACTGTGAACTTTAAACTTCACATGTGCTCATGTTTTACATTAAGGACAGTGTTCAGATACCTGGAAGAGGAATTGTCGGCACCGCAGGTATTCAGCCAGAATATCCAGCATCCGGACCATCTGAGAGAAGATAAGAACTCTGTGGCCTCGCTCCTTCAATCGGACCAGTAGTTTATCCAAAAGGACAAGTTTTCCACTGCTCCGGATCAGCAGCTGCAGGAAGAAAACAAGTGATGATGTGAACAAGCAGTGATGCTCTAGGCTGGAAGAAAAGTTGTGCGGTGTGGTCCATCAGCCTCAGGATGCTGCGGGACAATGACAGCTCCGGGAATGTACGTAATGTCAGTGTAAATGAGGCCACATCCACACAGACACAAAACGATTTTGTTCTTAGAAAAAGGTTTTTTTTTTTTCTACATTCAAAACTTTTCCAGAAAGGTGTGTCCACACGATTCCAGGTAAAACTGCAGTATCAACACCAGGCCTGTAAGTGATGCTGATATGCAGAAATACAGCAGAAACTGAGAAGATGACATGGAGCATGCTCAGATGTAAACCACCAGCATTTAAGAAGCACACCAGTTTAACCAGAAATAAACTGGGAGGACTTCACTGTGCAGAACGTCAACATCTTGGAGATGATGTTGCAGTCATCAGGCTCTACTTTAACCTGCAGTTTCCCAGAATAAACTATATATTCAGACGAATGGGTGAATAAAGATGCTTGGACACCAGCATGAGCTGGTGGAAATGGTCTTCCTGTGGTTGCATTTCACTGCCACTTGGGGGCAGTGTTAGAAATATGCAGCTTGGTGCTTCAGCTTTATTCTGCAGTGGAAAACGCAGAAGAACAAATACTGACCGGTCTGAGCTTTTCACCTGGGATTCTCCTCTGCATCCCAGTTCGGGTCAACTTCCAACCAGTCAGCACTCAGATCCAGTAAAACTGTTTTTATTCACCTGTAAAGCTTCAGCCTTGTTGAGAAAGTCGTTGTCATCCGGAGGCTTGATGAGGTAACAGTGGTTACAGCATTTCTTCAGCTCCATCATGATGTTCAGGAAGCCTGACGTGCTGCCTTTGGTACCTTTACTCAAAGCCTTGTAGTTCCTGGTCAGGATCCATCTGATTACAGAAGCACATTTACACCTTTACCAAACAGGAGGCTGAAACACAGCAGCAGTGAAGGAGGAAGATCCTCCACATGATCCAGGCATGAATCCTGGAGGTCAGACTTACTTGTAATATTGCTTCTGGATGGCGGACATCTCCACTCTGAGGATCTGCTCCACTTTAGCCGGGAGAGATTTTTCCACATCCTTCTTGACGCGACGCAGCAGGAAAGGTTCCAGCTCTTTGTGGAGACTGGTGTATCCCGAGTCCCTGCCTTTCCCATGTTCCTCCTCGAAGAGCTCCCAGGAGTGGAACCTGACAAACGTGACAGGAAGCAGTGAGACATCCTGAAACAGCTCAACATGTTCTGGTCTGAGACCAGCTGTGGGTCAGGATTTGCAACTTCCAGGTGTTCTTAAAAAAAAAAGAAAAAAAAGTGCCCTCCGGTCATCATTAACAGTTAAAGAGCTAAAATGTGTCTATGAGACACTTTGTTCAAGGTTTGATTTAATCAGGAATCGTTAGGGATGCACGACAACTATAACACGGCAGTGCTCCGCTTACACTCCGAGACCTGAATGGTCTGCAGTGAATGCTGCGTTCAAGTGATGCTGGCATAAAAAGAGAAAATCTTCCTAAATGGAAAAATGTAAGAATAACCCTCAAGTTGGAAGAAAACTCGTTAAAACTCGGTAATAGTTTTGGTTGTTTTTTAATTTGTTATCCAACCAGAAAAAGAGTTACTGACTTGAACCGACATCCAGTGTTTAATCAACCTGTTACAATAGAAGCATGAACTTGAAAAGGCTGGAAGCACGACTAGCCAATGAGGGAATGGGGAATTTCATCACCCCGTGAATGCAGCACAGCGTGCTTACGTTTGACAACAGAGGACATGGCGTCGGTAGTGTGGGAATTCTTCAAAGTTTCTGAAGAAGACAGTTCGCTGGTTATTTGTAATAACTGTTCCAAACAAGTTCCATGAGGAGGGAAAAGTAGCACGAGCTTCAATACTCAGTCACCTGAAACATCCTCATCGTTTCCATGGAGTTTTGGAAGCGTATGAGGATGCCCGGGCTGCTAAAGACGCAAACAACTTCAACTAGCCAACAGCAAAGACGCCACCAGGACTGACGGACATCCGAGGCGTTTGCCAGACATGACCCACGGGGTACGGCTGGTGAAGATTTAATGGTGGAAATGGTGGCGCTGAGGACCAGCCCTTTACCCTCGCTGAGGACGGAGGCTTTTCTCGTCTGACTCATCACTTGGAGCCACGGCTTACGATGCCGAGCTGCCGCTACGTTGCTGATGTGTGCCTTCCATCCAGGTATGATGCTATCACCAAATGTATTTACACATTTTATCAAATAGTTCTGTTTGATATCTTTAGAAAATGTTTGAGAGGCATGCTAAAAGTTTCTCTCTGGAAAAAATCAACGTCTCTTCATATAAACAGTGAAAAGTCTTTTTTGAGTTTTGATGTCGTGATCTTAAGTGTGTTTGTTATCGGTTATTAGTTATCGGTATCGGCCTTTAGTAGCTGATAGTTATCGGTTATCGGTATTGTTTTTTTTAAAAAAAAAGGTTATTTTAGCGATGTCCAATTTTAGGCAATTTCAGAAAATATTCTCCAAGTTGTGAAGCAGGAAATCTGACTTGAGTCATTTCCACACTTGATTTAGTCGGATGAATTTCCATAATCCAGTTACCACAAAATACAGAGATCATCTATGTTTTCAGCCCACAGCAGCAATACACATGAAACCAGAGGTCAGAGGTCAAAGCAACAACATATCCTGAGCCTCAACTTTTATTTACTTACTTATTTTTGGGTGGCAGTGTGTGGGAAGGAGTTAAAGAGGCGGGATCAACATTACAGAGACAAACCTGAAATATACCCCCTAGATTGTCTATTTGTAACAATAATCTTGAACAGGACTTGGTCCGATGTGGACTACATGCCAAAAAAAACAAAAAAAAAAACAAAACAAAACATAAAACAAGCCTTATTTGGCCTTTAATGAGTAAAATAAATCAGAAACTGTTTGCCAATTAATCTTAATATCTATAGAATAATTCAGTCCAGATTTAAACATCCCATTTCTAAACAGCCTGAATATATAAATGTTCTCTAAACGAAGGCATGTCATTTCTCCCTCCACATGTTCGCGCATTAACAATCCCTGACGCACATGCACACAGCCGTGCACACGCCCACCAGCAGACAGAGGAAACGTGTCGCGTAAACAAACAAATATATCTGTTATATTAAATGGAAACATGGAGGCTTGACAAACTTACCCTCCATCCTGCCAACTAAACCCACATATGCCTAATTCCTTATTAAATGAGAGGCTTTATTTATTTTTATTTAGTTACTCTGATGTGAAATGCTGTATTTTCCAGTTCCAGACACCAGGGGTTAAATGCTTAGTGATTGCAGAGATCCATTAAGATTTGTAAATTGTAAAGAAATAAAATAAAAACGTATATAATATAAATAGATATTTTTATACATGAAGTTTTAATGAAAGAATAAAAAATATTTATAGTAAAAAATTATATATATATATATGTATATATATGTATAAATAACTTTTAAACTGAAAATTTTTATTCATGTAAATGTATTATTCTATATATAAATAAATACATAAAATGCAAACTATAAATATCTAAATATGTAAATGTGCAACTGTGGCAGAAATTTCAGGTTGTTATTTTTAGGTTATTATGCTGTTATTTTATTGGCCCCGCCCACGTGAGGTTGATGAACTCAGCTGACTGTAATCTCAGTATTTTCCCTTGCATTCAGCGGAGATCCAACTGGAACCCTGTTTCTGGGCTGTAGGACCTACTTTTCAGGCATGATGAAGCGCAGCAGGGACCAGAGCTCCTTCAGCGAGTTCTGCAGAGGCGTTCCTGTGATCAGGAGCCTGTGGTTGGACTTGAAGTCGATCATGGTCTTGTAGAGGAGAGAGTCGTCGTTTTTCAGCCGGTGCGCCTCGTCTACGCCGATGAAGGCCCAGTTTACGTTGCCCAGGAACGACTGTGGACAAACACGGTGCTTCAATCAGACGGTGTGGAGGAAAGAGTCAGCTGGACAGGTCAGGATGGAGTGGCTCACCTTGTCTTTGAGGAGAATCTCATATGTGGTGAGGAGGATGTTAAACTTCAGCCTCTTGCTGTGGACGTGCATCCACTCATGAGTTCTGATCTGGTGGTGAAAAACAGGGTTTCCATCACAAGATGAACAACAAACTGGAGACGTTTAGTTTTCACCAAGTTTTTTGTTTTACCATGTTCCTGCTGCTGATGTCTCCCAGGTAGACGACAACATTCATCTGAGGAGCCCACAGCTGGATTTCCCTCTGCCAGGAGGTTACCGTGGACAGAGGGACCACCAACAGAAACGGCCCAAACAGCTGGTGCTCGTTGAACAGGTAGTTGAGGAAGGAGATTGTCTGGATGGTTTTCCCTAAGCCCATCTCATCAGCCAGGATACAGCTATTTCCTCTGTGGATGCAAACAAAGTTCAGAAGATAGAAACAGCCCAGAATGAAGCAGCTGGACTTCCAGCACAGGAACATACTTGCTCCAGGAATGTGCCATCCAGTTCAGACTGTCTAACTGGTAGTCTCTGAGCTCCAGTCCGTCTCCTCCGATGTAAGCGGGCTGTTTCTTCATGGGAACAAACCTCGGTCTCTGTTTCAGCACCTGATGAAAAGAAGAGCAGGTGTGGGTCAGAGTCTAAGATTCAACAGAACCAGGCCAGAAAACGAAGACCCACTAACAGAGAGCAACTTCCACATCATGTACACGTTAGCATGTAGAGACGTGATGCTGGAGAACACGAAAAAAATAAAACCCTAAGTCTGAAAGAGTCTCGGAGTTAAAATGTAAATAAAAACAATAATACAATTATTTCTAAATCACATCAACTCATCTTTTATCTCCAGTAGAAGATAAAAACACGTCAGAGGATGAAACGGAGACGTTTCACCATGAGATGAAAATATGAGCTGATAGTGAATCTGATGGAAAAACTTGGAACAGGAGCAACAAAAGGCTGGAAAAGTACCTGGTACAAACCAGAAACACCTGGAGGAGCATTGGACAACAAACCAGGTTACCTGGCAACAGGTCAGTAACATGACTGGTATAAAAGGAGCATTTCAGAGAGGCAGAGTCTCTCAGATGGAAAGATGGACAGAGCTTCACCAATCTGAGACAAACTGGATCTAAAACTGTGGAACAGTTTCAGAAAAATGTTCCTCAGACTTTGAAGATCCTCCATCTACAGTGTAAATTATTATAAAAAGATCTGAGAATCAGGAGGAATCTCTGTGTGCATAGGACAAGGCTGGATGCTGGTGATGTTCTGCATTAAAAGCAGACATGAGTCTCTACTGGAAACCACTGCATGGACTCAGGAAGACTTCCAGAAACCACTGTCTGTGAACACAGTTCACCCTGAAACCCACAAATGCAGGTTAAAGCTCCATCATGCAGAGAAGAAGCCAGATGTGAACAGGATCCAGAACCAGCTTCTTCCGTCTTCTCTGGACCAAAGCTCATTTAAAATGGTCTGAGGCAAAGTGGAAACCTGGATGAAGATGTGAACTAGTTTGTGGAAAGCATGGACGGCGTGTCCTGCAGACTAAAGAGGAGAGGGAGCATCCAGCTTGTTATCAGTGGACAGGTAAAAAGCTGCATCTCTGATGGGATGGGGCTGCATTAGTGCCTATGGCGTGGGCAGCTTCCACATCTGTGAAGCTCCATCAATGCTGAAAAGTACATGGAGGTTTTAGAGCAACATCTGCTCCCATCCAGACAACGTCTCTTTCAGGGAAGACCTTGCAGATTTCAGCAAGACGATGCTGAACCACATCCTGCATCCATCACAGCAGCATGGCTTCACAGGAGAAGAGTCCAGCTGCTGAACTGGCCTGCCTGCAGTCCAGACCTTTCACCAGTACACAACATCTGGAGCATCATGGAAGCAGAAATCCAGCAACCAAGTTCCAGGACTGTAGAGCAGCTAGAATCCTGCATCAGAGCAGAACGGGATAACATTCCTCTCCTAAAACTCCAGCAACTGGTCTCCTCACTTCCCAGACATGTTAGAAGAAGAGATGCTACACCATGCTGAACACCACCCTGGAACTACTTTTTACACCGTGCTGAACACCACCCTGGAACTACTTTTTACACCATGCTGAACATCACCCTGGAACTACTTTTTACACCATGCTGAACATCACCGTGGAACTACTTTTTACACCATGCTGAACATCACCCTGGAACTACTTTTTACACCGTGCTGAACATCACCCTGGAACTACTTTTTACACCGTGCTGAACATCACCCTGGAACTACTTTTTACACCGTGCCGAACATCATCCTGGAACTACTTTTTACACCGTGCTGAACATCACCCTGGAACTACTTTTTACACTGTGCTGAACATCACCCTGGAACTACTTTTTACACCGTGCCGAACATCATCCTGGAACTACTTTTTACACCGTGCTGAACATCACCCTGGAACTACTTTTTACACCGTGCTGAACATCACCCTGGAACTACTTTTTACACTGTGCTGAACATCACCCTGGAACTACTTTTTACACCGTGCTGAACACCACCCTGGAACTACTTTTTTCCCCAGACGTGTTAAATTTTCTCAAACACAGAAAGAAACTTACACTACACATAATGGTTTTATCTGTTTTCAGTCTGATTGGACAGCAATGGTTCAGTGACTGTCCAATCAGAGAGGTGAAGCAGGCTCCAGTTTTACCTTGCAGTCTCTGGATGGAATGGTCTTGGACTGGTTCCTGCTCATGTAGTCATCAATACGTTTCTGGAACTTCTTGGCGATCAGAGCTCCGTCCTCCCAGCTGCACTCTGAGTACGGTAAACCCTGCCACTTGCACAGGTAGTCTGGGTAACCAGCTGCCGACTTCTGGTTTGAATGTCCTGCTCAAGAGAAGTCAGACACCTGCTGAGTTACACAAATCCAGACTTAACAGATCCATTCTCAGGGGTCTGCTTCATACCTATGATTCGCTCGACAAGCTGATACTGAGAGTGCAGGTCGTCCATCAGCTCCTCTTGACAGTTGAAATACTCGATATCTTCTGGTGAAGCTGCCTTTAACCTGCACACACCACAAACACCATTAAAAGCTCATCTCTGATGTTTCTGTAGAGGTGTCAATGTTTTCAGCTGGCTGGACTCCAACCTGTGGACAAACATTCGTTTCTACAGTCAGACTGCAGATTCAGACATTAGTGTTTACATCGATACAGAAAAAAATTATATAATTGTTAGTCACATTTCACTGTTTTACTACCAGCTGCTTTTCGCCCTGATTTAGGAACATCCTGAACCCTGAACTGGAGTGGAATCGGGTTCTGATGAAAAATATCGTCACAGATCATATTTCTCAATCTTCTCTCCATCGTCTCCTGTTAAATCCAGAATAGAATTTAAATTTTCTTTCCTCACATATAAAACTCCTATTGACCAAGATCCTTTGGACCTTAAAGAGTTCCAGGTATTCCTATCAGAACTTCACTCTCAGACCACATGTTTACTGCTGGTTCCTAGAAGATCTAAAAGTAGAACGGGAGGCAGAACCTGCAGTTATCAGACCCTCTCTGAGGAACAAGCTCCCAGTCTGGTTTTGGTATCAGACCTCCTCTCCACCTTCAGACCATCTTCTAACTTTCCTTCCTGATAAATCTTCTAGCAGGTCTGGCTTGGTGACCCTGATCCATCCTCTAGTCCTGCTGCTATAGGCCGAGGCTGCTGGAGGACCTCCCATGATGCACTGGGCTCCTCTCTGTTGGGGGACGTCCCATGATGCACTGGGCTCCTCTCTGTTGGGGGACGTCCCATGATGCACTGGGCTCCTCTCTGTTGGGGGACGTCCCATGATGCACTGGGCTCCTCTCTGCTCTCTTTATTTTCCATGTTGAAATATCTGATGTTGTTGTTCATTTGTTCGTGTTTCTCTTCTTTCTCAGCAGGAATCCCTGGATCAGAGTTCTGCTGCTGGTTCACCCTCTTTCCTGTCCTCTCCCCCACAAACTGGTCCAGGAGGATGGCAGCCCTTCCTGATTCTGGTCCTGATAGATGTTTTCCTCTCCACTGTCTCCTCATGCAGCTCAGGATGGAGGATTGAATCAGAAGATTTGATCCGATCTGGAGGTTTCCTTAGCGAGGTCATTATTTTATGAATTGGTTTATATGAACACAGTTACTATAAACTGGACTGATGTGGGTCATATGATGGATTTGTTTTAAATGGATTATAACTGGACTACAGTGAACTGGATTGCGTCTGTAAAGTGTCCTGAGATGACTTTGTTGTGAACTGGTGCTGTAAAGTAAAAGAATAAATGTAATCATAACCATGAAAACCCTCTAAATGTTAAGATCCGTTAATGAAAGTTTAGTTGCGTTTTGTGAAGAACTTGTTGATCTCATTACATCATGGGTTTATTTGTTAGTTTGAGATCTGAATTCTGATGAATATCTTCCAGCCCTGATGATTGTTTCGACAGGTGTGTTTACAGATGTTGCGTTTTTGATCCAGGAGGACAGATGTTTGTATTCCTGGATTCATCAGCAGAACCAGCAGAAGTGAGCTCAAGTCCCTCACTGTCAGTGGAGAAAACTGAGATGGAGTTGAATAAAACGAACTCACCATTTTTTCTTCTCCTGCTCCTTCTTCTTGAAGTTGTCCAGCTTCTTCATGCCTCTGACGTTCTGCAGCTTCAGGGTCTCCTCCGTCTCCCAGGTGTTGTGGATGTGGGCCCAGTTCTTCCACTTGATCAGATACTGGATCTCACCAGCCTCTTTGTTGGGATTGAAGTTACCGTTGGGGTCCCCATCTGCTTCTATGGCGTACACTGTGGTCACACTTCCAGTTGCTGTTGAAGAAAAAAAAAAAAGATAAAATGATTCAGTTTAGTTGTTTTATACACTGATCTCCAACCTGAATCCTACTCCCTACCTCTTTTCCTTCCTATCCTGCCTTCCATGACTCTCTCGATTGTTTCGAACTCATCTTCCTCAGGCTGAGGAACGTCTTCGCCCAGAACCTCCACCAGATCATCAGAGTCCGTCTTCATCTCGTCGTCCTCCTTGTAACTGATGTTGACCGTGGCCTGCCGCCGTGGCCCTGCAGAGGCCACCTTCATGTAGTTATCATTCTCATCCTCAGAGGAGGAAGACTTATGGGCTTTCTTTCTCTGGGTGATGCTCTTCTTCCCGTTCCGAGATGCAACCCTGACACAAGATGGAAAAACACAGGGGCAAATACACTTAAGCCAAGTTTAGTTTTCAAAGCCTAAAAAGCAAACAGACATGCAGCTTCTTTGTTTTTTTTTCTTAAGTTCCATAAATGGCAGATATGTCATTGTGGTTCTAATAAAATGGCACAAACATCAGCAGTAAAGAGAAAGCTGAAACACAGCTGATGCACTGGACTCATGTGCAGCATCATCTGTTCACTGTCCATCACTCTCACTTAAACTATCCTAACTTTTTATAAAGAGAGCAGCATTTAGACACGACGAGGAGAAGATGTGGAATCAGCAGGCAGAGATCTCCTCCAGACAGGAAACACTTATTTCATGTTCTGCTGTAGTTTTCTGACTCAACCACAACCTGACTGAAGCATCGGGTTTGTGGTGCAACAGCATGATGCACCACAAACCTGTTTCTGCAACATGCATCAACAACATGAACAGCAGCAGGTCTGCAGCACTTTAAAGGCAAGAATCAGAGAACATCCAACCAGGCTGGAAAGAGAGAGCATCACAGAGAACACCAATGTTCATTCTACAGGCTCTCAGGCTCAAACTAACCTGAACTAAGCTGCAGTTTACAAGTCTGGTTTCCACAGAACTTACAAAAAGGTTCAAAGATAAACAGACTGTTTTTATCCAGAATGTGGTGCTGACAACACGCTGCTTCTCCTCCATCATCACATTAAACACATCACAGCAGAAGAGAAATCAGTGTCTTTCCCAGAATGATGAGAAAATATCCAAACTTTTCAGGAACTGGTGTTTATATTTGCAGAGGTTGGTGTGTGTGTGTGTTTGTGTGTGTGTGTGTGTGTGTGTGTGTGCGTGCGTGCGTGTGTGTGTGTGTGAGTGGGTTTGTGTGGGCTTAAGACTTACTTGGTTGGAGGCTTTCTGCTCTTGAATTTGTGGCTGGGCTCATAGTCTGAAGCTGTTTCATTGCTGTTGTCCTCTGGTGAAGAATCTGACCCTGAATCACTCCCAGACCCAGACCCAGACCCAGAATCAGACGAGCCTGAATTTCTTCTCCTTTTGGATCCACTTGATGAGTCAGATTCATCACTACTGGAAGAATCCTGGCAAAAAGCACACGACATATAATCAGAGGGTGAGAGATAAAACTGATACCAAACTGGATCCAGGTCTGGTTCAGAGCCTTACAAACAAGTCTTTCTGCTCCCACTGTCCAGATATTCTAACTGCAAAAAGTTCTGTCCTACAGAATCGAGATTTATAGACTCAGAGTTGAGCTTGATCAGAACCGAAAAGGAATACAGTATCATCCACAGCTGGATTTATAAACCGCTGCCGTAGTTACAAACATCACATCCACCGTCCACAGCTGGATTTATAAACCGCTGCCGTAGATACAAACATCACATCCACCGTCCACAGCTGGATTTATAAACCGCTGCCGTAGATACAAACATCACATCCACCGTCCACAGCTGGATTTATAAACCGCTGCCGTAGATACAAACATCACATCCACCGTCCACAGCTGGATTTATAAACCGCTGCCGTAGTTACAAACATCACATCCACCGTCCACAGCTGGATTTATAAACCGCTGCCGTAGATACAAACATCACATCCACCGTCCACAGCTGGATTTATAAACCGCCGCCGTAGATACAAACATCACATCCACAGCTGGATTTATAAACCGCTGCCGTAGATACAAACATCACATCCACAGCTGGATTTATAAACCGCTGCCGTAGATACAAACATCACATCCACAGCTGGATTTATAAACCGCTGCCGTAGATACAAACATCACATCCACCGTCCACAGCTGGATTTATAAACCGCCGCCGTAGATACAAACATCACATCCACAGCTGGATTTATAAACCGCTGCCGTAGATACAAACATCACATCCACCGTCCACAGCTGGATTTATAAACCGCTGCCGTAGTTACAAACATCACATCCACAGCTGGATTTATAAACCGCTGCCGTAGATACAAACATCACATCCACAGTCCACAGCTGGATTTATAAACCGCTGCCGTAGTTACAAACATCACATCCACCGTCCACAGCTGGATTTATAAACCGCCGCCGTAGATACAAACATCACATCCACCGTCCACAGCTGGATTTATAAACCGCCGCCGTAGATACAAACATCACATCCACCGTCCACAGCTGGATTTATAAACCGCTGCCGTAGTTACAAACATCACATCCACCGTCCACAGCTGGATTTATAAACCGCTGCCGTAGTTACAAACATCACATCCACCGTCCACAGCTGGATTTATAAACCGCTGCCGTAGATACAAACATCACATCCACCGTCCACAGCTGGATTTATAAACCGCTGCCGTAGATACAAACATCACATCCACCGTCCACAGCTGGATTTATAAACCGCCGCCGTAGATACAAACATCACATCCACAGCTGGATTTATAAACCGCTGCCGTAGATACAAACATCACATCCACCGTCCACAGCTGGATTTATAAACCGCTGCCGTAGTTACAAACATCACATCCACAGCTGGATTTATAAACCGCTGCCGTAGATACAAACATCACATCCACCGTCCACAGCTGGATTTATAAACCGCCGCCGTAGATACAAACATCACATCCACCGTCCACAGCTGGATTTATAAACCGCTGCCGTAGATACAAACATCACATCCACCGTCCACAGCTGGATTTATAAACCGCTGCCGTAGATACAAACATCACATCCACCGTCCACAGCTGGATTTATAAACCGCTGCCGTAGATACAAACATCACATCCACCGTCCACAGCTGGATTTATAAACCGCCGCCGTAGATACAAACATCACATCCACAGCTGGATTTATAAACCGCTGCCGTAGATACAAACATCACATCCACCGTCCACAGCTGGATTTATAAACCGCTGCCGTAGTTACAAACATCACATCCACAGCTGGATTTATAAACCGCTGCCGTAGATACAAACATCACATCCACAGTCCACAGCTGGATTTATAAACCGCTGCCGTAGTTACAAACATCACATCCACCGTCCACAGCTGGATTTATAAACCGCCGCCGTAGATACAAACATCACATCCACCGTCCACAGCTGGATTTATAAACCGCCGCCGTAGATACAAACATCACATCCACCGTCCACAGCTGGATTTATAAACCGCCGCCGTAGATACAAACATCACATCCACCGTCCACAGCTGGATTTATAAACCGCCGCCGTAGATACAAACATCACATCCACCGTCCACAGCTGGATTTAT
Organism: Melanotaenia boesemani; assembly: GCF_017639745.1. NCBI lineage: Eukaryota > Metazoa > Chordata > Actinopteri > Atheriniformes > Melanotaeniidae > Melanotaenia > Melanotaenia boesemani. The sequence continues at coordinate 29,755,103 of NC_055700.1, forward strand.
AAACCGCTGCCGTAGTTACAAACATCACATCCACAGTCCACAGCTGGATTTATAAATCGCTGCCGTAGTTACAAACATCACATCCACAGTCCACAGCTGGATTTATAAACCGCCGCCGTAGATACAAACATCACATCCACAGTCCACAGCTGGATTTATAAACCGCTGCCGTAGATACAAACATCCCATCCACAGAAAACCGCCAAAGGGAGCATTAAATATGTGGTGGGTAGACAGTGTCATGTTGTGGCTGTGCAGAATAAAAAGATCCAGATCCTAGCCAGCACTGGAACCAGTTTGTTTGGGTTTGAGTGTGAGGGAGCAGGTGAGAAACGAACCTCATCAGATCCACTGTTTGAGGAGCTTCGTCTCAGCTGCAGTTGTTGCTGTTTCCTCAGCATAGCCGATCTCTGCACTGCTAGGATGCTTGGGTTGGACTTCCAGAACTGCAATCAATTCATATGTGAAGAAGTTAGACACTGACCTCCAAACTCAAGTAGCCAAAACCTACAAAAGGTGCATGCGTTCCGATCCTCCCACAAAACAGTGGACGTGGTTTAGATACACAAACCAGGTCCTGTTTCAAACATCACTGCTTCCTGCTCTGGTTAACATAGAGAAACACGTTTTTGTGTTTATTATTCTGACATACTACTTTTTCCCCCAATAAAATAATCATTTAAATAAAAACAATGACCTCAAGAAACACAAATATTCAGACACGTGCAGACCGAAGAAATGACGGAAGAGTAAATACATCAAACAGCTACACACCCCACCCTCCCCCTCACCTCAGCTCCATCAATGTTGGATTTGTTTTGTGGTTCAGTCTTTTCATTGGATTTCTCCGAGTCAGAATCTGACTGGCTGCCAGAATCTGAGCCACTTCCTGAGTCACTGCTCCCTGATTGGCTGCTGCTGCTGGAAGAGCTGGAACTGGAGCCTGAGCCAGAAGCTGAGCCCGAGCCCGATCCAGAACCGGATTCATCATCAGAATTACTGGGAAAACAGAAATCAGAGAAAAACGGTTTTAGTTATTATGATTTACTGTAAATCATTCTCCAATTATAATGTTGATAACACAACACCTGGGAGCAGAACTAACACCTCTCTGTCTGTCCTCACTGCAGATCCAGTTTCAGCTCTGAAAACATGCACAGCTGGCGTCTGACAACCTTCACTGTCTATCAATCAGAACTTTCATCCAACCATTTCTTCCTCTCGGCTGAGTTCAGGCTGCAGAGACAACAGATTCAGGAAGAAAACCCAAACCTCTCCCCAGCAACACTCTCCAGCTCCTCCAAGAGGATCCCAAAGCACTACCCTTCCAGATGGGATATATAATCCCTCCAGTAAGTTCCAGGTCTCCTCCCAGTAGGACATGCCAGGAAAACCTCCAAAGGGAGATTACTAGTAAGCATCCTCATCAGATGTCCAAACCACCTCCTTCGATTCATTTTAACCTGGAGAAACAGCAACTCCACTCCAGGTTCCCTCCAGCCATGATTTGGGGATCAGGACAGAGCATCTCCAGCAGAACTACAGTTACATTCTCCACAAGAAGCGAGAACTTTTTCCCTGTTCTTGAGGCCAAGAGAACAAAATCATGCGGCCTCATGTGGCTCCGAGAAGTATTGTGTGATTGGCCAGACTTTAATGTGGGTGTGGTTAAAGGATGAATCTGAAAGTTGTCACTCCCTCATGTCTGTTGATGCGAAACTGAACAGATCGTTAACAGCTGATTGAGGTGGTAAGAAAGTATGAGAGTTCACACGCCTGTGCTATACCCCCACAATTTTCTTGTTCTTGCGGCCTTGAGAACAAGAAAAAAGTTCTTGCTTCTTGCAGAGTATATAACAGGCTTTATTCTGACGGCGTTGAAACTAGCTTCCCATTCATGATCCGCTTAAATGGTGATTCCACTACTTCCTTTAGGGACCTTGACCCCATCAGACCAGGTCCACCTTAAAACTGCAGAACTTAGGCTGTTCAAATCTAGACTGAAATATTCTACACAGCATATCAAGTTATTAAAATACAGTTTCTGATTTATGATATTGTTTTTGTGTTTGTGAAAGTGAAAATAACGTTTAAAAGCTTTTTATATGCTTTAATATTTTGATTAATATTAGTTTAGAGGTGGTAGCTAATTTTCTACCTACTTTTTAAAAAACATTATTTTATGTTTTTACACTAATGATGGTGAGAAAGACAGACTGGCTAAAATGACAAGTTTTTTTGCAACAAAATCCAATAAAATGACCATAATTTGCATTTTCAGACAGAAACTAACATTTTCAGAAATCAGAAACTGTGTTTTAATGAATCTAAATGCTGTGCAGTGTGGTACTTTTTAACAGGACCTGGGCTAATGTGGTCATGGTCTCCAGAAAAGCAGTGGAATCTTCTTGGCTGCACTTGGCAGATCAGAAACTAGGTTCGCTGTCGTGTTAATTTGGCTGCTGGAGCTCTGATCTCACTTGGACCAACAAGCCTTTTAAAAGTCCAGCTTCAGTTGGATCCACACAAATGTGAATGTTTCTACCAGCTCACAGTCTGCAGCCATGTGCAGAGAAGCTGCTTCCAACAGTGTGAAAGGGGATGATGTTGTAAACAGACTTTATCTCATCAGGTACCACAACCCTTTTTACAAGTACTCAGAAAGTCAGTTTGGACTTTGATACTAACTAATTACACTTGAACAAATCCTCCATCTTCACCTCTACTGCTAACAGTGCTGTTAACCACAGCGGCAAACCACCAGCTGAAGCTTTTCTCTTAAAAATAAAACATATAACAGGTATAAGTTTCAGCCGTCTCATTTGACATAGCCACACATTTTCCTGCTGGTACACACCTTCAGTTGCTCTTAGTACATCTAGTTTGTACATGTGTGGCTAAATATATCGAGATAATTTTGACTTCATTTTCTGAACACATACAATGGATACAAGTGTTCACATCCATGTTAAAAAGCCAGGTTAAAAACGTAACCACAATTAATCATTTCTACTAACCCTTAATCAATAATCTGTGTTGGAGGGGTGTGAACAAGAGATGTCCTCACAACCTGACTACGCAAGACGTCTTTGCTGGAATTAAATTAACTGTTTTAGTTTAAGGGTTTATTTTACTCCCCCAATATTTTCCTCTAGTAGATTAGTTTGTTTTTCGGATTAATTGTTCATGTTATAGCTCTCGTTAACCTTTTTTTTAGGTGGAATAAAACTTTTGACTACTAAACAGCCGATGAAAGACATGCTTTTTGGCTGCTAGCTTCTTGAGTTTTTGTCCTTGTCCCACCGTGAAGAGACAGACATCTTTGTAATCAGCAGAGTCTCTGCTTTCATAGGACTCTGTCTTTGTTTGGTTTGCTTGACGTGAGAAATTAGCAGAAGATTTCTTAGAGTTTAAAGTGTGTTTGGGTTAGATTTTAGTGTTTGATAGTCTTTTAGCTGGGTTTCTATCATTTTGCTATGCTACATGTTAGCAAGAGGTTAAAGGTGGTAAAAGTTCTCATTTTTTAACATCAGCAAAACCCTGAAATTTTAAGAGGGGTGTGAAGACTTTTTATAGCCACTGTAAAAACACCTAGTTAGATAGCTTTGTGTTGTTATCAATTACTCTGCTCAGTGCTGGCTAAGCTAACAAGTACTTTGTCATTATTTCCCCACCAGAAAGTCACCAAGCCAGGTGAATGATATCTCTGGACTTGTGTTGGAGTGTCAGTGTGCAGTTTTAACTTGTCAGTGATAGATTATGAGTAAATCTTACCTTGATTCTCCACTGCTGTTGCTTACACTTTCGTCCTCACTGCGTCCAGCCATAATCAAGTCAAATCACAGAGCTGACAATCTGAACTACGTCCACGTGACTGACCTGAAAGAGGTGAACGTGAATAAATACAGAGGACTGAACTGACACTGGCGTGGCTGTTTGTTAATGTTCTGATAAACATGGAGAAAACTGTACATGTTTCATGCGATGATGATCACTTTATTAAAAAAAAGTACAATATTCCCAAAGCCAGAGGTTGTTGTGGTGGAATACAGACCCCTACACCCCGCAGCTTGAGTTAAAGCAGAGCAGCAGATGTGTGGATGAACTACATGGAACTCTGATGTTTGTTCCCATCGCAGGGCCTAACGGGCCTGCGCCGCACCAGCGTGTTTTGCTTTACGCAAACACCCAACAGCATCGCAGATACACGCTAAATTACCGAAAAACTAAAACACATTGATTCTAACATCGTCTTACAAGAAAATTGTGCCGTTTAATTAGGATATTGTTTAGTCTTGGTGAGGCTACAGGTTAGCTTACAGGGCTAGCTAAAAAGCTAGCACCGGCTGCTGATGCTAACTTTAGCGGTTGGCGGGGCTAATAGAAGTAATGTATGTACTGTGCCAAGGCGCCAGCTTGAGATTTAATATAATTAAACAAAATCTACAATCATTGTATCATCTTATATCATGAACTGTTTGGTTCGTTTTGATCACTTTATGTCTGAAACAGAACAGTCGAGTGAAAATGTGTTCCGGCTGTATTTTGTTTTACAGACTTGTGAAATCCTAACATTATTAAGACAATAAGCGCAACAGTTTCGGTACAGATAGAAGCAAATATGTCGAAAAATTTAAATTAATCAAACAGTTTATTGTGCTTAGGGACACCGTGGGTGTAGTAAACACGAAGCCGGAGGCATCATAGCGTTTGGTTTATTGGGGTTGTCAAGGAAAGTAGCGTTACAGCTAACGTTGTGAAGCACGAGTCCATAGAGAAAGCTAACAAAATGACTAAACTTTGCTAACATGGGGCCAGGGGAGTAACCATTTTCTGCTTACAACATTAACACTCGGCATTTATCACCTGCGATAATGAGCCATGCAAATGTCTGCGCAGGTATTGGCCACGGTGGAGATCAGCTTGGTTAGTATTCATGATTAAACCCAAATTAGCTGAGACAACTTAACTCTCTTCCATCTTGTTTTCATTCACCGCTCACTTCTCGCGGTTTTTACCACATCAACATGCAACGTTAGCTTACTTTCTCGTTCACCTACTTCTACAAACTCCACAGTGTGTGTTATCCTGTGTTATTTTGTTACCTGGGAAAGCCCAGTGAAGAAACTTGTCAAAAATCCGCTTTTCAACTTCACAGTTCTTTTCTTCTTCTATTTAACTTCAGACCTGGCAGCTGAAGGAAGCTAACGCTGCTCTCGTCCTGCTAGCTAGCTTGCTAGCTAGATCTCCCGGTCAGGGAGAGCAGCCGAAGTGACTAAATCCGGTTTAACTTGTGGAATGTTAGTTTTCCTCCCCGATCTGGAATCACGTAAAGGCGCTTCGCCGTGTTCAGTGAAAGCCGGTGTCCGTCGGTCAGCAGCGTTTGCAGAAAGCTGGCATCTACGCCAGAGTCTTCCAACAACCGGCCTCAGCCATGACGCCGTAATGTTCACACCGCGAGGAAACCCCGGACTGTGACGTCACGACTGTACTCCTTCCCGCAGCGCGACAACCGTAAACATCTGTCTCATACACAGAAAAGTTTATCACCAGCAGCAGTAGAGACATCTAAGCAGACGATCAGTCCGTTCAATGAATAAAAGCTATCATGTTCCTGCACGCGCTGCTGTCACGTACACCGTTGTCACGTGTACCAGCGGCTCTAAGACCACGGAGGTTCTGAAAACTAAAGAATAACAATTACCGAAATAATTGAATTTAAAAATCCAATAAAAAGATAGATTAATAGAACCCTAGAGCTCCAACTGAGGTGTGAAGTAAGTAACGAACGCAAGCCAAGTTTATGGGCATGTGTTTGGTTTTATAGTAAACTAAGTGTCTGTTTTCCATTATGGTGGGGGTCATGGAGCGTCTACAGGACAGGAGGCTGAAGTCTGAACAACCGCAAAGTCCACTAAGTATAATTACCATTTACAGAGACCAGATTATCTCCCAATAAGTCAAAGACAAAACACAGTCAGACTGAAAAGAAAACAAGCACATGTAGATGATGGAGCTTCTCTGGAGGAAACAGAAGCATCAACACTGCCTTTTCTTATAATGCTGAGAACATTTTAAATATATATAGTGATTTTGACTTATTTTTTACTCAATTCAGAAAGAGAAACGGAAATAGCAATACAATAATAATGTTGGTTATTATTATTATTGTTATTGTTGTTGTTGTTCATGTAAAATTCTTAATGAGTTGAACATTAGCAGTAAATCTTTGTACAACAAAGTTGCTCTTCTTGTGTTCACACTATGGTGAATTGTATAGTCTTTTTATTATAAAATTCAATTTTATTTCTTTATTATTATTGTCATCATCATCACATTATTATTATTATTATTATTATTTCTTTAGTACAGTAACATCTAACTAAAACTATTTTGACTTTAAATGTGTTCTGTCGTATTCATTTATAAATGATCTTTTGGTTTTCTATAGAAAACCAATGTATCATCTATTTATTTTTTAATAAAAACTAATAATTAAACAAAAGAAAAAGAACAGAATTTTTACTTTTGATTTTCAGCTTATTGTTTTAAAAGCGCAGTAACACGCCGCCCTGTGATAATACTGCCACCTGCTGGTTGAACCCGGAATGAATCAATCTGGTATTTTCTGAATTTACTAAACGGATGAACAGTTTTAATCTCATTCACAATGCTTATTTAATCGACAGATTAATGATGAAGATTTGTCTGATGAAAATGAAGCAGATTCTGATCAACTTGCTTCAGCTCCTGATTGGTCGGATGGATGAGGGAACGTGTTTTGGATGTGGACCAATAGGAAGTGATCCAGGAATGTAGCACCTCGGGATGGGTAGCAGCTCTCTGGTTCTGGATGTGCAGATATGTAATAGGAGCGATGATCCGGTTCTCCTCTCAGCAGCATCGCACACTGAGACCAGTGGACGGTTTCGGATGGGTTCGGTCCTCGGAGGGTGAGTAGCCTCTCTGATCCGTTTAACCATCACGCTCACATTGATCCGGGCCAGCATGTCCTCTGCACCCGGGACGGAAAGTGTTTCTAGAGGCGACTTTATTAGATGTCCCGGTTTAGACATTTCGGGCCGAACCGGACAATGCGGCGGCTAAATAATTGCATGGACGGAGTCGCGTCCGGTGAGGCGATGCTGAGAACAGCTGCAGGACCAGGACCACTCACGGTCTCTCCGTACAGGCCCATCAAAGGGTTGAGTGCGCGCGGAGTAAGGCTGTGGAGGCAGGTAAACAGAGTCTGAACAGACCCGAACCGGCAGGGCCCGCCGGATGCGGCGGTCTAGGGGAGGTGGTAAGAGCGCACGGTCCAGCGCGTGGAGCTCCACGAACCGGTCAAGAAGTCCATACTGGCCCCTGTTCACTGTCCGACGTGTGGAGAGGAGAGGAGAGGAAGCTGGGATGTGATGAACAGAGGAGGCTGGGATGTTTACCTGGGCGTTGGCTGCTCACACCTTCTTAGAAACTTCTAAACAACAGAAAACCAAAGACAGCTCTTAAGCGTCAAAGCAAACCTGTAAACATCAACCCTTTTTACATGAGAGACATGTTTTCCACAATCAAGTTGGTCAGAAATGATGCTATAAATGAAATTCATTGAACTCGTGTCTGTTAAATAAAGAATTCCCAAAGTTTCAGGACAGAAGATAAACAACATGTCAGATGATGAAACGTTTTTTTTTTTTTATGTCAGATGATGAAACTGACACCATGTGATAGAACATATGTACTGATAGTGAATCTGATGCAGCAACACATCTGTAAAAAGTAGTTCCAGGGTGATGTTCGGCATGGTGTAAAAAGTAGTTCCAGGGTGATGTTCAGCATGGTGTAAAAAGTAGTTCCAGGGTGATGTTCGGCATGGTGTAAAAAGTAGTTCCAGGGTGATGTTCGGCATGGTGTAAAAAGTAGTTCCAGGGTGATGTTCGGCATGGTGTAAAAAGTAGTTCCAGGGTGATGTTCATCATGGTGTAAAAAGTAGTTCCAGGGTGATGTTCAGCATGGTGTAAAACGTAGTTCCAGGGTGATGTTCAGCATGGTGTAAAAAGTGGTTCCAGATGCTGTTCAGCATGGTGTAAAAAGTAGTTCCAGTGTGGTGTTCAGCATGGTGTAAAAAGTAGTTCCAGGGTGATGTTCAGCATGGTGTAAAAAGTAGTTCCAGGGTGATGTTCATCATGGTGTAAAAAGTAGTTCCAGGGTGATGTTCATCATGGTGTAATAAAGTAGTTCCAGTGTGGTGTTCAGCATGGTGTAAAAAGTAGTTCCAGGGTGATGTTCAGCATGGTGTAAAAAGTAGTTCCAGTGTGGTGTTCAGCATGGTGTAAAAAGTAGTTCCAGTGTGGTGTTCAGCATGGTGTAAAAAGTAGTTCCAGGGTGGTGTTCAGCATGGTGTAAAAAGTAGTTCCAGGGTGATGTTCATCATGGTGTAAAAAGTAGTTCCAGGGTGATGTTCATCATGGTGTAAAAAGTAGTTCCAGGGTGATGTTCATCATGGTGTAATAAAGTAGTTCCAGGGTGATGTTCATCATGGTGTAATAAAGTAGTTCCAGGGTGGTGTTCAGCATGGTGTAAAAAGTAGTTCCAGGGTGATGTTCATCATGGTGTAATAAAGTAGTTCCAGGGTGATGTTCAGCATGGTGTAAAAAGTAGTTCCAGGGTGGTGTTCAGCATGGTGTAAAATGTAGTTCCAGGGTGATGTTCAGCATGGTGTAAAAAGTAGTTCCAGGGTGATGTTCAGCATGGTGTAAAAAGTAGTTCCAGGGTGGTGTTCAGCATGGTGTAAAAAGTAGTTCCAGGGTGGTGTTCAGCACGGTGTAAAAAGTAGTTCCAGGGTGATGTTCAGCACGGTGTAAAAAGTAGTTCCAGGGTGGTGTTCAGCACGGTGTAAAAAGTAGTTCCAGGGTGATGTTCAGCACGGTGTAAAAAGTAGTTCCAGGGTGATGTTCAGCACGGTGTAAAAAGTAGTTCCAGGGTGGTGTTCAGCATGGTGTAGCATCTCTTCTTCTAACATGTCTGGAAACATCTGGGAAGTGAGGAGACCAGTTGCTGGAGTTTTAGGAGAGGAATGTTGTCCCGTTCTGGTCTGATGCAGGATTCTAGCTGCTCTACAGTCCTGGACCTTGGTTGCTGGATTTCTGCTTCCATGATGCTCCAGATGTTGTGTACTGGTGAAAGGTCTGGACTGCAGGCAGGCCAGTTCAGCAGCCGGACTCTTCTCCTGTGAAGCCATGCTGCTGTGATGGATGCAGGATGTGGTTCAGCATCGTCTTGCTGAAATCTGCAAGTCCTTCCCTGAAAGAGACGTTGTCTGGATGGAGCAGATGTTGCTCTAAAACCTCCATGTACTTTTCAGCATTGATGGAGCTTCACAGATGTGGAAGCTGCCCACGCCATAGGCACTAATGCAGCCCCATCCCATCAGAGATGCAGCTTTTCACCTGTCCACTGATAACAAGCTGGATGCTCCCTCTCCTCTTTAGTCTGCAGGACACGCCGTCCATGCTTTCCACAAACTAGTTCACATCTTCATCCAGGTTTCCACTTTGCCTCAGAACATTTTAAATGAGCTTTGGTCCAGAGAAGACGGAAGAAGCTGGTTCTGGATCCTCTTCACATCTGGCTTCTTCTCTGCATGATGGAGCTTTAACCTGCATTTGTGGGTTTCAGGGTGAACTGTGTTCACAGACAGTGGTTTCTGGAAGTCTTCCTGAGTCCATGCAGTGGTTTCCAGTAGAGAATCATGTTAGATCCAGTTTGTCTCAGATTGGTGAAGCTCTGTCCATCTTTCCATCTGAGAGACTCTGCCTCTCTGAAATGCTCCTTTTATACCAGTCATGTTACTGACCTGTTGCCAGGTAACCTGGTTAGTTGTCAAATGCTCCTCCAGTTCTTTTTCCAGACATGTTGCTGCATCGGATTCACTACCAGCTCATATGTTCCATCACATGATGAAACTTCTCAGTTCCATCATCTGAGATGTTGTTTATCTTCTACCTGGAATAAAAGACGAGATGATGAGATTCTGTTTTTAATTCATTATTTTATACAGAGTTCTAGCTTTTTTGGAATTAGATTTGTGCATCAGATACACTGTGTCTCTCAGGACAGAGGAAAGTTCATGAACTGGGACCCATCAGCTTGTTTTTTCATGACAGCGTTGGTCCACCAGGTGGTGCTGTGCTGATGGTTTATAACAGAACTGTATCCCAGCAGAAACATCTGTAATAAAGCTGACTTCCTGTGTGTGATGGAGCGTCAGGAGATCTGCTCCATGTTTCTACAGCTGTGAACACCTTCAAACGCTTGCCTTCAGACATAGGCTCAGCTTTCAGAGCGGAGGAGGACCAGCTGAGAAGGTGGAGGCAGTTTGTCACGGAGGTGATCCCAGAGTGGAGCAGCACCCGTCACTGAGAGCGCTGTCCACCTCCGAGTTCATCAGCTCCTAATGAGCCCGAGTCACCTCACTCTGAACGGGAACACCAATCTGCAGGAAGTTGTGCAACTTCTATGAGAAACTCCTTCTACACCTTCATCATCATCATCATCTGTGTTTTATTTTAATCTGGACCTAAACTCTCTGTGGATGTTTGTTATTAATCGACACAGTTACTCACTCTGAACAGGAGAATGATTTGAAATGAGCAGGAAGTCAGTGAATGAGTGTCTGGTGGCTCGTTTCTTCACTGCAGCCAGGTTTCTCTCTAATAATCTCTCTCATTTACCCGGGTCAGAGCCAGAAGACCTGACCCGCTGAAAAAATGGTGTTTAATTCTTAATCAGACAGGATGTGGGGATGACAAGCATTTCAAAATAAAACAGTCTTGTAAAGACACCAAATGAAAGTCTGTTTATTTCCCTTCTAAATGGATCCATGTTGTAAGGAAAATGTGTTTGTGTGATGAGCAGCATAGCTGAGTATGTGGGTTGTTCCCATGCAAACTGTCCATTAAATCACACCAAACTAGATTTAATAGCAGAAGCAGTGGTTACTGAAAAGATTTAACAAGTTTTTCATGAACACAAGCCACAAATTCGACTCTGCTGCTCATCCCACAAATGCATTTTCCTCGGTAGAAGTATCAGATGTATTACCAAGAAGTTTTATTACAACAAAGAAAGAATCCACCAAACACTCATTTACATCCTTTTGTTTCATATTTCATTCACCTGATGAGTCTTTAGCATGAAGACAGAAATTTTTTTTTTTAAATATTTGTTTTGAATTAATTATTAAATAGATGATCACATTCATTTATTATTATTATTATTATTATAGGAATTAATTATTATTTTTACAAGAAACATTTTTACTACTTTTTACTACTTAATTATAGAAACCAAAAATATACAGTAATTGTTAACTAAAATGTTAAACAGTTTATTATGTAAATTTATATAATCCATTAATGTACATGCAGCTTTGCTCCTGTTAATTTAAGCATGTTTAACACCAAAATTATTGGAAAAAACCCATATATATATATATATATATGTATATATATGTATTTATATGTATTTATATGTGGGTTTTAGTTCTCTCTCCGTTTCCTGCCGTACAGCTGACGTGTTGGTCACTCTGCACATTTTAAAAAGGAAGTAAAAAATGAAATAGTTGAGGAAGTTGCTGAAATGAGGAAGCTTTAGAGCTCTAGCACTTCACTGCTGCCAGAGGCTTCATGTGCTTCCCACCGGACGGCCGGATCAGCTGTGAGTGACCGACTGATCGACCGACTGCTTCTGCTCTGTCTGAATGCCGCTGGTTAAAGATGAGCTGTTGTTTTTCAGGCTAACTGAAGAGGAGCAGACCTCAGTGGGACCTCTGAGACCACCGTAAGTCCAGTTTCACAGCTTTAGTTGCTTTGGATTCTGCTGACCTCTGAAAAGCAGCCGAGAGCTTCTTCTGTCTCTGCATGTGTTTTAAAAACAGAGGAATCAGTAGCTGTTCCAGCTGCTGTAAAATCAATCAGAATTAAATGTGATGCTTGAAAAGTAGTTCAGGTGTTTTACTGGAATAATGACACTGAGGAGGAAGGTAGTGAAGATCTGCTGGAAAGGATCATAGAATATTCTGGATTATTGTTATTGATAAGTTTAATAGTTTTTCTACAAAGGAAATCTGATCCTTTTATAACAGAATATTTAATTTTCTGTGTTTCTTAAGATGTGAATCTCTGTGAAAGAGGAGAAAGATGAAATGTGGGGAATTTGGGTCCGTGTTGAAATGAAGTTTGTGTTTCTTTACGGCTTCGTCTCCTTTCTGAGGTTCTCGTCTGTTTTCACCACAGCAGGCGTGAAGAAAGCTTCACATGTGAAAGATTTAAGCTTCTCTGGTCGTGTTGATCTAACAGTGACGGCTCGGCTTTAATCGTCTTCCTCCACATGTAAAACAACTCAGACGTTAAATATTAGACACTTTTTAGGAGCAGCTGTCTCCCTCCCTTCCTGTCACCCATGTCACTTATACAGACATTTTTCCTTTGGGTGTTTTTACCCCCATGGTTTGGTTGTGTAAATGTTTTTTATTTGGAATTCAAATTTCACAAGCGTGAAATCATCTGAGGATATTAAAGTGTCTAATAGGATATATTCAGTGGGTGTAACTTAATGTTGTTATGTTGTTATTAACCCTTTGGGCCCTGAGCCTTCTTTAAGCCTCTATAGCTTCCCCATAATTAAATAAGTCCATCTCTACAACTAAACGCTCTATTAGAAAACTGCTGGAGTCGTAGAAAAGGGAACATTTGTGTCAGCATCAAATGAAGATGGCACTAAGCACAAATGAAAAAGATTCAGGCTTGCCTAAGATGATTTCAGGGTGAATATCTCTTTGGAAAGATGCAGCTGTAGCTCTAAACCTCTATCAGACCTCAGGACAGAGCATCATCTCTGATCAAGCAGAACAAAATGACAGAGGTTTTAGTTCAGGAGGGGTCTGAAACATGTAGCATGGGCGTTCTGGTTCAGTTTGGTACCATCTGTTCCCAAAGTCACTTCATGAGCACGGGATTGAGTCACGATCAAAGCTCTTTTTGCATTGTGTTGGCGTATGAAAGCTTTTTTTTTTTTTTTTTTTTACAGAGGGGATTCTGGTTATCTCTATTTATCTCTTCATAATTTAAAAGAATCTGCCAGGGTGATTTATCTGTATAGCACATTTCATGTCTCATCTGCTAGTTGCTGAACTGGACTAAGCGGTACAGAAAATGAATGAATGGATTTTATGTACAACACAGTTACAAGTTCTTTACATTAAGATTTTAACACATAAAAATTTAAAATTTAAAAACATAACCGTGGAGCAGAGAAGCATTAAAGAGACGGATAAAACTTTAAAGACATAAAATGTCATCAAGTAGAACAAACTAAATTTTGCTCGTGTTTTTGGGATGAAATGTTCTATGAACACGGCTTTGAATGAGATATCTACAAACATGGGACCTACAAGCAGGAGCATGGATGGAAAGTTTGGTGTCTTCTCCGAAGTTGGTTTTTCTTTTGATGAAAAGCTCATTTTGAGAAAAGGGAAGTAAAAATTTTGCATTGCAAAATAAACAACTTTTTGTTGTGAACATTATTTACAGACGTCCTCATGAGGACTGAAAACATGACCTGTTACATAAAAAACTTAATAAAACAGGACAAACGGGTCCTAATGTTCACTAAACACAACTTTAATGTTTTTTTAGTGCAAACATTAATGTTCAGAGTGATTTAGTTGTGTTCATGGAATCATGCTAGCATGATGTTAGCATGTTAGCATGCTGTTAGCATGCTAGCATGATGTTAGCATGTTAGCATGCTGTTAGCATGCCGTTATTATGGTTTCATGCTCTGCCAGACAGGAAAAATAAAGAATAAATTTCAAATTTTTTCTTCTGTTTTACTGGAATTTACTCAAGTGTAGTAATAGACACAACGTATTTTACATCAAGTGTCTGTAAATTATGTAAAGCACTTTCTTTTTTACATGAATCTCACTTCTTTTTTCTGGTTTGGCGGAAACAAATTATTTTCATAGAATTGATGAACTTGAAAACCACATTTTGTTCTCTAAACCTATTTTTCTATGTAATAGGTATGGCTTAACATTGCTTAAACTTTATAAACTAACTTGAATAAATTGTATAATTCCATTTGAAAGCATTTGATTAAGTTGTTTTAACGGATTAATTTTTTCAGTGTATGGAGCTAAAACCGTGAAAACTAATACTGGTGCTGAAAATAAAATCAGTCCTTGAAAAATTAAAACTTGAACTTAAACCAGAAACATTAGTGTTGAATTACAACTACTGGAAAATTGTAGTGATAACTAAAGTTATATTATTATATAAATTAATTAATAATTATGAATATTTTTCATTAATTTAATTTCATTCTTTAATAATAATAACTAGATTTTTTAAAAGCTGTAGACAGTTTTGTATGTTAACATAATTCATTTTTACACTGACAGTTTTAATCAGTGAACATATTTGGATGGGAGGAGCTGCATATAATTTGCATACAGGGTGAGCTCATCTCTCCGAGCCTGCGCTGGAGTCATCAGCCCAGGCGGCCGGTAGACGAATGAGAATTTCCAGCCAGCATCCACATCTCTGCCAGTCAGCTGATTCTGCTGTTGATTCTTGTTTGGTTTCTTTTATTGGACATTTTGGCTCAACCAGCATACCACCCACATTGTTACAACAAAGAAATTATCCTCCAATCACTAGTTTTCTTATTTTGTGCTAAATTTGTAGTCTTGCATATTTTTAGTCTTAAAAAGTTTTTCTTGTTTATTTTTCTTTTTCCTCATTAATTCTCTCTGTAATAATGAATGACACTAAATTAAGAAGAATAAAATCCTAAAAAATGAATTTCATAAAGCCCTTTTCACCATAGTTCACGTTATAAACAATAAAACTGATTCCTTTACTTTTTATATTTTATTTGACAGGGACAGAGCATATAAAAAACACAACATAATGTTGGCTGATGATCGATGATTTTTAGATTAAGGTGAATTTTACTGGATAACTTTCATGTCTTCACTTCAAGTCAACTAATTCCATCAAACTGTGTATTATTATCATCATTGTTATCACGCATGTGTGAAAACGGAGGCAGAAGCAGCTGCTGCAGCATAGCAGAAAGTCTGGTGGTCTGACTTTAGTTTTGCAGAAACCACACTGACACCAAGTTCCCGCTGCAAAGCAGCTGAAAACGGTTTGAGTTAATCAATTAATCTAAACTTGAACTCATCATGTGAAGAATCTCCTTTAATTAACAGATTCAATCACATCAACCTTCTTTCACCGTGTGTTCGTACAACAGACGCAGAGTTACTGAGTTCATTTAATCACACTTCAGAATTCAAGTTTTCATGTTTGATGAGTTAACCCTGTGAAAAATATTTCCTATCACTTTCAATCATTGAGGACAGAAATTTCCACTTCCAAAAAAATATTATAAAAATTTTAACAAGTTATTTTTTCTAAAAACAAACTTTAGCCATGCGCATAACTACCAAATATTCAATTATTTGAAGGATTTAATGGATTAAATGCCAGCTTGATGACTTCATGTTGTGTTTTAATGAAAAAGAAAACACAAAAACTTAGATATTTTCCAGAAATCACATTATGGTCGGGTCAACAATTATCCAGCAAGACTGACTCAGAGGCAGTATCAGTGTTTGTGTAGCATCAAATTTAAAATCTATTATGTTTTATGGAAAATCATTTATTTTTCTGTTTTGTAATTTAAAAATTTTAGCACAATGCAATCAAATTGCTATTTATTGGGTTAAAACCTAATAATTATTCAGTATTTAATTAGGTTTTAGCAGGACTGAAGTTGATTTAAAAATTAAAAAGAAAAAGATTAAAAAAGGGATCTTTTTATATTTTCATATATTCACATACAAATATTTATTTGTTATGTTTTTGTATCAGTTTTTGAAAGTCGACATTTTTTCATTTTTGTCCTTAATGGACTAAGAGGGCAATACATTTTAAATTCGATGTCCATTTTATGGACATTTTTGACCTTAATGACTCGAGAACGTAGTAAATGAAGCTGACGCCTGACGGAGGAGTCCTACAATTTCCAGACATTCCAGTTTGAACTTTTTCAGTCATAGTAAAGCCAGCGGGTTAGATTTTACAGTGTAGGTTTGTATTTCTGAGAAAGCAGTGAAGTGATTCAGGAAGCAGGAACATGAACAGGACCTGAAGTCTGTCACCAAAAATAAACCATCACCTCACGGAGAACGTGAACATGAGTCGCCATAGAAACCAGTGGGAGTAGCTTCAGGAAAGCTCAGGAGGTTCAAACTGTTTGACCCTGATCACAGGCACCATGTTTACCTGAAAGGTGGATGTTCTGACCTGGAAACAGAACTGCGTGGTCCTCGTGGTCTTCAGCCTTTCCTCTGACTGCCAGGCAGCAGAGACGAAGCGCTTCTGTTTCAGTGGTTCTTCAGAAAAACTTGAGTCTGCTGATAAAACGAAGAGTGATGAAGACATTTTACAGACCTCAGCGTTTTCTAGACAAACCCACAAAAATCATTTTATATGTCAAACAACCGGCAGCAGGGCTGATGAAGCTCCTTCATCTAAACAGTGTTGTTTTATTTAGTGTCGAGTCAGGATAATTTTCTTATATTCTTATATTCACTCATAAAATTTAAAATTATTATTATTATTGTAAGATTTAAGTTTGATTGTATTTTTATTTCTCAAATTCATTATATATATTTTAAATGTAATTTTCTTTTATACTGAAAAATGAATTATTTTTATATAAATAATACATATAATAATATAATTATTATATCATTAATATATGATCTTTTAAATCCTGTCAGAGAAGGACCTGATCTACAGCTTAGATAACTGTGTGAAATATGAACTGTTGCAGATTCTTTTGAGTTCATGTTTACATGAACGGAATTTCTTGTTTCATAAAACTGTAGTAACCCGTGAAAAGTTAGTGTAACTGGAAACCGCTCTGCAGGACCAGTGCAGACCAGTCTGACGGATCGGTTCCGGCTTTCTGCTGCAGTCTGGATGCTGAAACCTCCATCGCTGTGGTTTGAAGTGACACTTCAGTCAACGACTTGGTGGCTGACAGTTTCCTGAAGATGAAATGTGACACAGTTTAGTCAGAGACTAAAGAAACACCGACACCTCCAGTTGCTCGCTTCCTCTTCTTACCTGAACCTGACATCTGGAGTCCATTTTCCCTCCACATGTTTTCAGGGCCGACACACGTCGACTGAGTTTCTGAAAACCCTAACTTAGTTCATTTGTCCTCTTCAACCAGACATTGTGAATAAAATGCTGAACTGATTCACGTCAACCTGAAAGTGGACACTTCAGAACCGTTTTAACCCATCTCTGTTTAAACTGTGCGTGTGTGACCTGACCTACATGAACCTTTCCTCAGGTAGATCTGATGGTGACTGCAGGTGGGAAGGGGTCTACCTGATCTGTCAGCAGCATCATTTCATGTAACTGTATTTTAGATTTGAAAAAAGTCATTTCAGTCCTAATATGGATTTTCTTTTAGCTTCGTTCTTTCCTGGTGGCTGAACTCTGTGAAGGGGTTCATTTCCATCCAAGAAGCAACATGGCCGACAATGTGAATGCGCTTCCATTCTTCTATGGCAACATCACCAGGGAGGAGGCGGAGGACTACCTGCAGCAGGCTGGAATGAACAGCGGCTTGTACCTGTTAAGGCAAAGTCGGAATTATCTGGGAGGCTTTGCTCTGTCCGTGTCGCACTCCGGGCGCTGCTACCACTACACCATTGAGAGACAGCACAATGAAACATACGCTATAGCAGGTGGAAAGAGCCACAGGGCCCCCACGGATGTGATCGACTACCACTCCCAGGAGATGGACGGTCTCATCTGTTTGCTGAAGAAGCCCTGCAACAGACCCAAGAACATGCAGCCGAAGGTGGGGCCATTTGAGGACCTGAAGGAGAAGCTGATCCGGGAGTATGTGAAGCAGACCTGGAAGCTGCAGGTGAGTCTGACCTCTGAGCAGCCACAAGGCTTCTAATGCAGAGCTTCTCTTGATGCTGCCTCACAGTTTATTTACTCAACTACATCCTGCAACAACTTCCCCAAACACAGACATGAAGGCGTACACCAAACAGCAGGTTTATTATCTACTACAGAGAGCCGCCTTCTTAGGTCTGCACATGTCACAGTTGATGACTTCTTTTAGCGCAATTTGAATATTATTAGAAAAATAATTGTGATTATTATACTTTAATATAATAATATAATATAACCATACACATACATAATACATACATACATAAGCTAAAGTTCTCTACAAGAGATGTCCAGCCCTCACCATTAGCACTGGGGAAATAAAAAAAACAACAAAAAAACAGATGTTAAGCTGGCAAAAGAATGAAAAAAAACTAAATTAAATAGTTAAATAAAATAAGATAAATAATCTACAATAAATAAAATAAGTCAGAACAGGGCACTGGTAAGATTAAATGGGGCGGCGTGGCTCAGCAAGGTAGAGCGGTCGTCTTGTAACCTGAGGGTTGCAGGTTCGATCCTCAGCCAAGTCGAGTTCATGTCGAGGTGTCCTTGGGCAAGACACCGAACCCCTAATTGCTCCTGATGGGTCGTGGTTGAGCGCCTTGCATGGCAGCTTCCGCCATCAGTGTGTGAATGGGTGAATGTGATGTATAATGTAAAGCGCTTTGGGTATCACCCCAGGTACAGTAAAGCGCTATATAAATACTGACCATTTACCAAATGAAAAAATGGTATAAAAGACATGTGTGAACATTAAAAGTTCACTGATAATTTGAAAAATTATAAATGTTTTAAAAAGTTGTTTCTATAAATCACATGATGAACGAGATTAAACATGAGAGACTTGGAAAGAAATGAATGTACGTAAAACACCAACTGTGACTATAAAAGAGATGATTAATTAAGGTTAAACTAAAAATGTAAAGCCCCACCCCTTCCTTTCATCCCTCATCCTTCAACTCCACCTTCACACACCTGTTTATATAAAAAGCTCCAGGTCCTCTACCTGGTCCTCTACCTGGACATCTACCTGGTCCTTTAACTGGACCTTTACCTGGACCTCTACCTGGTCCTCTACCTGGACCTCTATGTGGTCCTCTACCTTGACCTCTACCAGGACCTCTACCTGGTCCTCTTACTGATTCTCTACCTGGTCCTCTACCTGGACATCTACCTGGTCCTCTACCTGGACCTCTACCAGGACCTCTACATGGTCCTCTACCTGGACATCTACCTGGTCCTCTACCTGGACCTTTACCTGGACCTCTACCTGGTCCTCTACCTGGACATCTACCTAGTCCTCTGCCTGGACCTTTACCTGGACCTCTACCTGGTCCTCTACCTGGACATCTACCTGATCCTCTACCTGGACATCTACCTGATCCTCTACCTGGACCTCTACCTGGACCTCTACCTGGAACTCTACATGGTCCTCTACCTGGTCCTCTACCTGGACCTCTACCTGGAATTCTACCTGGTCCTCTACCTGGACCTTTACCTGGACCTCTACCTGGTTCTCTACCTGAACCTCTACCAGGTCCTCTATCTGGACATCTACCTGGTCCTCTACCTGGACCTCTACCAGGACCTCTACCTGGTCCTCTACCTGGACATCTACCTGGCCCTCTACCTGGACCTCTACCAGGACCTCTACCTGGTCCTCTACCTGGACATCTACCTGGACCTTTACCTGGACCTCTACCAGGTCCTCTACCTGGACATCTACCTGGTCCTCTACCTGGACCTTTACCTGGACCTCTACGTGGTCCTCTACCTGGACATCAACCTGGTCCTCTACCTGGACCTCTACCTGGTCCTCTACCTGGACATCTACCTGGTCCTCTACCTGGATCTTTACCTGGACCTCTACCTGGACATCTACATGGTCCTCTACCTGGACCTTTACCTGGACCTCTACCTGGTCCTATACCTGGTCCTCTACCATGTCCTCTACCAGGACCTCTACCTGGTCCTCTACCTGGACATCTACCTGGACCTTTACCTGGACCTCTACCTGGTCCTCTACCTGGACATCTACCTGGTCCTCTACCTGGACCTTTACCTGGACCTCTACGTGGTCCTCTACCTGGACATCAACCTGGTCCTCTACCTGGACCTCTACCTGGTCCTCTACCTGGATCTTTACCTGGACCTCTACCTGGACATCTACATGGTCCTCTACCTGGACCTTTACCTGGTTCTCTACCTGGTCCTCTACCTGGTCCTCTACCATGTCCTCTACCTGGTCTCTACCTGGTCCTCTACCTGGCCCTTTACCTGGACCTCTACCTGGACATCTAACTGGTCCTCTACCTGGTCCTCATAGAGGACCTCTACCAGGTCCTCTATCTGGTCTTCTACCTGGTCCTCTACCAGGGCCTCTACCTAGTCCTCTACTTGGACCTCTACCATGTCCTCTATCTGGTCTTCTACCTGGTCCTCTACCAGGGCCTCTACCTAGTCCTCTACTTGGACCTCTACCATGTCCTCTACCTGGTCTCTACCTGGTCCTCTACCTGGACCTTTCCCTGAACCTCCACCTGGACATCTACCTGGTCCTCTACCTGGTCCTCTACCTGGTCCTCTATCTGGTCCTCTACCTGGACCTCTACCTGGACCTCTACCTGGACATCTACCTGGACCTCTACCTGGACCTCTACCAGGACCTCTACCTGGTCCTCTACCTGGACATCTACCTGGTCCTTTAACTGGACCTTTACCTGGACCTCTACCTGGACCTCTACCTGGACCTCTACCTGGATCTTTACCTGGACCTCTACCTGGACCTCTACCTGGACCTCTACCTGGTCCTCTACCTGTTCCTCTACCTGGACCTCTACCTGGACCTCTACCTGGACCTCTACCTGGTCCTCTACCAGGTCCTCTACCTGGACATCTACCTGGTCCTCATAGAGGACCTCTACCAGGTCCTCTATCTGGTCTTCTACCTGGTCCTCTACCAGGGCCTCTACCTAGTCCTCTACTTGGACCTCTACCTGGACCTCTACCTGGAACTCTACATGGTCCTCTACCTGGTCCTCTACCTGGTCCTCTACCTGGACCTTTACCTGGACCTCTACCTGGTTCTCTACCTGAACCTCTACCAGGTCCTCTATCTGGACATCTACCTGGTCCTCTACCTGGACCTCTACCTGTTCCTCTACCTGGAACTTTACCTGGACCTGTACCTGGACATCTAACTGGTCCTCTACCTGGTCCTCATAGAGGACCTCTACCAGGTCCTGTATCTGGTCTTCTACCTGGTCCTCTACCAGGGCCTCTACCTAGTCCTCTACTTGGACCTCTACCATGTCCTCTACCTGGTCCTCTACCTGGACCTTTCCCTGAACCTCTACCTGGACATCTACCTGGTCCTCTACCTGGTCCTCTACCAGGTCCTCTATCTGGTCCTCTACCTGGACCTCTACCTGGACCTCTACCTGGACCTCTACCTGGTCCTCTACTTGGACCTCTACCATGTCCTCTACCTGGTCCTCTACCTGGACCTTTCCCTGAACCTCTACCTGGACATCTACCTGGTCCTCTACCTGGTCCTCTACCTGGTCCTCTACCTGGACATCTACCTGGTCCTCTACCTGGACCTTTACCTGGACCTCTACCTGGTCCTCTACCTGGACATCAACCTGGTCCTCTACCTGGACCTCTACCTGGTCCTCTACCTGGACCTTTCCCTGAACCTCTACCTGGACATCTACCTGGTCCTCTACCTGGTCCTCTATCTGGTCCTCTACCTGGACCTCTACCTGGACCTCTACCTGGACATCTACCTGGACCTCTACCAGGACCTCTACCTGGTCCTCTACCTGGACATCTACCTGGTCCTTTAACTGGACCTTTACCTGGACCTCTACCTGGACCTCTACCTGGACCTCTACCTGGATCTTTACCTGGACCTCTACCTGGACCTCTACCTGGACCTCTACCTGGTCCTCTACCTGTTCCTCTACCTGGACCTCTACCTGGACCTCTACCTGGTCCTCTACCAGGTCCTCTACCTGGACATCTACCTGGTCCTCATAGAGGACCTCTACCAGGTCCTCTATCTGGTCTTCTACCTGGTCCTCTACCAGGGCCTCTACCTAGTCCTCTACTTGGACCTCTACCTGGACCTCTACCTGGAACTCTACATGGTCCTCTACCTGGTCCTCTACCTGGACCTCTACCTGGAATTCTACCTGGTCCTCTACCTGGACCTTTACCTGGACCTCTACCTGGTTCTCTACCTGAACCTCTACCAGGTCCTCTATCTGGACATCTACCTGGTCCTCTACCTGGACCTCTACCTGTTCCTCTACCTGGAACTTTACCTGGACCTCTACCTGGACATCTAACTGGTCCTCTACCTGGTCCTCATAGAGGACCTCTACCAGGTCCTCTATCTGGTCTTCTACCTGGTCCTCTACCAGGGCCTCTACCTAGTCCTCTACTTGGACCTCTACCATGTCCTCTACCTGGTCCTCTACCTGGACCTTTCCCTGAACCTCTACCTGGACATCTACCTGGTCCTCTACCTGGTCCTCTACCAGGTCCTCTATCTGGTCCTCTACCTGGACCTCTACCTGGACCTCTACCTGGACATCTACCTGAACCTCTACCTGGACCTCTACCAGGACCTCTACCTGGTCCTCTACCTGGACATCTACCTGGTCCTTTAACTGGACCTCTACCTGGACCTCTACCTGGATCTTTACCTGGACCTCTACCTGGACCTCTACCTGGACCTCTACCTGGTCCTCTACCTGTTCCTCTACCTGGACCTCTACCTGGACCTCTACCTGGTCCTCTACCAGGTCCTCTACCTGGACATCTACCTGGTCCTCTACCTGGACCTCTACCAGGACCTCTACCTGGTCCTCTACCTGGACATCTACCTGGTCCTCCACCTGGACCTTTACCTGGACCTCTACCTGGTCCTCTACCTGGACATCAACCTGGTCCTCTACCTGGACCTCTACCTGGACATCTACCTGGTCCTCTACCTGGATCTTTACCTGGACCTCTACCTGGACATCTACATGGTCCTCTACCTGGACCTTTAGCTGGACCTCTACCTGGTCCTCTATCTGGTTCTCTACCTGGTCCTCTACCTGGTCCTCTACCATGTCCTCTACCTGGTCCTCTACCTGGACCTTTACCTGGACCTCTATCTGGACATCTAACTGGTCCTCTACCTGGTCCTCATAGAGGACCTCTACCAGGTCCTCTATCTGGTCTTCTACCTGGTCCTCTACCAGGGCCTCTACCTAGTCCTCTACTTGGACCTCTACCATGTCCTCTACCTGGTCTCTACCTGGTCCTCTACCTGGACCTTTCCCTGAACCTCTACCTGGACATCTACCTGGTCCTCTACCTGGTCCTCTACCAGGTCCTCTACCTGGACCTCTACCTGGACCTCTACCTGGACCTCTACCTGGACCTCTACTTGGACCTCTACCTGGTCCTCTACCTGGACATCTACCTGGTCCTTTAACTGGACCTTTACCTGGACCTCTACCTGGACCTCTACCTGGACCTCTACCTGGTCCTCTACCTGTTCCTCTACCTGGACCTCTACCTGGACCTCTACCTGGTCCTCTACCAGGTCCTCTACCTGGACATCTACCTGGTCCTCTACCTGGACCTTTACCTGGACCTCTACCTGGACATCTACCTGGTCCTCTCCCTGGTCCTCTACCTGGACCTCTGCCTGGTCCTCTACGCGGACGTCTACCTGGTCCTTTGCCTGGACCTTTACCTGGTCCTCTACGTGGACGTCTACCTGGTCCTCTACCTGGTCCTCTACCTGGACCTTTACCTGAACCTCTACCTGGTCCTCTACCTGGTCCTCTACCTGGACCTCTATCTGCTCTTCTACCTGGTCTTCTACCTGGACCTCTACCAAGTCCTCTATCTGGTCTTCTAACTGGACCTCTACCAGGTCCTCTATCTGGTCTTCTACCTGGACCTCTACCAGGTCCTCTATCTGGTCTTCTACCTGGTCCTCTACCTGGGCCTCTACCTGGACCTCTACCAGGTCCTCAATCTAGTCTTCTACCTGGACTTCTACCAGGTCCTTTACCTGGTCCACTACCTGCACCTCTACCAGGTCCTCTATCTGGTCTTCTACCTGGACCTCTACCTGGTCCTCTATCTGGTCTTCTACCTGGACTTCTACCCGGACCTCTACTATTGGTGGACAATAAAGATCTATTCTATTCTATTTCAGTGTAACAATAGATAAATGTTCAACAGTTACTCAATTTAATGTGAGTTACCAGTAACAGGGTCATGTAACCAGGTTCTGAACGTCTCCTTTACTCTGTGCTACAAGCTGCTGGTTCTCCTTCAGGAGGTGGAACATGCTGGATGGATTTTCTGTTTCATGTCCTGCTTTCCAGGCTGAGACGTCCTCCACCATCACACCTGCCTCATGTTTCATCCCACCAGGAGATTTTAATCTGTTAGTTTGGAAGGAAAACTCTTCCTCTGCTGGACTTTCCCAGGAAAACAAAGCAAGACAAGTGCTAACACACAATGTTTAACTTTGTTTTCCTTCCGAGTAAAGCTGATCTGCTGATGTGGTTCCGACATGATTCTTCATGGAAAGTGATGATATTTACCCTTTAACTCTACTATTAATTTCTTTAGTCAGAGCAGTAATGCAGAGATTAATGTGGAATCCAGTAATTGTGACATCTCTACTCAGGTCACCAGCCTATATTTTTTAATGAGCTTCAGATCCAGATCTAAAGATCTAATTCTGAACCTGAACTGGACCTGAAGGAGACTTGAACCTGTTTGCAGGTAGACCCGGTGCTGACCAAGACAGAGTATTCTAAGATCTTTTGACTTGTGTCATGTTATGCTTCTTCATGTTCTGGTTTCGGATCTTTTTCTCTGGTTTTTCTGTGTCTGATCAGGGGCCGGCCCTGGAGCAGGCCATCATCAGCCAGCGGCCTCAGCTGGAGAAACTTATCGCCACCACCGCTCATGAACGGATGCCATGGTTCCATGGATCCATAACACGAGAGGACTCCGAGCCCAGACTTCAGAACAGTCCTCGGACAAATGGAAAATTCCTGTAAGTATCCTCATTTTTCAGAAATGTGGTCAAAAATGAGCGTACGTGTTGTGTTGGTTTCACATCACAGGTTTTCTCAGATTAAGTAGAGGACTAAATTAAAACCATTCTGATTTGCATTTCTGTAATCTGCAGAAGTGTAACCATGTAAATGAGTTTGCAGTTAAAGTTTAATGAGCTGCTGCAGCTGCTGATTGGCAGGAAACACGAGATCTGAGTGGAGAGCAGCGTAGAACTGCTTTAAGATGGTGGTTTGAAACTTCAGATCCAGCAGCTTCTAGAAGCTCCTCCAGCAGCAGGAAGCTGCAGTCCTGGTTTCCTGGATGATGTCATCTGTCTCTTTCAGGGTGGAGGAGGAATTCTGCTCCACTCCTCTTTCCATCGTTGCTTCAGTTCATTCAGGTGTGCAGCATCTGAAGGTCCAACCACAGCATCTTAGTCAGGATGAGGTCTGGACTCTGACAGGACCACACTGAGACCTCCTCCCCTCCAGCCTGTCTGGTTCCTGCAGTCAGAATGAGGTCTGGACTCTGACTGGACCACACTGAGACCTCCTCCCCTCCAGCCTGTCTGGTTCCCGCAGTCAGGATGAGGTCTGGACTCCCCCAGCCCATCAGAACCACCAGGATTGTTGGTCCTGATGCATTCATGGACCAGACTGCAGGCTGATGTCCAAGTTCAGGAAGAATTAACATGTTTGTACATAAATCTGATGGAGGGATTTCGTAAAAACCTTCTTAGGTACAATCTGAGAACAAATGTAAGAAGATCCATAAGAAGTCGTTGGTGAATGAGGCCCGTCGTCCTGCAGCAGGACTTCATTTCAGCCAAACTTTTAGCCGTCAGACAGATGAGCTCACGTTTAACTCTATAATACTTTGTTGATCTGGTATTTGGTTTTATGTCCACTCTGGTCTGTCCAGAGGACATTGCTCCAGAAGTCTGGTGGTTTGTTCAGATGTAGCTTTGCCAGCCTAAGCCGTGCTGCCATGTTCTTTTTTCTCCTGAAACCTTCCCAACAAGCCGTACTGGTTCAGTTTTTCTAACTGGACTGTCATGAACTTTAACATCAAACCTTCTGACTGAGACCTGGAGAGTCTGAGATGGAGATCTGGGGTGTTTTACAGTTGCCCTGAGCATTAAAACCCTTCCCAGATTGATGGGATCATTGCTGATGTCTTTCCTCCTTGGCTTTGTGTTAATGATGACACCTGAAATGGAATCCTCATACAAAGACTAAAACCATAAAACAGCCTCTGAAGGAGATTCGGATCTAAGTGTGTTTTTTATACTGCCTGATCTTTGTAAAACTTGATGTTTCACATCGTCAAATATAAAGAATCTACTGGTGTAATTTCACAGACATGTCATCATTTGTTCTTTCACACTTTTTTTAGGTGGGGTTGTTCGGTCTAATTCAACAACAGTTTTACTGTTCTGCATCACCACGGTGTCACTATTAAATAGGCCAGAGGATCCAGACTGTGCTCCACGTTTGACATGGTGAAGTTAACGGAGTTTAGCTCCACCTGTTACCACCGGCTGTGAGCTGTGACCAGCTCTGACTGGATGCAACTATTTTCATATTTCAGGAAGTGAAACAGAAGCAGCTCAGACGTTACACAGAGGACCACGCTTACAGGAACTAAACACATAAACAGCCTGTGTACCAGAAATAAACTCCTCTCATCCACTGTAAGAAAAAGATCCTCAGGCACATCAGATGTACTGATTTTGTTTTAGCTGAGCTGTGATGTTGGTTTTATAAAGCTGAGCCTGAACTTGGTGAATATGTCATGATCATGGGATGTGTGTGGGTTATGGTCATGTTCAAGTCCGTCATGATCATGGGTATTATTATGTCTGGTTTCTGTTAAGACCTTGTTTTAGGATCATGGGGTTTATCATCCTGTTGTTGAAATCATGGCTTAAGGGTTCTGTTATGTCTAGTCATGTTAGGATCTTGTGTTAAGTTCAGGTTTTTGTTATGTTTACTTTCCTGCTAAGGATTATGGTTTTTGCCATGTTTAGTCTTTAAGTTATAGTTTAGGTTTCTGGTTCTTGTCATAGTTAATCCTGTTAGGATCTTGCTTTATGGTCTAGGGTTTTGTTATGTCTAGTTATGTTGGGCTCTTGCTTTATAGTTCAGGGTTTTTGTCATGTTTGGTTTTTTTTAGGATCATGTTTTAGGCTCTTGTTTAGTGAAGTCTTGTGTTATTATTCAGGTTACCATGTTTTAGGTTAGTATGTAAGATTATGGGGTTTTGTTCAGGTTCCTAGTTCATTAGGACACCTGGGCTGATTACTCATTCATGTCACCTGTTTCTGTTGTGTACATATACTCCATGGTTCTTGCCATTCCTTGTCAGGTCCTCTTGGTTTCAACATGGTTTCATCCTCATGGCTTCTTCGTCACAGTTTGTCAGAGCTTTTCATGGCTCACTTTCTCAGTTTCTAGTCAAAGTTAAATCGTGTCAAGTCTTGTTTTTAGTTTAGAATAAATCACTCATCATCTGCACCATTCTGCCTCCTGTGTGTCCGTACTCTTCCTCCCCCGAAAACCATTACAGAATAAGTCCAGAATATTGTGTCAGAGCTGCAGAATGCTGCAGATGTGAGGCCAGTGTCAGTGGAAACTCAGCATTTCTTTAGAAAAAGAGCCAGTTACATCTCACCCTGTCTTTCTTCCTCTTGTTTGGCTACTTCAGGAAGTCCTTTGCAAACTGTCAGAGCGGAAACCACAATGTATGTGTGTGTGTATGTGTGTGTGTCTACAGCCGAGACCACGGCCTCTCAACTGAAGCTTCGACTGCTATAAATGCTCCACACACACTTTCTTCATATTGAAGCCACACCTCACACATTTGATGTGTAGAAATAACATTTTTTAGTCCCAACATGGGAGCTGACTGGAAACTGCAGCGCTGTGGTGGCACGTTTCTCAAGTTTTACACAACAGCAGCGGCAGCCATACTTCAGCAGCGGAGGAAAACTGTCCTCCACCGAGCCAACCGCTGTCACATTCATCAGGTTTCAGTAGCTGAGACCAGCCTCTTCATTGTCTTTAATTCGATGTATTTACTGAGATTAGATTAGATTCAATGTTATTGTTATTACACATGTACAGACAAAATGCAGTTTTGCTGCAGTTTTAATATTAAACTAAATTTAGAAATATAGGTATGCATAAATATATGGTGCAGATTATAATACACACACACACACGTATATATATATATATATATATATATATATATATATATATATATATATATATTTATATGTACACACACATTATATACATCTCTATACATTAATTCCCATTAAATCTAATGTTGGTTCCGACGACCAGCCTGTGGTTGTGGTGACTAACATTTACACCTTTTTTATGTTTTGGTGTAGCTTGTTAATCTATCAATTTGAACAAACCAGGTCTTTGTTATTATTTCATTTTGAATAATTTATTATTATCATAATTATTATTAAATGAAAGAAAAACGCATAACCAAGGTTCTTACGTGGACCTGAAGACCACGTTTTAGTATTTTTGTTCTACAGATAAAAATATCTCTCTGTCTCTGTTATTACTATTATTGTGATTGTATTAGATTGTATGTATGTGTTTTATTTTTATAATATATTGATATTTTTTGCTGCGTGAGGAGCTGAAGCCTCTTTAAATGCAGCAGATGTTAAGTGGTTTTATTTTTTAATCTTTATCTGCTTTTCTATATGAAATTATGTGATTTGCGTGTTTACAGTTGAACATCTGACTAATTTTCATCTATAGCATGAAGACTCAGTGGCATGTTGGTCAGAAAGAAGGGATTAAACACCACAGAAGAAGAAGCTGAACCTTCATTGTGTCATTCCTTTTGTCCAGGATTCGGCAGAGAGACCAGAACGGATCGTACGCTCTGTGTTTACTACATGAAGGACAGGTGATGCATTATCGCATCGACCGGGACAGGACGGGGAAACTGTCCATCCCAGATGGGAAGAAGTTTGACACCCTGTGGCAGGTTAACACTGATTGTTACATGTTCATTAGTTATTAGATATTATGGACAGCAGTCCTGAGGAGATGAGCTGGATGTTGTTGGTTGAAGCTGCAGTTTGATGACAACTCTGTTTTCTGTTGAACCTCTCACATCTCAGCTGGTGGAGCACTACTCATACAAGCCTGACGGTCTGCTGCGAGTCCTCACCGAGCCCTGTCCACGGCCCGATGGAGAACGTGAGAACACACACTGTGTGGAAACATGAAGCCCATGAATTCAACTGTTTAACCAAGTCTTCCTCAAATGGGGGTACATGTACTCCTTGGGGTACTTGGAGACCCTCCAGGGTGTATATAAATAAAAAGAAAATAGGTTTAAAAGAATCACGTGAATTAAAATATTAAGCAGAAATGTATATAATGAAATATATATTTAATGTATATTAAGTAAATAAAATCCATTTCATAAATATTTGTAATGAAAGAAATTACATTTATTTGAAAATTTTATATGTATTTAATTAAAATATAAATATATTTTATGTTTTTTAGATATAAAATATACATAATAAAATATCAAATAAAAGTAAAATATGTAGATGAATAAAATCATCTAAATATGTAACTGTATAGTTGAAACTTCACTGAATTTTTCCGGAAATTTCAGGTTGTTCATAATGTTTTCTAAAAGGATGATTGATTAAATGTAAACATCTTGATTTGTCTTCTTGGGAAAAATGTGGAGTTTTCATATGTTTTTATGATGTTATGTTATGATGTTATCCGACCTACTGGAGACCAGATTGTTCTGAATGTGGAACCTAAACTTAAATGTGAATTCACACGC
This sequence comes from Melanotaenia boesemani, assembly GCF_017639745.1. Taxonomy (NCBI): domain Eukaryota; kingdom Metazoa; phylum Chordata; class Actinopteri; order Atheriniformes; family Melanotaeniidae; genus Melanotaenia; species Melanotaenia boesemani. The sequence continues at coordinate 29,785,087 of NC_055700.1, forward strand.
CTGGTTTAAGGGATACTTGGCTGAAAATGTATTCTTCAGGGGGTAAAATGCTGGAAAAAGTTTAAGAACCACTAGTTTAACCAGTCTGATCCGTCTTGTCCTTCACAGAGTTTGTAGGACGGCCGCTGCCTCCACTGGATCATCCTGGATTAGTTTCTGCTATTGTAAGTTCTGTGTGTGTGAAGCTGGTTCCACCTGCCTCAATAACTCATTTACATTTCCTCAGTTCAGCTTTATTTATACAACACCAATTCACAACTAAGCCATCTCAATGAATTTTTACAGACACGTTAAAACAAATTCTTTAAATGATCCACATTATTTCGGTTTAAAGCATACCTCCTTTAGGTAACATGGTCTAAATGCTTATTTCTATGCAGATGATACTCAGATTTACTTCTTCATGAACCGTGATGGAAGAAATCAGTTTGTCAGATTTAAAAAAAAATGTCTTAAAGACATAAAGATCTGAATGACTGAATATTCTCTTTTTAAATTCAGACAGACTGAGGTTGTTGTGTTTTGACCTGGAAAAAAGGATGCTTATGGCTCCCAGGGATCAGCAACTCTGGTCCTCGAGGGTCCATGTTCTGCACATTTTAGATGTTTACCTGTTGCAACACACTTGGTTGTTGTTTAAATAAAAATAATTTTCCAACAGCTTGTTGTCAAGTTCCAGTGATTTGAATCAGGTGTGTTGGAGCAGGGAAACGTATAAAACCTGTAGAGCACTGGCCATGGAGGACAGAGTTGTTGATCCCTACTCCAAACTCATGAAACAGCTTGTGTGACTGGCTCATATACATAGACTATAGCTCCTCCATGCAGCTACCACAAGTTCAATTCCCAGCCTGGAGTCACCTTCTCTGTCTCTGACCCTCTTTAAGTGTCCAGGGGGAAACAAAAAATCAAAACACAGATTTGGGGGGAAATTAAATAAATAAATAAAAATAAAACTGTAAAGTATAAACAATGGTGACATTTACTTTATAAAAATGCAATATCCTTTTTTTTTTAATGTTCTCTTTGACTTTTAAAAAAATATCAATTTCTCCATAACTAGATATCATGGACAATTTCTAGCCACTGTTTGAATACCTAAATTCAGTCAATGTCCTGTGATAGTTTTCTTGTCAAATAAAGGTCATTGTACTGTACAACATTTTTGAGGTATTGGTATTAATCTTGGTATTAATTACCAAGATACGTCACTGGGCATGTATTTGGGATTTTCCATCCTAAAATATTTTTGTTAATGTCGTTGAAGTTTTCCCAGTACAGTTTTATCTTAGTACGAGTGAGTAAATTGTCATTTTTATGCTGACGATACTCAGCTGTACATCCTGATAAAACCCACAGATCCCAGCAGCTTTATGAGTCTTCCAGTTTGTCTTTCTGACATTAAATCCTGGATGGACCAACATTTCCTTCAGTTTAATGACTGAAAATCAGAGTGCATTCTAATTGGTCCCCAGATTTTATCACTTCTATTGTTTCTAGTCCTGTTAGTTTTTCACAAAATCCCATAATCTACTGAAATCTGGGTATAATATTTGATTCTAACCTTAGATTTGATGCTGAGGTCAAACATTAAGTTCAGAATTGTTTTTTTTTTTTTGTTGTTGTTTTTTTAAATCATCAAAAGAAGCTTATTTCTTTCAGCTGCTGACTTTTAACAGGTACTACAGCTTTTGTCTGTTCTCATTTACTGAAAACTACAGAAAGAATGCAGAAAAAAGAACAATTTCATCACCCCCTGTGCTTCCGTCACTTGATTACTGTAAAATTTCATATTGATTTCAAAATCTTCCTGCTGACCTTGAAATCTAACCCCTAGAATCCAGACTCTGGTGGAGGATAAGCAGATAGGAGGTGGTAGATGCTTCTTTTGATGCTTCTATGGTGTCAGAAAGAGGTGGAGATGAGGAGAAGGAGGGCTGACAGAAAGGAAAAGAGTTTAAAATATCAGAGGTCATCCTGATTGGCTCAGATAGTAGTAGATTAAACTAATAGAATTGGAGCAGAGTTGTGATGACAAAATTAATTTGACAGTGTGGGAAACTGTATGGGACAAAAAAAGAAGGCTTTAGGAAAAAGATCTTCGTAGATAAAGATTTAAAGAAATCAAGAGAAAAACTGGACACATCCTGAATCTGTTTCTGCTGGGATGATGCTGAAACTTCTGACACGTTCTCTGATCTTCTGATTTCCAGCAAACTGCAGCAGACGGACTTCTCTCCATGTTCAGAGCTGGTTCCACATCTAGTAAGGTATGTTTTACAGCTGCTGTTGGACAGTGTGTTGACATACTGCAAATCAGATTCAATTGTGTTTTTTTTTTTTTTTTTTAAACTGATAACAGAACCGCAGAAATCCTTCCAAAGCTAATCAGAACCCTTATGGACCTGTAATGGCCAATCAGCCATCAAATAAAGGTACGTTCTTTACATTTCTTTACATTTCCATTCATTGAGAACTGTTCACATTCCACCCAAAGCTGAGTGAACTGTCCAAGCCGCTCTGCACATTCACAGATCCCTCTGAAATCTGTCTTATTTCTGTGGAAGTGAATACATTTATATGTATTTAGAACCTTTAAACTTCCCTAGGTCCCTGGCACCCCCAATGGCTTCTACCATCATCAGTGTCTCAGGAGCGGTGGTGTGTATCTATGTGGAGTAAATGTGATGGATATTTAACCCTTTAGATGATCTACGGAAGTTTTCCAGGCATTTCTATTCCGTCCAGGAGGTTTACAATCCAGCCACTAAATGTAGTTTTATTCAGAGACTCTATCTGGTAAATCCACAATGATCCATGATAACAGCATTATTTATCACATTTCACCATAAAAACATCACCATCACTACTATGTTGCTAAGAGACCTCTATTTAGACCTGGACATGATGATGAAGCCACTTCCTGTCAGCCTTTCCACCAATCAGAGAGCTTAGATTGACGGTAACGTCCAATCAGGAGCAGCCAAAGATCAACCAGTGAGCAGAAAGTTCTATGTGTGTGTGAAGAGAAGAAAAATAATGCTCCTCTATGGCTGGAATAAAGCCAAGAAGACGTTTCTGATGCACGGTGACGCCACAAAGCAGCTGAGCTGGAGTTGGTTTAGTGAGGATAGCAGGTAAATAGTAGCAGGAATAACTGGAAATGAGGAAAAAGTGGAAACATGGAAATAGTTTCTGTTGTGTGTTTGTTTCAATAACAATATTTTTTCTCCTGAAAGCCAAGACTTGAGAGAACGATGAGATGAGAAAAGGTTTGGTCACTGTTGATCTGTGTGTTATTTCTACAAAGTTCTGTTAGTAAGAAATTCTGCTTTCTTCTTCTGGTCGACCTTTATACTGCTACATCTATTCATACATTCATTTTACATCATTTTACCTCCCAGTCTGACAGCTGCTACATACTGGTTTATACTGGGATTAAAAGCTGTTACAGACTGGTTTATACTGGGATTAAAAGCTGCTACAGACTGGTTTATACTGGGATTAAAAGCTGCTACAGACTGGTTTATACTGGGATTAAAAGCTGCTACAGAGTGGTTGATATTGGGATTAAAAGCTGCTACAGACTGGTTTATACTGGGATTAAAAGCTGCTACACACTGGTTTATACTGGGATTAAAAGTTGCTACAGACTGGTTTATACTGGGATTAAAAGCTGCTACAGACTGGTTTATACTGGGATTAAAAGCTGCTACAGACTGGTTTATACTGGGATTAAAAGTTGCTACATACTGGTTTATACTGGGATTAAAAGCTGCTACAGACTGGTTTATACTGGGATTAAAAGCTGCTACAGACTGGTTTATACTGGGATTAAAAGCTGCTACAGACTGGTTTATACTGGGATTAAAAGCTGCTACAGACTGGTTTATACTGGGATTAAAAGCTGTTACAGACTGGTTTATACTGGGATTAAAAGCTGCTTCAGACTGGTTGATATTGGGATTAAAAGCTGCTACAGACTGGTTTATACTGGGATTAAAAGTTGCTACATACTGGTTTATACTGGGATTAAAAGCTGCTACAGACTGGTTTATACTGGGATTAAAAGCTGCTACAGACTGGTTTATACTGGGATTAAAAGCTGTTACAGACTGGTTTATACTGGGATTAAAAGCTGCTTCAGACTGGTTTATACTGGGATTAAAAGCTGCTACAGACTGGTTTATACTGGGATTAAAAGCTGCTACACACTGGTTTATACTGGGATTAAAAATTGCTACAGACTGGTTGATACTGGGATTAAAAGCTGCTACAGACTGGTTGATATTGGGATTGAAAGTTGCTACAGACTGGTTTATACTGGGATTAAAAATTGCTACAGACTGGTTTATACTGGGATTAAAAGCTGCTACAGACTGGTTTATACTGGGATTAAAAGTTGCTACACACTGGTTTATACTGGGATTAAAAGCTGCTACAGACTGGTTTATACTGGGATTAAAAGCTGCTACAGACTGGTTGATATTGGGATTAAAAGCTGCTACAGACTGGTTTATACTGGGATTAAAAATTGCTACAGACTGGTTGATACTGGGATTAAAAGCTGCTACAGACTGGTTGATATTGGGATTAAAAGCTGCTACAGACTGGTTGATATTGGGATTAAAAGTTGCTACACACTGGTTTATACTGGGATTAAAAGCTGCTACAGACTGGTTTATACTGGGATTAAAAGCTGCTACAGACTGGTTTATACTGGGATTAAAAGCTGCTACACACTGGTTTATACTGGGATTAAAAGCTGCTACAGACTGGTTTATACTGGGATTAAAAGCTGCTACAGACTGGTTGATATTGGGATTAAAAGCTGCTACAGACTGGTTTATACTGGGATTAAAAGTTGCTACAGACTGGTTTATACTGGGATTAAAAGCTGCTACACAGTGGTTGATATTGGGATTAAAAGTTGCTACACACTGGTCTATACTGGGATTAAAAACTGCTACAGACTGGTTTATACTGGGATTAAAAGCTGCTACAGACTGGTTGATATTGGGATTAAAAGCTGCTACAGACTGGTTTATACTGGGATTAAAAATTGCTACAGACTGGTTTATACTGGGATTAAAAGCTGCTACAGACTGGTTGATATTGGGATTAAAAGCTGCTACAGACTGGTTTATACTGGGATTAAAAACTGCTACAGACTGGTTTATACTGGGATTAAAAATTGCTACAGACTGGTTTATACTGGGATTAAAAGCTGCTACAGACTGGTTGATATTGGGATTAAAAGCTGCTACAGACTGGTTTATACTGGGATTAAAAGTTGCTACAGACTGGTTTATACTGGGATTAAAAGCTGCTACACACTGGTTGATATTGGGATTAAAAGTTGCTACACACTGGTTTATACTGGGATTAAAAACTGCTACAGACTGGTTTATACTGGGATTAACAGCTGCTACAGACTGGTTGATATTGGGATTAAAAGCTGCTACAGACTGGTTTATACTGGGATTAAAAATTGCTACAGACTGGTTTATACTGGGATTAAAAGCTGCTACAGACTGGTTGATATTGGGATTAAAAGCTGCTACAGACTGGTTGATATTGGGATTAAAAGCTTCTACAGACTGGTTTATACTGGGATTAAAAGCTTCAGCTTCTACAGACTGGTTTATAGTTTTAAGGGTTAATGCATATATTCACGGTTTATTTTAAAGTGAAGAAGTTACCCACTTTTTAATCAGAGCTTCATGTTTTTTTAATTAGCAGAAGCAATGCCGATGGACACAGGGGTCTACGAGAGTCCTTATGCTGATCCAGATGAACTCAGGAGCTCCACTGTGGATCGGAGCCAGCTTATCTTGGAAGATGGAGAACTGGGCTCTGGAAACTTTGGCACTGTTATGAAAGGCATCTACAAGATGAGAAAGTATGCTTCATCACATTATTACAAACATAAAACTCTGCTTCTAACCAGAGTCATGAAACTCTCATGTTTACACATTTGCACAGGTAAAAGACAGAACAGACTGAATATCTCTTTATACCTATTTTGGGGTGAGAATAATGTTGGTGTCTCATTAAAATAACAAAAATGCTAAATAAATTGATCCCAATTATCTCAGAAATTGTGATCTGGCACAGCTACAGGATAACACATAAAAATGTGTAAGCTGTGTAAATAAAACCAGAATGCAAGGATATCTAAATTCCATGGAACCATATTTTATTACCAGTAGAAGATAAACAACATATCATATGTTGAAACTGAGACATTTTACAATTTCATGGAAATTAGAGCTGACTGTGAATCTAGAAAGCCATGCTGCTGTGATGGATGCAGGATGTGGTTCATCATCGTCTTGCTGAAATCTGCAAGGTCTTCCCTGAAAGAGACGTTGTCTGGATGGGAGCAGATGTTGCTCTAAAACCTCCATGTACTTTTCAGTATTGATGGAGCTTCACAGATGTGGAAGCTGCCCACGCCATAGACACTAATGCAGCCCCATCCCATCAGAGATGCAGCTCTTCACCTGTCCACTGATAACAAGCTGGATGCTCCCTCTCCTCTTTAGTCTGCAGGACACGCCGTCCATGCTTTCCACAAACTACTTCACATCTTCATCCAGGTTTCCACTTTGTCTCAGACCATTTTAAATGAGCTTTGGTCCAGAGAAGACGGAAGAAGCTGGTTCTGGATCCTGTTCACATCTGGCTTCTTCTCTGCATGATGGAGCTTTAACCTGCATTTGTGGGTTTCAGGGTGAACTGTGTTCACAGACAGTGGTTTCTGGAAGTCTTCCTGAGTCCATGCAGTGGTTTCCAGTAGAGAATCATGTCTGTTTTTAATGCAGAAGATCACCAGCATCCAGCCTCACCATGCGCACAGAGATTCCTCCTGATTCTTTCAATCTTCTGATGATATTCTACACTGTAGATGGTGGATCTTAAAAGTCTGAGGAACATTTTTCTGAAATTGTTCCAGTTTTAGATCCAGTTTGTCTCAGATTGGTGAAGCTCTGTCCATCTTTCCATCTGAGAGACTCTGCCTCTCTGAAATGCTCCTTTTATACCCAGTCATGTTACTGACCTGTTACCAGGTAACCTGGTTAGTTGTCCAATGCTCCTCCAGGTGTTTCTGGTTTGTACCAGGTACTTTTCCAGCCTTTTGTTGCCCTCTATTACCAGACTTTTTTGGAGTTGAGGTGTGTTGATATGAGTGATGGGGAACATTTAGAGGAGTTTCAGTGTGTAAAAGTCTAGCCTAAGATGAACATTTTCAACAAGACAATGAAGAACCACATTCTGCACACATTACAGCAACATGACTGAAGAAGAGGGTATGTGAACTGGACTGGTCTACCTGCCATCCTGACCTGTCTCCAATAGAAAAACAACCATGATGATGAACCATGACACCTTGTTCAATACTATATGCAGAGAAGTAGAAGTCAAAAAGTTTAAATTAGTTTTAGTATTGCTGCCTTTTTTAAATGAATATTTCCAGTACTTTCTCAATTTATCCTCCCAAACCAAAAGCCTGAGAGTATATTTCACTTCCTGCTGAAATGATGCTGGTCAGTGTCAGAACTCAGCATTGGTGTCTGTAGATGTTACTCAGACATATCTGATAACAATGATGACCACTGACCTTACTGTGTTTCAGAACAGAGAAACCAGTTGCTGTTAAAATCCTGAAGAATGATGACAACAACCCGTCGGTGTGTGAGGAAATGCTGAGAGAAGCAAATGTCATGCAGCAGCTGGACAATCCTTACATCGTCCGGATGATTGGCATCTGTGAGGCAGAGAACCTCATGCTGGTCATGGAGCTGGCTGAGCTGGGACCCCTCAACAAGTTCCTGCAGAAAAACAAGTACGTAACCAACTGGATCCAACCAGTTTCTTTTTATAGGATGGATGGATGACACATCCTGGGTCCATCCATCCATTTTCTTCTGTTTACTCAAGACTGGGTCATGGATTCAACAGGTTCAGGAGGAAGACCTTGTCCTCCCTCTTTTGAGGGACCCTCTGCAGATCCTCCCGGAGGATCCTGAGGTGTCTCCAATCTAGTAGGTAGGGGTAGGGGTTAAAAGGGGGGTTAAAGTAGGGATTTACACTGCCCGTCCAAAGACAGTCACACACTAATATTTCATTGGACCACCTTCAGCTTTGATTCCAGCAGCATCTCTGTGTCATTGTTTCTAGAAGCCTCTGCAACATCAAAACATTTATTTACATTCAGAGTTGCATTAATTTTTCTCCAAGATCTTGTATTGATGATGGAGAATCCGACCACTGCATAAAGCCTTCTCCAGCACACCCTAAAGATTCTCAATAAGGGTTCAGGTCTGAACCAATCCATGTGTAAAAATGATGTTTCCTGTTCCCTGAACCAGTCTTTCACAGTCTGAGCCCCATGAATCCTGCACTGAGCCATCAGGGAAGATGGAATAACCTGCTCATTCAGGATATTCAGCTATCAGCTGAACCTAGACCCGAACCTAGACCTGAACCTAGACCTGTACCTAGAGCTATACCTAGACCTGAACCTAGACCCAAACCTAGACCTGAACCTAGACCTGAACCTAGACCCAAACCTAGACCCGTACCTAGAGCTATACCTAGACCCGAACCTAGACCTGTACCTAGAACTATACCTAGACCTGAACCTAGACCCGAACCTAGACCTGAACCTAGACCTGTACCTAGAGCTATACCTAGACCTGAACCTAGACCCAAACCTAGACCTGAACCTAGACCTGAACCTAGACCCAAACCTAGACCCGTACCTAGAGCTATACCTAGACCCGAACCTAGACCCGAACCTAGACCTGTACCTAGAACTATACCTAGACCTGAACCTAGACCCGAACCTTGAGCCTGTACCTAGAGCTATACCTAAACCTGAACCTAGACCCGAACCTAGACCTGTACCTAGAGCTATACCTAGACCTGAACCTAGACCTGAACCTAGACCTAAACTTAGACCTGAACCTAGACCTAAACCTAGACCTGTACCTAGAGCTATACCTAAACCTGAACCTAGACCCGAACCTAGACCTGTACCTAGAGCTATACCTAGACCTGAACCTAGACCTAAACCTAGACCTGAACCTAGAACCTGCACCTAGAGCTATACCTAGACCTGAACCTAGACCCGAACCTAGACCTGAACCTAGACCTGAAACTTGAGCCTGTACCTAGAGCTATACCTAAACCTGAACCTACACCCGAACCTAGACCTGTACCTAGAGCTATACCTAGACCTGAACCTAGACCTGAACCTAGACCTGTACCTAGAGCTATACCTAAACCTGAACCTACACCCGAACCTAGACCTGTACCTAGAGCTATACCTAGACCTGAACCTAGACCTGAACCTAGACCTGTACCTAGAGCTATACCTAAACCTGAACCTAGACCCGAACCTAGACCTGTACCTAGAGCTATACCTAGACCTGAACCTAGACCCGAACCTAGACCTGAACCTAGACCTGACTAACTGCAGCAACCCCAGGTCATAGACTGCCCCCACAGGCTTGTACAGCAACACTAGACATGATGCTGCTTCCCTTCATCCTCCTCTCTTCTTACCCTGATTCTCCATCACTCTGGACCAGGGTAGACCTGGACTCATCAGACCACATGACCTTCTTCCATGGCTCCAGAGTCCAGTCTTTATGCTCCCTAGAGACCTGAAGCCTTTTTCCCTGGTTAGCCTCACTGGTTAGTGGTTTTCTTCAGGCTCCACAGCTGTTCAGTCCCTTAAGTTCCCTCCGTTTTCTAACCCCTTTTTTTCCTTGAAGACTATGGTTATGCACTATTCTTAACCTAGTTTTAGTAGTTTCTGCATTTCCTTAGATGTTTTTTCTGCTCGATGCCAGTGAACTGACCCTTCTTAAACAGATTAACATCTTTTCCACGACCACGGGTTTTATTTTTCCATGTGGTTGTTTAAGAAATGAAAAGCTACTCATTGCATCAGTTGGGGTTAAATAACTTGTTGCAGCTGAAACATCATCATCCATGCAGGAATTATCCAACGGGAGGCTCATACCAGGCTGTTTTATCAAATATAGGTGGTGGTTTTTGGGATGAGTAGTGTATAAGCATGTTCTGGATCTTCCAGAGTCTCATCCCAGCTGTGTACTTGAAAAGGGAGGCACCCAGTAAGCATCCTGATCTGATGCTTCAACCACCTTGAATAGATTGTCTATTTAAACCCAAACCATAGTTTTAGTTTAATCTAACAAGCTGTTATTATGGCTGAATTTAGCCAAGCAGAGGTTGGTAAATGACATCTTAAACTGTTGTTATATGTTTTTACATTGAATGATCACCTACCAGGCAGACCATATGATTCTCCACAGGCAAACATCCTTAAAGAACATCACAGAGCTGGTCCATCAAGTGTCCATGGGGATGAAGTACCTGGAGGAGCATAACTTTGTCCACAGAGACCTTGCAGCCAGGAACGTCCTGCTGGTTACGCAGCATTATGCAAAGATCAGTGACTTTGGTCTGTCCAAAGCTGTGGCTGAGGAGCAGAACTACTACAAGGTAAATCCTGACACGACATTCAGCAGATACGGGAGCATGCCGGCCTTCATGGACCACCTCTGTGGGCTATGAAATCATGAGAGGAACTAACAGGAAATTATTTTTCAAATAGTACTTAATCGGTTTGAGTCTTATTTAAAAGACAGAGACTACTTTGTGTCTTTAGGTAACTATAAATCTTTTTATTTATTTATTTTTTAACCTGTCCTGTCCCGCATGTTGGCGGCAGAATGATGGTCTGGCTGCTGTGTTGTGCCAAATAAATTTGCTTTGCAAAGGGGAGCTTTATGGGTATAAGGCTCCTCTTGATGATCAGATTTACATAAATATATATATATTTATATATATATATATATATATATTTCCTACAGCTTTTACAGGTAAACTAAGTTGACAGTCATCAGGAGTTCCTAAATAAATAAATAACCAAAACAACAACAAAAAATAAATTAAAAAAACCAAACATGTATCACGACAACAACCAAAGAACCATAAACACACAAACCTGAACCAAAGCATCTCTTAGTGTATAAACCCACTGGACACCTCAGTGCTGTGTCAGCATGCAGAGGATGAGGAATGAAGAGGGATCAGAGATGAGTGTGATCCTGCAGATGTGACCACGCCTCTACAGAGGCTAGAGGCAGACTAGGGCAGCCGAGAGACCCGGGCGAGCAGCAACAATCCTGGAGCACAACCCAAGACACCTCACCATGAAGACCATCCCAGACCCACCCAGAGGGTGGCAGAGGAAGGCCCAAGCCAGAGCACAGGCCTTGGAAGGCCAAGATCGGCAGCCACCGACCCCACCAGCCCAGAAGCAACCCCCAACTCCCATGCGCCCTCCAAGACCCTGAAAAGGGTGTAGAATTGGTCCACTGTTCCATGACCGGGATGAAAACCACATTGCTCCTCCTCAAGCCAGTGTTTGACTATCTGACACTCTTCTCCAGGACCCCTAGAATAGACCTTAATAGAGAGGCTGAGGAGTGTGATCCCCCTGTAGTTGGAGCACACCCTCCGGTCCCCCTTATTGAAGAGGGGGACCACGACCCCAGTCTGTCAGTCTAGGGGAACTGTTGGTATTCCCTCCACCGACCCACAATGGCTGATAAAGCACTGCTTCCCCTTCCTGAGCTATCGGATGGTGGACCAGAATCTCCTCAAAGACATCCAGAAGTCATTCTCCATGGCCTCTCCAAACTCCTCCCATGCCCGAGGCTTTGCCTCAGCAACCGCAGATCACCCATCAGATGCCTCCGATGGTTCACAGGCCAAAAGGTCCTGATAGCACTCCTTCTTCAGCTTGACGGCATTCCTTACTGCTGGTGTCCACCAACGAGTTTGGGGATTTCTGCCGCAACAGGCAGTGACGACCTTATGGCCAAAGCTCCAGTTGGCCGCCTCAACAACAGAGGCATGGTACATAGCCCGTTCGAACTAAATGTCCCCCTGCCTCACCCGGGACATGGTTGAAGCGCTGTCAAACAGGGACTCCGCCAGACGTGCCCAGCAGACCCTCACAACACGCTTGGGTCTGCCAGTTCTGACTGGCATCCTCCCCCACCATCTGAGCCAACTCACCACCAGGTGGTGATCAGTTGACAGCACTGCCCCTCTCTTCACCCGAGTGTCCAAGACATGCGGGCGCAAGTCTGACGATACGACTACAAATCAAACTGCGGCCTAGAGTGTCCTGGTGCCAAGTGCACACATGGACACTCTTATGCCTGAACAAGGTGTTTGTTATGGACAGTCCATGACGAGCCTAGAAGTCCAACAACAGAACACCACTCGGATTTAGATCGGGGGGGGGGGAATCCTCCAATCATGCCCCTCCTGGTCTCACTGTCATTTCCCACGTGACCATTGAAGTCCCGAGGCGAGATGAGGGAGTCTCCAACATCCCATCCAAAGACTTCAAAAACGGTGGGTACTCTGAACTGTAAGCACAAGCAATAGTGAGGACCCATCCCCCTTTCGGGTTGAGCCTAGCGGGGCCCCATGGGTAAAGACCCAGCCATTAGGCTCTCGTCTCTGTGTCCCACCTTCAGGCCTGGCTTCAGAAGGGTGCCCCGGTGACCTACATCCGGGCAATGGAAATCTGGATCCATTGTTTTTATTCATCACAGGGGTTGTTTGAGCCGCGCTTTGTCTGGTCCCTCCCCTAGAGACCTGTTTGCTATAGGTGATCCTACCAGGGGCATAAAGCCACCAACAACATAGCTTCTAGGATTTTCGAGATGCGCAAACTCCTCCACCATGGCAAGGGGGCGGTTCAGGGAGGCGATAATGTCAGGTCTGGTATGTAAATATAAACATCTGGTATCCCCTGAAAGTCCAGAATCTCAGCAAATAGCTCAATAAAATAATTTCTATGGTCACCAAACATAGTTAAGACAACAACAATTAAAGAAAAGCAGGTATAGTCCATAAATAAAAAAAATCTGTGTAAATACAAATTTTTGATCCACCTGTTCACCCCACGGCATGTACACAGATCTCTAAGTACAAAACTGCAGGTTTCATTAGGCTCCAACCAACCGAAAAAGAAGTAGAAGAACCAAAATCCTCCTTCACATCTGAAAAACACCATTATGGATTTGCTGTCTAAAAATGCAGACATCAGCGTAAAAATAAGGGATCCGTTACATCCCTGCAATTGCAGACTTACATATAGTTTATATTTCCATGTTTATGCACAGGTCCACCTGTTTGCAATATTTTCCTCCACTTTTTAGCTACTTTAGGATAAAATGGCATCCCCAAAGAAATGCTTCACTACAGAAGAGCTGGAGATGACTTTAAACACAGTGGGACAGAGCTGTGTCCCAGATTCCTCAGTAGATGATGAGGGTCTCACTGAAAACCATTTAGCTGCTCTGTTTCACTTCAGCTCCATGAATCTTTGACCAGAAAATTTCCACATGTTTACTGCCTTTCTGGAGGTTTTGTCTACTTCAGCTAATTTTCAAAAAAGATATGTACAATAATATGCATAAAAAGCAAAGAAAAAGGAAAAAGTTAGGAAGGGAGCAGCAGCGTTCTGGACTAACTGCAGCTGTCTGATGGACTTTAGAGAAATCTGTGAGGACAGGGATACAGTAGTCAAGTCTACTAAAGATAAATGCAGAAATCCTGCTGAGTCATCTGTCTTTACATCCTTAAGTCCTTTAATTGATAACAGGTCAGTATCACAACCATCCGAATGTGATGCTGAAACACAGGCCTATGACCAAAATGTATTGGCTCCATAAACTAATATTTCAGTTTAGTCTCCATTTAAATGAAGGAAGCTCTGGAACATCTTGTATTTAACTTGATCAATGCATCTGATCAGTGTTTGGATCGGACTGTAGTCGCCTGGTGAGATGGTTATGTAGATTTGTGTGTCATGAGCAAACATATGGGAACATATTTTGTTGTTTTTCATAATGTGGGTGAGTGGCAGCATGTAGATGTTGAACAGCAGCAGTCCCAGGATGCAGCCTTGGGGAACCCCATAGGTATGTTAGTTACCTATAGACACAAAGTAGTCCCTGTCTTTGAGATAGTACTCAAACCAGTTAAGCTCTGTTCTAGAAACAACTAAGATGTTCTGGTGGGTTCAGAAGAATGAGGACTGAAATGTTTCGGCTATCAAGTATATGTCATTGAAGACTTTAACTAGAGCATCTCAGTGCTGTGATGTGACTGAAAACCTGACTGGTAGACATCAGAACTGTTACTTATTGTCAGGAAGGAACTTTTTCTATAATCTTACTAATTTTTATTTAATTATTCATTAGTTTATTTGAGAGGGATGGTAGACATGATGAACATTACTGTTAGCTATAGAGCTAATTTTCAACTGCTGTCCCTGCGCACGGTGTGAAATGCTGACATTAATAAAAATTACTTTATCTCATAAAGGTTTTTAGAACTGACTGGAAAAAAGTGTGTCATGGTGTTTGTCTCCTCTGAATGGATACAACATTTACATTTTCTGATGTGAATTCACTGTGGCACAGTAACGGTCTTGATTCTATTCTATTCTATTCTATTCTATTCTATTCTATTCAGTTCTTTTATTGTCCCCAGAGGGAAATTGGTTTCTGACACGTCTGTAGTGGCACACGTCTCAGCTTTTTGTACAGACCAAGATTCCACATACAGGCCTTGTGGTTGTGAAGAGATAGGTCATTTATTTTGGGTATGTCATCTCAGACAACAGGAAGAAAAATAGACCTCCTGAAGAAGAGGTTAAAGTTCCTTTTGTACACTTTTTAAAAAAATGTTTTATGTGAAGCGTTTCAAAACCATGAGATGAGATGCTGATGCTTTGTGGTGGTCTCGTCCTCTAGGCCAAAGGACACGGGAAGTGGCCGGTGAAATGGTACGCTCCTGAGTGCATGAACTACTTCAAATTCTCATGTAAGAGTGATGTGTGGAGTTTCGGAGTGCTCATGTGGGAGGCCTTTTCCTACGGCCATAAACCATATAAGGTACAATCAACCAGCAGAGCAGTTCTTTACATTTAAAAGGAATCAAACCGCTGCAGGACAAATGTTTCTCATTATAAATTTGTGGTTAGACCGCGATGATGATGATGGTGTTAAGAAATCTCACTTCCTTTCTGATGGTGTTATTTTTAATCTAAACTAACTCTCAGGGAATGAAAGGAAACGATGTCATGCAGATGATTGAAAGTGGACAGCGTATGGACCCGCCCCCTAACTGCCCACCGGAGATCTACGACCTGATGAGGGCCTGCTGGACTTACAAGTAGGAGTCAACCGGACCAGTAGAAGGCACATCGATTAAAAAAAAAAGGCAAATTTTTTACATTTATCATGCTGCATGTGTTTCAGAGTGGACGAGAGGCCTGGATTCAGTGTTGTGGAGCCCAGGTTGCGAGACTATTACTACGACATCGCTCAGTGATTCTTCACGCTATGCAAACCTGTTGTTGATGCATCATATCTGCTGCATATGAACGGCTTATGGATTATAGAGGCTTTGAAAAGTACTGTAGAATCATTTGACATGCTCAGTGTTTGTTTCAACTCAGGAGGAAGAGCGGCTCTCAACAATCAGAAGGATGTTTGATCCCCATCTGATGTGTTTTTATATGATGAAAGAGAGAAACCAATATGTAGCCTCAGTGTGTGAGTGAGGGAAGAAAAGTGCTTCATGTGGTCAGCAAACTAAACTTCAGTCCATTTGCCATGAAGATAGTAATACAACCCAGGAAAAATAAATTGGGACAAAGTGTAAAATATAAATAAAGCCAGATTGTAATGATTTATAAATCTCATCAACTCATATTTTATTCTCAATAGAACATTAACAACATATTAGATGTTGGTTTTTATTTACATTTTACACAGAAACACAACTTTTTGGATTTGGGGTTGTAAATATTGCATGTATTTTATCATTTTTAAAATTCTTTCCTAAATGTAAATGATATCACATTTATAAGAGATTATGTTATGTTATGTTAATGTTTCAGCTAAAGAAAATGTCATTAAGTCATTTCTTTTGTTTGGAAGCTGCAGCATCAAGTTGATTCCAGTTAAAATTTTTCTGATAAACAGATTTCTGTTCTCTGAAAAAACAGTTACAACACTTTTATTTTACGCAGAAAAGAGATGAAACAATGGAATTAATCAGACCGTTTAGTTTCATTTTCAGTCCTCCATCTTGATCCGTTGTGTTTCATGTCTTTTACTCCTGAACATCGGAGCTGTCTGGACTGACTTTGATGGCTTTAAAATGGAAATACTGAAAAACTGCTAAAATTATCTTTCGGCAAACTCGGCTAATGAGTAAAATAAAAAGAGTTCTTTAAAATAGATTTTGCATACATAATGAGTGCTGACTAACATCCTCCCACATCTCTGGTTTTTGTTCCCTAAAAGATGTGTTGCAACACAGACGGATGATCATAACAGCGCTCAGCACTGCAAAGAACTGACTGTAGAGTCCAGTTAGGTCTCTCATTTAGTGTTTCTATGCTGGTGGATCAGTGATGGTGGGACTCTGAGGAGTCAGGTGAGTCCTGGTGAGCTTGGATAAATCCCATCAGGAAGCTGTTGTGCAGCAGCTCCACGGTAACATCAGACCAAATTCTGCAGCAGGAAAATATTTAAAGCAGATTTCTGACAGATAAGCGCCAGGAAAACAAGGCGTGTTATTCTTCTTCTGGTGTTAATTATAAGTTGCTAGGCAACAAGGTGCATTACCACCACCAACTGGTAAGGAGTGTGAACTGAGACAGCAAGACAAAAAAACAACAAAAACAAACGTACATTATCACCTAGATTTTCTAATAATTGGAGCAGTGAAACATCTGAACTGTTAAACTTCCCTAAATTTATCATTTTTATTCTTTCTGTCTCATATTTCTTGCACTTATCCATTACATGCTCTTATCTTTCTTCTTGATTACAGATTTCACAGTTCCCTGGTCAGTTTAATTTATTATTCAGCCCAGTCTGGATTTTATCTTTTTGTCTTCTGTTCCCCCCGTCCTCCTCACTTCTACCATTTTCCTTAGACTTCTATACAGCTATCACCCTAGTCTCTTTTCATCCCATCTCATCTTAACATCTAAATTCATTTACTTTTATATAAAACAGAATAAATACAGTAAAAACAAAAAGAAGAAAACCAACAGAAAGAGAGATTGGGATAAAATAAAATACAAATATTAGAGTAATTAATAACAAATAATTAAAAAGAAATCATTTTAAATAAATACTTAAATTACAGTAAATGAAATAAGAAATGAATAAAATTAATTACAAGAAAAATAAAATTACTAAAAAACAATTGGTTAGAAGGGGGCCGTAGCAAATTTGCACAATAGATGGCAACAGGTGGATGAAACGTTTTTTCTCTGTTTTATTAAAACGCCTCTTTAATGCTCACCGGTAAATATGCTCATAGATGGAGACTCCTGGACGTCTTCTGCGTCCTTTATGTGCGTATTTCAGTTCATTTCTGAGAGTTTAAAGCCGATAGGTGTGGGTCGGGGCACACTTTGAGGTGTTTCCACATACAAAAACTAGGACGGGTTCCCTAACATCTAACCCATTCTGCTTTGTGGGGACCCTTCCGTTGGGATGCCAACCTAACCAACCCAACCTGAAAAGGTGGAGCTTGACACGCTGCAATCTGTTGATTGGTTGAGAAAAAACGTCCCTTCCTGTGCGAACTGGCATAAAAACAAAGCTTGTGCAGAGCAACAGGTTTTCTTTCTTTTGATTTAATCTACATTTGAAACAGCACCACCAAGAAGAAAGAGCACCACCTGGTGGATGACCTCCATCCTTCTTAGTTTCTGAGTCATGTTCTGGTTCTCTCTAAGGAAGACGCTGCGCTGTTACGTAGCTGATACTCTGCCTCTCAGGTAAGGTTATGGGTGCTGTGGAAACGGAACAAGGCTACAGTTTACAAACCGTATCTGCACCCTACCCGACCCGTCCCACACCTGCTGGCGGAAACTAGGCTTTATGGATGCATATCCACACGTAGCAAACGGAGCAGTACCACCAGAAACCAAAGGAGGCAGTGTTGAGCAGTATAGCTGACCTGCAACCAGACAAAGGAACAAAGAAGAAGAAAAGCTGCAACATATTTAGTGCGGAGAGAGACCACCTTCATTTATATCCTTCTGAGAATGCACATTGTCATTGTTTAATTTATGGGGCTGCCATGTTCCTTCATAAAAAAAGAACAAGAACCACAGTGTCTTTAACTTCCAGTGTCTGTGTAGAAAAGAACTGCTGTGACATAGCCCACTGCCATATTTTCTTGGATTTTATTTATATTACTTTTATTGTTTTTGCTATCTTTATACAGTATTGAGTTTGTCATTTATATTAAACTGCTGTAAAAGAACCCCAGTAATTGTGTCCTGTGAGGTAACTCATTTCCCAGGCTACACAATTTTGTAACAGGAGTGGGGCGCAGCAACAGAGATTTATTTGTTTGATTTTTGGCAACACAGTGGCATAATTGTTAGTTTTTATTTGAGAAATACAGCAGTGGCAAAGATTTCAGGGGAATCTTTCATTGGTGGTTGAGTCTGTGGGGCCAGCGTGTGGCAGCAGTGTTGGTTGGAGGAAAGCCGGGTCCAGGTGTTCACTACAGCGGAAGACTCACCCAAACCTGCACTAGCATGGGAGACCTTCACCAAGCACGATCCAGCAGTGTTTCTGGTTAAAGACTGTCTTATAGTACCCTTGTAAGCGCTGGTCTGAACACCTATTGTAAAAAGTGGACTGGAATAAAAGTTTTATTTCATCATGTCTAGTGATTCAGGTGATGAGAGTATTCCAGATAATGTGACAAATCAATGCACCTCTGAGGCATCAGGGACAAGAAGGGATTCAATTGGTGAACTACAAGGTCAGATACAAGAGCTCACTAGACTTAGAGATGAGCTTACCAGGTTAAACGGTGAAACAAGGGCCCAGAGAGACAATGTTAATCGTGCCCTTACACGTTCATACATTTATATTCCTCGAGAACATCAGGTTCAACCTTTTACTGGGCAGTGTGTTCATGATGGAAGGTCTGTGGAGGAGTTCATTGAAGAGGCTGAAAGGATTCTAAGATCTAGGGAGCAGACTCCTGAGGAACAATGTGACTTCATATTCTCCTTGGTGCGTGGCCCTGCTCTAGGGGAAGTGAGATTATGTATGAGGGGACAGTCAGTGGGGCCTGTTGATGTATTTTTATACCTGAGAAATGCGTTTGGAGAGAGGCGGAGCGGCACACAACTTTTACAATCTTTTTACAATCGTAAACAGGCAGATGGAGAAGATCTTTGTGATTACTCCCCTGCATTGTCACAGATGTTGAGCTCTGTAGTCAAACAGTCCAAGGGATCTGTCAAACCACATCTTCCATCCTTTCCACTGCATCTTCCATCCTTTCCACCGCATCTTCCATTCTTTCCACCTCATCTTCCATCCTTTCCACCGCATCTTCCATCCTTTCCACCGCATCTTCCATCCTTTCCACCGCATCTTCCATCCTTTCCACCACATCTTCCATTCTTTCCACCTCATCTTCCATCCTTTCCACCTCATCTTCCATCCTTTCCACCGCATCTTCCATCCTTTCCACCGCATCTTCCATTCTTTCCACCTCATCTTCCATCCTTTCCACCGCATCTTCCATCCTTTCCACCGCATCTTCCATCCTTTCCACCGCATCTTCCATCCTTTCCACTGCATCTTCCATCCTTTCCACCGCATTTTCCATCCTTTCCACTGCATCTTCCATCCTTTCCACCGCATCTTCCATCCTTTCCACCACATCTTCCATTCTTTCCACCTCATCTTCCATCCTTTCCACCTCATCTTCCATCCTTTCCACCGCATCTTCCATCCTTTCCACCGCATCTTCCATTCTTTCCACCTCATCTTCCATCCTTTCCACCGCATCTTCCATCCTTTCCACCGCATCTTCCATCCTTTCCACTGCATCTTCCATCCTTTCCACCGCATTTTCCATTCTTTCCACCTCATCTTCCATCCTTTCCACCGCATCTTCCATCCTTTCCACCGCATCTTCCATCCTTTCCACCTCATCTTCCATCCTTTCCACCGCATCTTCCATCCTTTCCACCGCATCTTCCATCCTTTCCACCTCATCTTCCATCCTTTCCACCTCATCTTCCATCCTTTCCACTGCATCTTCCATCCTTTCCACCTCATCTTCCATCCTTTCCACCTCATCTTCCATCCTTTCCACTGCATCTTCCATTCTTTCCACCTCATCTTCCATCCTTTCCACCGCATCTTCCATCCTTTCCACCGCATCTTCCATCCTTTCCACCTCATCTTCCATCCTTTCCACCGCATCTTCCATCCTTTCCACCGCATCTTCCATCCTTTCCACCTCATCTTCCATCCTTTCCACCGCATCTTCCATCCTTTCCATTGCATCTTCCATTCTTTCCACCGCATCTTCCATCCTTTCCACTGCATCTTCCATCCTTTCCACCTCATCTTCCATCCTTTCCACTGCATCTTCCATCCTTTCCACTGCATCTTCCATCCTTTCCACTGCATCTTCCATTCTTTCCACTGCATCTTCCATTCTTTCCACCGCATCTTCCATCCTTTCCACTGCATCTTCCATCCTTTCCACTGCATCTTCCATCCTTTCCACTGCATCTTCCATTCTTTCCACTGCATCTTCCATCCTTTCAACTGCATCTTCCATTCTTTCCACTGCATCTTCCATCCTTTCCACCGCATCTTCCATTCTTTCCACTGCATCTTCCATTCTTTCCACTGCATCTTCCATCCTTTCCACTGTATCTTCCATCCTTTCCACCGCATCTTCCATTCTTTCCACTGCATCTTCCATTCTTTCCACTGTATCTTCCATCCTTTCCACTGCATCTTCCATCCTTTCCACCGCATCTTCCATCCTTTCCACTGCATCTTCCATCCTTTCCGAGTTTCAAGTTGTTACTCTATGCAACAGTCTCTGAAACACCTCAGATGATGTTCCAAAGTGTAAGTGCAGGAATCTGCATCTTCCAATGAGGGTGCACAACTTTCATCATCACTTTTGATCTGCCAGAAGCCCTGGTTTGAATCTAGAAAAGTATTTAGTACACTCTAAGAAATGATTCATGGGGTTAGTATGTAAAGCTTAAAATAATAAATATTGTCAACACAAAAGACTTTGTTGCATGTACACATACTAATAAGTTAAATTATTTTAATAGGGTTCATAGAAAAAGAAATGAAGATAAATTGTCTTAACTTGAAAATTTACATATTTTGAATATAACAAATTTACCTCCTTTCAACAAGGGAAAAAAAACAAGTTGGTGAAACATTTATTTTATAAGCGTACTTAAAAAGCTGGGGACAGGGTTATTTTGCCCAGACAAGGCCACACCTGCTACAGCGGAGGGGAAAATGGAAAGACAGCAGAGGCTGCATTTGCACTGTTTGATTTCGTGCTACGCTCTTTTGGTAAGTTGCTTTAGTTTTTCTCTTTTCATTTAGTTTTGCTGAAAAATATCCACCATAAATGAAATTCTGAAAACTTTTCTAGTTGTAAACTTGGTAGCTTTTCAGTTAGCTAGTGTCTCCTATGTACTTCCTCAAGTTTTCGGTTTTACTTTAGAACCTTAAAATCGTTGTCACTTAACACCTGTTAAGTGACAATACGTTGGCACAAATAATTTTCACATCCTGGTTTAATTATTATGAAAACACAAAAAAAGTTATCTGTAATCTCTGTTGTAATTGAGTGCTTCAAATAGCTTGCGTGTACTGTGACTTCTTTGTGAAATGACTACATTTACCCATAAAAATATCTCTGTAGTCTCTGTAGTTTTATGTCAATTACACTAAACATTGGCGGAACAAAGTCTTAAATGGTTTCAGGCATTTTTTATGTTATTAAAACGACTTTTAGTTTTTAGAAAAACAAGCAATGCAACATATTGGTGAGAGCAAACCAGATGAGGTCGCCAGATTCCCTTACAGGAGGACCTCCAAGAAGATGCAGAGTGGAGCTAGGCTGAGGGGCCAGTATTTGAGGAGCAGGTTTGATTCCCGGGCTCAGTGACGACACGCAGACCAAGGGCTGTAATGGGTCTAGCCACTGTGAGACTTTACTGGACTCTCTTACACCAATAAACTTGGTTAAACACACTACTTGCCTTCTTTTGATGGTACAGTGCTGTTCACCACTCGATCCTTTTTTTTAACCTATGGTTTTTAATTTTAAAGGCGGAGTGACCCACAGAACCCAAGGGTCACACTGTGATTACACATATTGGTGAAAGGATTTGTTTTTACAGCGTGACTTGCATGTTTGGCCAAAAGCAGGACATCTTTGTTCCATATTTAAACCCACATCTGCTGCAGTTTAAGTAATTTTGCTCATGATTTCTTGTGTTGGTTTTATCTTTGCTGCTTGTGGTCTTGCTGTTCGCATTCTGTTTACCTCAGCTTCCTCCGTTAATGCCTTCACTTGACTGCAGGTAATCTCACTTCCATGGCAGATATCAGTGTCTTTCCTAATGTCAGGTCTGCTTCTCTTAACAGTCTCCCTCTCACTTGGTTAATAGTTAGGCCATAAACAATCCTGTTGTGTACCAAAGAGTCGTGCAACTGTTCGGATTCAGTCTTTGGTTTTGCTATTTAAATCAGTGACATGTGCTCAGTGGGTTCGGAGGGTTTCGGGGCTTGCGTGAAGCGCTTGTGCCGTAGATTTGGTAAGTTTTTTTTCTAGGTTCACAGTAATCCTGAAACTTCTTCTTTAGCACATTTATTTTGTCTCTCCCTGGATCCTCGAAGTCGAATGTATTGCATACTTTAATAGTTTCTTCTCCTGGGATGTGAAGAAGCGTTGCACGCTGTACCTTCTCGAACTTCTGATATGATGCTAGCTGTACAGAAGAGCTTGAAGCGCTGAATCCAGTTTCTCCAGTTCTCCACATGATTGCCTTGCAAACTCAAACCCAGTGGAGGTTGAAACTGTGACATCCATCTTTCGCCACTTATTCTGACACCATATTATATTGATGAGGTTTTCAGACCATGCTCCATAGTGATCAGCTTTATTGTGTAATCACAAGAAGATGCTAACAGCCAGGCGTGTTGCTAACTGTTTCTTTACTGCACATCACTCATACCTCCATATATCAACTACGGATGCCCACAAGCCTATAAACCATTACATTACAGTTATGATCTCCTCCATCGCCACCACGTTTATTGTCTGAAACTGATGTCAGAACTCAGCAGTGAACTCTGTCCTCTACACTGCCCTCTGGTGGATGTTCTGTCTAGTAACCATGACAACGTGAAGGAACATGTGGATGGTGACATCTGACATTTGACACAGATATGCCTCCAGCTTGTATTGCTCTGAAGTTTCCTCAGTTCTCTTCTAAGCCGTATATGAGCTTGTACCTACAGAAAAATTACTGTAATCTCACCATTTGAATCATGTGTAATGGTTGGTGAACATCTGGTCTAATATCTAAACGACTGATTCTGAATACTGGCCACTGATTAAGTTAAATAACGGGTCTTGGTCTTGCTTCCTCATCCTACTGCTGATAACAGTCTGAGCATTTCTGCTGGGTAAAATGATTAACCATTGTTTGCTCTTATTTGTACAATAAATTATCAAATGACTGAATAATTCAAGCTGAATTCTTGTAATTGCAAAGTGCATTTCTCCCTCTGTGATGAACCATGGTGCCTGATCCTGAATGTTGTTCAGTTTTTTAGAGTTGTGTCAGCAGTGGATCTATACATTACACAATTCAACTCTAGACCTTATCATATCTCTGTATATGGCTTCCCAACTATTCCAACTTAACACCTCCTTATATTTATCATGCTTACCTTTTTCTACACTTTTCTAAATATATCCATCCCCAGTAAGTTTTCCATCAAACTATAATCCCCAAAATTTGATTTTCTTCACTCTTTCAATATTCTGCTTCTATAGTTTTAGTTTGAATTCGTTTTCTTTTTCAACAAGAAGCATTCCCAGATGCCCTCCTGTTTCCAGTCTCATTCTTCTGATTTGTTTTGCGCTCGAGCGAGAGGCGCCACCTGGTGGCTGCTGCTGGTAAATAGATGGTTTTGGCATGGTTGTTAGTCTGAATATTTACTGGGATTTTCACACATGTAATGGAAAATTTACACAGAACCCTTATATTCTGTAGACTACACTTTGCATTGTTAAAGCTTGGCTTATGTTTTACTTAGGGAGGAGAATGACTGTGTACCCAGATAAGGATTTAGTGAGCTCCCCTTCCCCCTTTTCTTTTCTTCCTTGTACCAGGCCATGAGGAGTTTACTACAATGACCTTCGACCTCGATGTTATCAGCTCAGGCTCTGGCTATATTAAACAGAGCACACATGTATCTCTTCAGACTCACTTAGCAGATCTTTCTGACTCTGTGACTCTCATTGCTGATCAGCTCTTAATTAAATACTTTGTTTGATTCTCACTTAGTGTGTGATCTTTGATAAATAAAATTCCACTACACACACAATCATCTCTAGGGTTTAGAGAATGGTTTGAAAAAGAAAAACTATCCAGTGAGTGGCATTTGTGTGGCTGATGTCAGAGGTCAGAGAAGAATGGGCAGATTGGTTGGAGATGTTAGAAATGCAACAGGAAGTCAGATAAGCATTGGTTCCAACCAAATAGCCCCTTAGTACCAACGTGTCCTGGTTTAACCAGCACAGCCTACCTGAGTATTGTTGCTGACCATGTCCATCCCTTTATGACCACAGTGGAGCATCTTCTGATGCTACTTCCAGCAGGATAATGCACCATGTCACAAAGCTCAGATCATCTCCACCTGCTTTCTAGAACATGACGATGAGTTCACTGGACTCCAACGGCCTCCACAGCCACCAGATCTCAGTCCAGTAGAGCAGCTTTGGGATGTGGTGGAACGGGAGATTCTCATCATGGATGCAGCCGACAAACCTGCAGCAACTGTGTGATGCTGTCATGTTAATATGGAGAAAACCTCTGAAGAAGGTTTCCACCACCTGCTTCATCTATCACACCAGGATTAAAAAGGTCCGACCCGGTACTAGAAGGTGGACCCAATGAAGAGGACGACCCGGTACTAGAAGGTGGACCTGATGAAGAGGAAGATCCGGTACTAGAAGGTGGACCTGATGAAGAGGAAGATCCGGTACTAGAAGGTGGACCTGATGAAGAGGACGACCCGGTACTAGAAGGTGGACCTGATGAAGAGGAAGACCCGGTACTAGAAGGTGGTCCTGATGAAGAGGAAGACCCGGTACTAGAAGGCGGTCCTGATAAAGAGGACGACCCGGTACTAGAAGGTGGTCCTGATGAAGAGGACGACCCGGTACTAGAAGGCGGACTTGATGAAGAGGACGACCCGGTACTAGAAGGCGGACCCGATGAAGAGGACGACCCGGTACTAGAAGGTGGACCTGATGAAGAGGACGACCCGGTACTAGAAGGTGGACCTGATGAAGAGGATGGTTGGAGTATAATTATATGAAAGAATGAGCAACCCCTTGTGGCTGCCACGGTAACTAAAAGCTAGCTGTAGATGATGTCTTTAGTGGTGATAAAGCTTCTTATATTAGTTTTAATAGCAGAAATAAGTTGCAGGGACGTAGTGAAACTCTTGAAACATCATGAAAATGAAAATTAATCCAGCTTCTTTCATCAACATTCTGTGTTTCCATGTAACAAGATAGAGAGAGGAGGAGCAGAGTGATATCTTACACAGCGAGTAAAAAGAAGAATGCAGAACAACAAAGGATTAGAAGCCAGGCTTGTAACTTTTACACTAATCTTTATCATACTGAGCAAGGAGAGGACACTAAACACATTAACTCCTTTTTCTCTAAAGTAGACCTCCACGGTTTGTCTCCAGAGGAAAGTTCTCCCCTTAATGCTGAAATTTCTAAATCCGAGGAACAGGAAGCCGTTAAATCTCTCAGGGCTGGCAACGCACCCGGACCTGATGGTCTGGTTGTTGAGTGCTACAAGGAATATAATTTGACTGACCCCTTTATATGCATACTAAACCATTCTTTTGAATCTGTCTCCTTGCCACCATCTCTAAGAGAAGCCAATATACTGTAATTTTGATTCTTAAAAAAGATGAGTGCCCTGTGGACTGAGCCTCATGTAGACCTGTTTCTTTGTTTAAGGTGGATATAAATCTTATCTAAGATGTTTGCAACTCATCTTGAAAAATTCTTTCCCCCTTTTAATCAGAGAGGACCAAACAGGTTTTATTAAAGGAAGAAATTCCTGTATGCCCTTTTTATTTTCAGCATTAGAGCAATTTGGCCTAGGACGTAATTTTACCAGATGGGTGAAAGTTGTTTTTAAACACCCAGTAGCAGCAGTCAAAACAAATGAGCTGAGGTCTGAGAACTTTAAAGTCTTGAGGGGTTGTAGACAAGGTTGTTCGTTGTCACCACCACTAGCAGAGTCAATCCGTAGTGATCCTGAAATATTTGGCTTTACAATAAGCCTTAAATCTCATAAAATCTCATTATACGCAGATGATATTTTAATTTTTATCTCTCAACCTTCTAAATCAATCCTCCAACTGGTACAAACAATAAATCAATTTAGCTCCTTTTCAGATATAGAATAATTTTTTTCCAAATCTGAGGCCATGCCTTTAGGTAATCAGTGCCATATACTCTGCCCCCCCCACCTCTCATTTCCCATTTAACTGGCCTCCCTCAGGTTTTGTGTATCTTGGTATTTACATCACTCCAGATTTCAAGCACTTGATTAAGAACAACTTAGTTAACTTAATTAATATCTTCACTGATAAAATTAAACTAGACCTGGACCGTTTGGATGGCCTTCCCATGTCTTGGCTGTGTAGAAATGCTTCCTTAAAATGAATGTTTTTCCTCACCTTCTTTATCCCATGAGAATGATCCTGCTCACTAAGAAAAGTATAAAGTAGTTAACTTTTATCCAGAGGAAACGTAGACCCCTAATCAATCCTGCAACTCCTGAGCAATTTGGAAGGTCTGGACTTCCCAGACCTCAGGGAATACCAGCTAAGTGCTGGCTTACAGTGTGAGACTGAATGGATCACCATCACCAAGTCTTCCATCTGGCTCAACATTGAATTCTCCATGTCCAATATCCCACTTGTAAATCTACTCTTTATAGAAGCTGGGACTCCAATGGAATTTCTGCAAAAACCCAATAATACTTAACACAGTTACAGCTTGGAGAATGGTTAGAAGAGCAGAAGGAAGGCTCAAATCGACATCTACTTGCACACCATCGATCAATAATCCAGAGCTTCAGCCTGGCATTTGGGATGCAGGATTTAAAATCTTGTGTGTGATTGTTTATCCGCCTGCTAAGACATTTATTTACTGTTTTTTTCCTGTTCTTGTTTGGTATTGTATGTATGTATATTAAAAATTAAAAGAATAAAACTATGTTCTCATGTCTGAAAACTGTCAGCAGCAACTTTTAAAAATACATCTCAAGACTGTACAGCCCCCACCCGATCCTGTCCCCACATCAGACACTTAAGTGATTGAAGAGGAGGCTTGATGGCTACTGCAGGTAAGAAATGCAGCTAAATAAAAAGACATTTTAGAGGAGGTTATTAGTGTGGTCAGTTTAAGCAAATGAAGCGCCTGATAGCTCTGTTTCTCTTCCTGAGGAGACGGGAGCAATGCACTCAGCTGTGAAGCTGACGCTGGCCAGGTGACCTTCCAGAGCCTTCTTGCCAAATGACTGATACTTTGCTGTTGTACTAAGCA